>NC_140749.1:35230000-35830000 GCF_051527215.1 Medicago sativa | reverse complement strand
CATATTATGTTTAAAAGAAACAAAATTATCTATGTGTGATGAATTCTTATGTAATTCGTTGTGGGGAGATTCAAATCATGCCTTTTCTTTCTGACCATCAGTAGGGGCTTCAAGGGGCTTGTTAATTGTTCGGGACTCGAAGGAAGTGGAGGTTTGGTCATCTGGTAGTCAAGATCATGTGCTTCATATACATGGCAGATTCACTCGGACTAATGAAGAGTTTTATTTGTTTAATATTTATGCTCCTTGTGAACCTCGGGCAAAACAGGATTTGTGGGTTTCTTTGTCAACCAGATTGCAGTTGTTGGGCGGGGAGAAGGTGTGTGTGCGGGGATTTCAATGCGGTTCGTAATGTGGAGGAAAGATGGTCGCATAGGGGAAGTCGTGTCACGTATGATATTCAGCATTTCAACCTCTTTATTGATGAAAATGGGTTGGTGGATTTGCCCTAATGTGGTCGTCGGTACACGTGGTTCAAAGGTGATGGAACCTCTATGAGCAGGATAGATCGTTTTCTTTTATCCGAAGAATGGTGTCTTCAATGGCCCAATTGTTTTCAGATAGCACTTCTAAGAGGAATTTCTAATCATTGTCCGCTACAGTTATCTGTGGATGAGGAAAATTGGGGTCCCCGTCCGTTGAGAATGTTGAAATGTTGGCAAGATATGTCGGGTTATAAACAGCTTGTTAAAGAAAAATGGCAGTCTCTTCATGTGGATGGGTGGAGCGGCTGAATGTTATGATGAATACGGTGGTGGAAAATAATTTGTTTACAGCCTACGGAGTTGGAACATCCAGATCGGCGGTGGTGTCTCACTTGCAGTTCGTAGATGACACATTATTGTTAGGTGAAAAGAGTTGGGTCAATGTGCGAACTTTAAGGGCGGTATTGACTTTGTTTGCTGATATGTCTGGCCTTTTAAAGTGAATTTTCATAAGAGTTTACTGGTTGGTGTCAATATTGGGGAATCTTGGTTGACTGAGGCAGCGTCCATCCTAAACTGCAAAGTGGGTAAAATTCTGTTTCTGTATCTTGGTTTGCCGATTGGAGGAGATCCTCGAAAGTTATCGTTCTGGGATCCTGTGATAGATACCATTAAAACTAGATCGGCGGGGTGGCAAAGTCGCTTCTTATCCTTTGGGGGCCGTTTAGTTCTTCTCAAGTCTGTCCTGACCTCGCTTCCTGTGTATTCCCTTTCCTTCTTCAAAGCTCCATCAGGTATAATTTTTCTCATTTAATCTATTTTTTTAAAAAAATTATGGGGAGGGAGTGAGGATAATAGGAAAATTTCCTCGCAATATTAGTGATCATTTTCACCAATTTACTCATTATATAGGTCATTCAAAGGCCCGCCGATCGTTCTTACAATTAATCTGGATTCTTTGTGTTTGGCTGGTGTGGAATGAACGTAACAATAGAAAGTTCAATAACATTGCAACACCAATTGAGCGGATCTTAGAAAAGGTTAAATTTCATTCGTTGTGGTGGCTAAAAGCAAATAAAACCACCTTTGTGTACGGTTCTCAGAGATGGTGGTCGGACCCTTTAGTTTGTTTGGGTATCGACTGACCTTATTTTTGTAATTATACATTGTGACTGACTCTTTTACGGGTTGGACTCTTTAGTACATCTTGTACTGAGGAGCTCTATACGCCGATGTTAATATATTCCATTTTGAATTTTTCAAAGAAAAAAGATCATGCCTCAACGAATACATATGCTTCAATTAGCAGTTCTATAAATATGGAACATGAGCAAACCATTGAATTGTCTTGTTCCTCATGGCTTTGACTAGTTCTAACATCAAATGTGATATGAATTGTTCCTCTGAGGCCAAGTGTAACCTTAATGAACCTTGCTGGTTCCTCTGAGACTGAGTATGGCCTAAATGGTACCTTTGAGGTCGAGTGTAACCTACTTGATTCTTCTAAGATCGAGTTTAACGTCGGTGGTTGCTATGAGCCAAGTGAATTGAATGGTTCTTTTGAGGCTTAAATGTAACATGAATGGTCTCTTTAAGGCCGAGTATCTTTGTTTTAAGTGATCTTCTTTAATTGTCTTAAGCGTCTTAAGTGATCATCCATACCAGTCTTAAGTGACAAATTTTTTGGTCAAATATTACTTATCTTCTAATAACCGGTGTTTTACTTGAAACCAATTTTATTATTAATGACTATTTTACATCATTAGTTAAAAAACAAAATTGATTTGGCTGTCGTGTAGATTTCATGTTATTTTATTTATAAAAGTTCTTAAGTCTGTTAGACAATTTTTTGGAGTCAAAAATGTTGTTGAAGTCTAAATTACTTCGTGGGTTTTATTATTTGTCTTTTGGAAGCATTATCAATGATTTTTTCATAACAAGGATTGGACTAAGGGTCAAGCCTACTCCCTATCAATATATTTTCATAACAAGCATATTGGACCAAGGGTCAACCCTAATCCCTGTTCTTTTTACATTAGTTTTGGATGTACTTAAAAAACACATCCAATAGCTAGCACCAAGATGTATCAGTTTTGTAGATGGTGTAGTCTTAATTGGAGAGCCGAGGGAGGAATTGAATGGGATGTTGGAGATTTGGAGCCAAGTCTTAGAAGCGTAAGACTTTCGTTTGAGTAGAAGCAAGACATAGTATATGTAATATAATTTTAGGAAAAGGCGAAGTAGTTTGACTTTAGAGGTGAAAGTTGGAGATCATATTATACAAGTTACACAGTTTAAATATCTTAAGTTCATTCTTTCAACAAAAAAATATTGGGGTTTTTAGTACAAAATGACGGAGAAATAAAAGAAGATGTAAATCATTGAATTTAAGGTGGATGGTTGAAATGGAAAAGAGCCTCAGGTGATTTTTTGTGATACGAACATGTCGTTTAAGTTGAAGTGAAAAAAATATCAGATAGTTGCAGAACAACAATGTTTTATGGAACATAGTATTGACAGTTAAGAACCAACACGAGAATAAAGTAAGTGTGCGGAAATGAGAATGTTGTGTTGGATGTGTGGTAAGATTAGATGGGTTAAGGTTAGAAATGACAACATTGTAGAAATAATTGGGCAAAACCTATAGTATAAATGTTGTGCAAAATAGGTTTAGGTGGTTTGGACATGTAGAGAGAAAATCTGTAGATTCTATAGTAAGAAGAGTATATCAAATAGAGGATAGTCATATTACAAGAGTTATAGGAAGACCTAGAAGAACTATAACAGAAACTATAAGGAAATACATACATACATATATATATATATATATATGAGTTGGATCTAAATATGATTTATGATAGAACAATATGACATATTTCGAACCATATAGTCAAGCCCACTTAGTGAGATAATGTTTGGTTGTTGTTGTCATGGTCTTTTAGAAGCATTAACTCATGCTCAACAACTATTATTTCATTTCATGATGTCCTACCACATTTATTAGTCAATTGCACGGGTCCAAATACTAGTGTTATTAATAAGTTACTAGCGTGAAAAGTGACAACTTTAGATTCATTTTGATAAAAAATTAATGGTGCAATATAATATACCATTTACAAAAATTGAAGACTATATTTTGTAGAGACATACACCCTCCGGTCACTAATATAAGCAAAAATCCACTTTTTAGATACATTCAATTAATGATGTATGTAGTCTTTATTATATGTCACATACATCATTAAATGAATGTATCTAAAAAGTGGATTTTTGCTTATATTAGTGACCGGAGGGTGTATATATTTAACTTTTAATTTTTCCATCAATAAAATATAGGATGCTTACGTAGAGAATGCATATGTTTATATTTATAGAGGATAGAGGATGAAGTGATGGTTATATATATAATTAATGTGGTATAGAAAACTTCATAATCAACTATTTTCAACAACTCCATCAACATTATGTTAGCGATATCTCCTCCTATGTTTTCAACAATTGGATGGGCCTTTGAGGAGCCAATAAGCCATAACCAGCATCAGAATCCATTCTACAAAGACACTATTGATCAATTATTTCATTTTGATGATCAAGTAGAGGCAGAAATTAATTCAACAGATCCCTCACAATCCACAAGCAGTGACCTTTGCATGGTCAAGAAGCTTGTTCATAATGCTAGTGAACGTCATCGCCGCAAGAAGATGAATAATTTGTATTCTTCACTCCGTTCACTTCTTCCTATTTCTGATCAAATGGTACTTAATTAATCCCTTCTTTCTGTTTCTAATTGTCTACTATGCTTTCGTTCATTTCGTTATATTTTTTTTAATCTTCAAAACGTTTTGTTTTGACATGAGTATGGTTGGAATTTCCTAATAGGGATGCCGTTTTTCGATATCACTTTAGATTGTGGTTGCATATATTTTTTTAGAACTATTGTATTAGTATTAATCTATACATATATGTTGCAGAAGAAATTGAGTATTCCAGCAACAATTTCAAGAGTCCTAAAATACATACCAGAAATACATAAACATGTGGAAGGACTAATTGAGAGAAAAGAAGAGATCTTATTGAGACTTTCTCCACAAGTAAATGAAGTTATTATAAGCAAAGAATCTCAAAAGAAGAAACATAATTACAACTCTGGTTTTATCGTTTCAACAAGTAGGCTAAATGATAGTGAAGTTGCAATTCAGATTTCATGTTACACTGTCCACAAGATTCCATTATCTGAGATTTTGCTATGTTTAGAAAATGATGGCCTTATGTTGCTAAATGTTTCTTCATCTCAAACCTTTGGAGGGAGGGTCTTCTACAATTTGCATTTTCAGGTGTGTTAATTTTACAAGACTTTGTTTATTTTCACAATGTGTAAATTCAGGAACTAATTAATTAAAAGCTCCTTTTGGGTTTTCTGCAGGTGGATAAAATACAAAGATTAGAATCCGATATTTTAAACGAGAAGTTGTTATCAATAATGGAAAAGGAAGGAGGGTTTTCAATACAATAAAATTTAATTACATTATTTTTTTTTTACATTGCTTTGATCATGGGGATTTTGCCTATACCATTATGCAAATGTTGGAAGCATGGATTGTAATTTTGCAAAGTTTCTTAGGAGTAATTTTAGGTTAATTCCTTGTGGAATGGTCAACAAATTATATAGCACATTTCTTATGAGTATAGTGAATACTTCTTAGCAGTTATATGTGTGTGTGTATATATATATATATATATATATATATATATATATATATATATATATATATATATAGGGTTTTGCTAGAAGCCACTTATGAAGGTGTCTTTTAGCAATACACACATCAATGTGTGATTTTCACTTTTTAATTATAACTTTGCTAAAAGACACCTTCATAAAAATTAGTTGGTGTCTTTTAGCAAATGTTCATAGAATAACTTGCTAAAAGACACCTTCATAAAATGTGTCTTTCAGCAAAACCCATATAAGTAATATTGATACTTAAGAAAGCCGTAATTAGTCAATTACATACATCCAAAAAAGATAACATCATTACTTAATTACTTAATCAATTAAATATATCTCAAAAAGAGAACATTGTTATGCTATATTATTTTTCCAAAAAGAACATCACTATCCAAAAAGGTCTTAATGCCATCAATTGTTCCAAAACCGGTTTAGTTCTTGGTAAATCTTCAAGCACAATGTGATCAATATTATAACACATACTGATCGTACCTGACCAGAAGGTGACTGCCGGTGCTCTGGATGCGGTGGTTGCTACGGTGGTAGAATGTGTTGAGATGCTTGTTGGAGTGGATGGGGGGTGTGTACCTGCAGGCACTCCGACGCTCAAGTCAGTAGAGATTCAGAGAGTGAGGGTTTGAGAGGAAGAAAGAGTTCTACCTTGGGGACTGCATTGAGTCCCCTATTTATAGAGGTGGAGGACTGCAGAGCCGTTGTGGTGGCACACCTGGCCCTGGCGGTTACGAAATCGTGGGAAGTGTAACCGCCAGGGAGTTTATTGCGGGAACGTGCAGAATGTGCAAAGAGACGTTGAGGGTTCTTTGAACCGGTCTCGTTTGCTTCGTGCACCCCCCTCGTGGAGAGAGGGTATGTTGCAAGCAATGATGCCAAACGTGGAGTTTGGGCTTTGGAAGATATTGGGCCTAAGTTAATGGACCAAAGATCTTTTGGGTCGGTCCAAAACAGTAGCCCCCCAAGTCGTTGCTCTTGACTAAGTGTGACGACTTAAGTGCGAGCGTTTGATCATTGGTGACCGACCGCTGGAGGATATTATCTTGTCGAGCATCTTTCCCGTTGAAGGGTAAAGAGAGTCTTGCTCGCCGGACCTGGAGTCTTTTTTGATTCAGAGTATAGTTTGCGTGGGCGGTCCAGAGCGTTAGTAGGGTGAGACGAGTGGACTCGTTCTTCCCTAGCCCTGTTCGCCTTGTGCTTGAATGAGTTTGCCAGTTTTGATGAGTCGTGCTCGGCATCTTGATGTTCGGAACGGATGATCGGATGGAAAGATTCCCTCGCTAGGGAGTTTAATCGAATGTCACTCCGCAATTAATGCTCCCGTTTCGAGGGAAAAATTGAAGAGACATGACCTTTGGTTTCTCTATGACACGTGTAAAGGCTATTGTAGTACTTGAGTACCTATAGTCTGTAGAGTGTTCTCGACTAGTGTTTCCGAGGTGTCATCATAACCGTTGATTCAATCTTGACGTTCCATGAACCGCTACCAACAATCAGAGCCCTTGGATGAATGGTTTGATCAGATCAGGACCGTAGGAACGTTGCAGGAAGGTAGAGTCGTATGTGAAGGACTGTATTGGATAGGAGGCTGTGCCTTTTGAGTGGTTTATGAAACGAGTATAAATAGTCCAAACGCTGTTTGGAATACCACTTCGTTTTCATTCCCACCAAGACTTAAAGATTTCTTTCAGAGTTTCTCAAGGCGAAACCTTCTAGTCCTTCAACTTTCTACTTCCAAGTTCAATCCTTTCGTTGTAACAGGTAACATTCTGATAACTTTTTTTGTTTTTGCATTTGCGTTTCCTTTAGTTTCTGCTTCTTTTAGAAACCGTAGGAATGTATGCTTTTAGGGCAAAAGTGTTTCCAACTCGGAGGTTTCCGCCATTGGATATGGCGGTTTCCACCGTGCATCGGGAGTCTTTGCAAGTATGCTGTCTATTTTCTATTAGCATTTAGAAGAACATTGGCGACAGGCTTGGGCTTCGTCTATAAGCCTTTGGGTCTGTTCGCCGGGATTTGATCTCCCGACGCGTGAGTTGGACTTGTCGTCCCTCTTGTTTTCTAGTGGTAGTGTTTTGATCCCTTCCTTACCGTGGACGACCTGATGGGTGAAGGAAGGGTGGATCTGAATGTTGGATTCACTTTTTCCCTTGCTTTTTCAGGTTTTTCATGGCGGAGGAGGGAAAGTCTACTACTTCCTGGCTAGGAGAGGAACCTCTAGAAAGAAAGTCTGTCTTCGTTGTTGATGGCGTGGGCGAGATTACTTTTGGGACTATAGGCGATACTAGAGATTGGGAGCTGATTCATCTGAGCACGTCTGATCGGGTGTGTTTGGAGTACGAGAACCATGTCTTTCCCATGTATGAGGTTGTTTTCAAAGACATGGGTTTCCAGCTTCCTTTCTCCAATTTCCAGCGGGATATGCTTCGTTGGACCAAGTTGTCCCCTTCTCAGATCCATCCCAATTCTTATGCCTTCATGATGGCTTTCGAGCTGCTGTGCGATTATCTCCGCATCCAAGCTTCTAAGAATGTTTTCTTCTCCTTCTTCACTGTGCAAAGAGGCGCGGACTGGGTTTCCTTTCGCCAAACCTAGAAGATGTTTGAGATTTTTGCCGGAAAGGTCTGGAGCTTTAAAGAGCGTTTCTTTCTGGTCCGGCTGAAAAGTACGGCCGCTTTGGACAACCTCTTGTAAGCCGCTAAGGATGGCGAGCAGGAGCGCCGTCTTTTCTTTCACTTGTGCTGGTCTCAGGACCACTTTGCCTATGAACCGAGGGACTTTGGTCTAACCATCGCTAACCTCACTGATGAAGAAAAAAGCCTGCGTCAACAACTTGGGGCTTTTGTTCAGTCTCTCCCGCAGAGGCTTAAGACTGACAAACGGGGTAACCCATTGATGAGTGTGGACAGGACTCCAGTAACAGAGCCCCGCCTCATCAATACCCACGAGTTGCTGACTTCCGAGAACTTTGAGGATTTCCTCGATAGTTTATATTTTCCTTTTTCGTCTTTCAACTGTCTGCTTTTTGCTACCTTCTTATTTTGTTCTCCTAATCGGACGAAGTTTCTATGTCTTTGTGTTTGTAGAAAAAATGAAGAAGGACTTGGGGGCCCTCGTGAATGCGGGGAGCAAGAAGATTTCAGCCAAGAAGAAGCGGAAAAGTGTTCAATCTCTGGAGCATCTTATCGCTGGTTCTGGTCCTGGCTCGTCTTCTGGACCTGTGGTGGACTTGGAAGGAGAGGAGCCTTCTGAGGAGCTGGTGCAGGATTCTGCCAAGAGACAGAGGGTGATGATGTCTTTTGAGGATCCAATCACGCCGATCAAGGCTGTTCCCGTCCGTTCTGAGAAAGGAGACTTCCTCCAGCTTTCGAAGGTGTGGTCCGAGCCGGAGCTTTGTGGCCCTCAGTCGACCCTTTTCTTGGATGATCCGGAGTAAGGCGATAACTGATGGGGTTATTGCCACTATGAAGGCTTTGGATGTCGCTGCTTCCCTAAACAACGCTTCGCTGGAGAGTGAAGTTCGGGTTGATGCTTTGGCGCGGGAGAGGGATGCCTTGTCCACCAAGGTCGCTGCTCTTGAGGAGGATCAAAGGAGCAAGAGGTCCGTCGCTGAAGAGCGTGACCGTCAGCTTGCTTCTTTGAAGGAGCAGTTTTTAGAGGCTCAGACTGCTCTTGAGCAAACGGCTGCATCTTCTCGGAAGCTGGCCGAGGAGAAGGCGTCATTGGAGGAGGCTCTGAAGAAGGTTGACCTCCCTGGGGAGGATGAGGCGGAAGACCTTGCTGTCCTAGGGCGCGCAGGCCTTGTGGACAGGATTGGTGAGCTGGAAGGAAGCTTGGTGGAGGCCGTCCGGCTTGGTTTTGATCGGGCGGTGGCCTATTTGAAGGTGGTGAACCCGGGTATCGAGCTGAGTGTCGAAGGAATTCATCCCTTGAGCGAGGTGAAAGATGGGGTGATCACTCCTCCCCTTGCTCCCGAAGAAGAAGATGTGCATGTCGATGAGGCCCAGGACTGATAAGGCCTTGTAATTAATTTCTTCAACAATTATGCTTGTAATGACATTGTGCGCCCTTCGTGGTTTTAGCACTTTTTATAATATAATTGTTTCATTCTCAATTACACTTGTCTGAAATGTATGTTTTACTTTCAAGTATAATGTTTTGAATTTGATTGCTCGTTTGTGTGAGGCTTTTTAATATTATTTGAAGTATTTGTTGAGAGCGAATTATCTATCTTGTGTGTTTGACAGACTGCAATAATTTGTATGCCCTTAACTGTTCGACTTGTATTTGTTGTTTGCTTATGAAATGCGGAGCTCTTAAGCCGAAGTGTGTTTTGCTGCGGTGGGATGGACTACCCCTCGCAGTCATTATTTCGACTAAGTAATGACTCGAGAGTTTAGCATGCCCGCCTAGCTTTTATTACTTTGACTTGATGAAATCAAAGTTTTACCCTTTTCTTCCCAGGTAACTTTGTTTGGAAAGTTTTTACCTTTGCGTTGTTTTGCAAGGAAGAGTTTGGGCAGGAGGTTTCCAACTGTTTACGCGGAGTATTAGTTAGAAGTACTGCACATCCAAGAGATCGTTTATCTGAATGTGTGTCCAAAGTTATGGACGTGTAACAGCGGATGAACGGAGAAAGCATTCCAAGTTCAACGCACCGAGGCGTGAATCACCCATCGCGAGCTAGGGTTCTACCTAACATGCCGAGCAGTGATGTCGCAGCGGTAAGCGTACATACTGAGGAGTGAAAGAACTTGTTGTGTAAATTCCTCTCATCCTTTTTCTTTTTGGATTTGGAGTGGCACGACTTTCCTCCTCCGTTTATTTGCTCGTTTGAGAGCGAAGAGTTCGTTGTGTCGAACTGAGTATGTACACTAGAGTAAATTGGCGTTGTCTGCCATCTAAGTGTAATACCTTTTGAGTTTTTCTGCATTCCAAGTCCTTGGAATTGCATTTTGGTGGAGATCTTCGAGTCCGTAAGCCCTCGTTCCGGTCTTAATCCGGATCCTGTAGGGGCTGTCCCAGTTGGCGGCGAGTTTCTCTTCTTCAGAATCCTTCTGCTTTCGCCGGAGGACGAGGTCGCCCACTTCGAATTCTCTTTTTGTGACCTTTTCGCTGTGGCGAGCGGCTATTTTTTGTTTTAGTGTTGCCTCTCGTAGGGTTGCCCCGATTCTAACTTCGTCAACGAATTCGAGTTCTTCACGTAGATTTGCAGTATTGGCTGGGAAGTCAGTGATGGCATCGGTACGCCATGTGAGTTCGGTTAGTTTAATGGGTAAGACTGCCTCTTTCCCGTACGTGAGTCGAAAAGGTGACTCGCCAGTTGTGGATTGAGGAGTAGTTATGTAGGCCCAGAGGACCGTGGGTAACTCTTCAGCCCATTGAGTTTTGGCCGTGTCTAGCCTTCTTTGTATCCCCCGTAAAATGACTCTGTTTGCAGCCTCGGCGAGGCTGTTGGCTTGAGGGTGTTAGACGGAGGTGAAGCTTTGTTTGATGCCGATATTCCTTAGGTAGTCCTGGAACCTTTGGTCTATGAACTGTGTACCATTGTCGGATATGACTAGAGCAGGTACTCCGAACCTTGCTAGGATGTTTCTCTTGAAGAAACGGAGTACGTTTTTAGCTATGATTTTAGCTAGTGGTTCGGCTTCGATCCACTTTGTTGAGTAGTCGATGGTAACTACGAGGTATTTTAGCTGTCCGGTGGCTTTAGGGAACGGACCCAGAAGGTCGATGCCCCACCAAGCAAAAGGCCAAGGAGAAACCAAAGATGTTAGCTCAGCGGGAGGTGCTAGATGCATGTCCCCACGTCGTTGGCATTTATCGCAGAGATTTACGTAATCTTGAGCATCTTTTAACATGGTGGGCCAATAGTACCCTTCTCTTAGCACCTTTTTTGCGAGAACTTTGGCCCCAAGGTGTTGTCCGCATATACCGTCGTGAACGTCGGCAAGGACTTCTTGGGTCTCGTTGGGTCCTAAACACTTGATTAGGGGAATGATGAAGCCTCTTTTGTATAGAGTTCCTTCCATCAAAGTGAATGAGCAGGCCCTTTGCCTCAATCTTGTCCTTTCTTGCGGGTCAGAAGTGAGTTCCCCGTTCTCTATGTATCGAGAGATAGGTCCCCTTCAGTCTTCCATTCCGATGATCGTATTGATCTCTTGAGGGAGAGTTCCTCTATCCTGGATGCTCGGTTCACTGAGAACCTCCTGTATGACAGTTTTGTTTCCGTTCGCAGTTCGTGTACTTGCGAGTTTTGAAAGAATGTCCGCCCGAGTATTCTGTTCGCGAGGAACGTGGGTTACTTCGACGGTTTCAAACTCTTTCGTTTTCTCTAGTACCAATTGGACGTACTTTTGGAGGTCGTCCTCTTTTACCTGGAACTCTCCGATGACTTGGGAAGCCACGAGTTGCGAGTCGGTGATGATTTTCACCTTTCGGGCTCCCATGTCTTTGATAGTTCGCAAGCCAGCTAAGAAGGCCTCATACTTTGCAGTGTTATTGGTAACAGGAAAAGATAAAGCGAGGGAAATTTCAACAACGATACCTTTGTTGTCTTCTACAATTATTCCGGCTCCGCTTTCCCTCAACTGGGAAAGTCATCTCGGCGAGGAAGTCGGCGAACACTTGTGCCTTTAGTGCCTTTCTGGATTCGTAGAGAATCTCGAACTCGGACAATTCGAGTGACCATTTCATCATCCGACCGGCTACGTCTGGGCGACCCAAGATTTGTCTGATGGGTTGGTTCGTCCTAACTATTACTGTGTGCGCTAGGAAATACTGCCTCAATCTTCGTGTTGTCGTGAGGAGTGTGAGAGCTACCTTTTCAATTCTCTGGTACCTCGTTTCAAGTCCTAACAATGCTTTGCTGGTGAAGTATACCGATTTCTGTCCCTCCGTTGTTTCCCTAATGAGGACGGCGCTTACTGCGTCAGAGGAAACAGAGAGATATAGGTACAGTACTTCACCTTGGTCGGGCCGCGAGAGCACTGGTGGCGTGGAGAGGGTTTCTTTGAGATGCTTTAGGGCGATCTCGCACTCGTCCGTCCATTCGAACTTCGTTTCTTTCCTCAAGAGTTTGAAGAAAGGAAGTGCGTGTTGAGCGGATTTAGCCACAAATCTGGAGAGAGCGGTCAGCATTCCGTTGAGCGTTTGAATGCACTTCTTGGAATGGGGTGTTGGAAGTTCAGTAAATGCGCGACATTTATCTGGATTCACTTCAATTCCTCTTTCGGTCAGATAGAAACCAAGGAATTTACCCGCTTGGACTCCAAAAGTACATTTTTCTGGGTTGAGTCGCATGTTGTACTTTCGAGTTTGTTCGAACACTCTTTTGAGATGAGCGGCATGATCCACCTCTTGTTGGGATTTTACAATCATGTCGTCCATGTAGACCTCGAGAATGTCGCCCAGAAGTGTCTTGTCATAGACTTTGTTCATCATATGTTGATAAGTAGCCCCCGCGTTTCGCAGACCGAATGTAATTACATTGTAGTAATAGTTCCCTGATTCAGTCATGAAGGCTGTTTTCATTTTATCTTCTTCAGCCATGGGTATCTGGTTGTACCCAAAATAGGCGTCCATGAAGGATAAAAGTCTATAGCCGGAGGAGTTATCTACGAGTTTATCGATGTTAGGAAGATGATATGCATCTTTAAGGCAGGCCCTATTAAGATCAGTATAGTCAACACACATACGCCATTTTCCATTAGATTTCTTGACAAGTACAACATTGGAGAGCCAAGTGGTATATTTGGCCTCAGAAATAAAATTTGCCTCGAGGAGGTCTTTTATAGCTTTTTCTGCAGCCTCTGATTTTTCAGGATACTGCTTTCCAAGTCGCTGGGCTACAGCGCTAACCCCGAGATCTATTGTCAGCTGGTGACAAGCGACGCTAGGGTCGATTCCGGGCATGTCGGTCGCGCTTCATGCAAACAGATCGGCGTTCTCCCTGAGACAGGCGATCAACTAGTTCTTGACAAGTTCGGAGAGATCCTAGAAAGGTTTTTCTCCGTTAGTTGGAGAGTTTTGAACAGGCTGGTGTACATGATGTCGCAAGAGGCCCATGTGTCTATCAGGACTCGTCGGACAACCGCATTGGCCATCGATGCTCGCACGAGCAAAGGAATGGCAGAATTTGAAGCCCCACTAGGTAGTTTGAAGTCGTAGAACGCCAATGGTGGCCTTCCTCCTCGACTAGAGGGAGCCATTGTATTGACGCTCATGAGCTCTCCAAACTTCCTTTTCATGCTTCCCATGGAGATGTTCATCGTTCCTCCAGTGATGATATTGGCGGTGGGTAACTGCTCCGAGGTGCATGAGTAGGGGGTGATTTCCACGTTGTCAGGGAAATTGCCGAGGTGCTCCACGGTCATGGCGATGGATCTTCCATGTTCAGAACCGTCACTGATGAGCTCGACAGATTTCCTTTCTGTTTCTGGATTCTTCACGTTCTGCTTGAGCCGTCCCCTCTGGATGAGGAGTTCAATGGCATCCTTCAGATGGATGCAGTCATCGGTGGTGTGTCCGTGGCACTTATGGAACCGATAGTATTTTGATTTTTCGATCCCCTTCCTCTCCTGAGATGGAGCCTTTGGTGGCTTGATGCCTACTTCTGCCAAATCGGCTACAGCAATCTCAGCGAGGATTTTCTCCCTTGACATGGCCAAAGGAGTGTACTCGGTGAAGTGGCCGTTGCGCCTATTGCTTTCCCGAGTAGCTTTGCCTTCCTTCTTTTTCTCGTGGAAGGGCTTTTTGGAGGATTCGGCAGCGGGCTCCTCCTTCCTGACTTTGTTGAGGTTGTCTGCGTATAGAGCCTCTTCGTAGGCGATGTAGATCTTTGCGATCGCTGGGCGATTTAAGAGGATAGCTTTCTTCACGTCGGTCTCTTCGCGCAGACCTTTGGCGATGAGGTATAGCTTCATCGTCTCATTGGCGGCTCGTACCTAGACGGCCTGTTTGTTGAACCTCTCGATGTAGTCTTGTAGGGTTTTTCTTCTTCCTTGAACAATGGCTTCAAGGGATGCCACCGTTTTTGGATGCGTCCTCGAAGCCGTGAAGTGGGTTGTGAACTCGTTGCAGAGGTCGCTCCATGAGTCGATGGAGTTTCTCCTTAAGTTCTTGAACCATGTGACCGCTCCTCGTCTCAGAGTGGTGACGAAGAGCTTACATTTGACGGCGCCTCGCACCAACCTGTAAGTGAGAACTGCTTCGATGTTCTCGATGTGCTCATCCGGATAGGTCGTCCCGTCGTATGAGTCCATTTGCGGAGGCTTTTCCAGTCCGCGAGGAATATGAGCTTCTCGGATGCGTCGCTTGAACGGACCATAAACGTTACGGTAGTAGCGGGTATCACGAGTGTCCTCAGAGTAGGAAGGAGACCAAGAGCTTCTGCCTCGCCTAGGCGGGGATCTTTGCGGGGGAGATCTCCTCGGGGGAGATCGTCCTGGCGGTGATCGCCTAGGGGGAGATCGTCTTGGTGATCTCCTTGATGACCTCCTAGTGTAGCTCGGAGATCTGATGCTTACGGAGCGACGATGGGATCTAGAACGGGGCCTGTGAGGGCTCGTTCCCCTTCTGCTATATGTTGGGGAAGGAGTTAGCCTGGTGGGGACGATGTGTCGTGCCTGCTCTAGATCCATCAAGCGTCGGTTCTGTTCCTCGATTAACGACGTCTGTCGTTGAACCGTGCAGATCAGGTTGCCCACGAGGATGTTGGTTAGTGTGGCATCCTCCGGTGTCTCTGTAGGTCGTGGGGGACCTTGTAGAGGCCTTTGTTGGAGAGGAATAATGTGAGTTGGTTCCTCTCTGTTTGTTTCCACAGGTGAAGGTGTAGATGTCATGCCATCCTGTTGAAGGACGTGCACCTCACTTCGTAGCTGGGAATGAGCACCGTTGGTAGTCATGGTAGTTTTTTATGGAAAGCTTTGGTTTTTAGGGGTATAAAAACGGGGGAGCTTATGTATTTCCCGCAGACGGCGCCACTGATCGTACCTGACCAGAAGGTGACTGCCGGTGCTCTGGATGCGGTGGTTGCTACGGTGGTAGAATGTGTTGAGATGCTTGTTGGAGCGGATGGGGGGTGTGTACCTGCAGACACTCCGACGCTCAAGTCAATAGAGATTCAGAGAGTGAGGGTTTGAGAGGAAGAAAGAGTTCTACCTTGGAGACTGCATTGAGTCCCCTATTTATAGAGGTGGAGGACTGCAGAGCCGTTGTGGTGGCACACCTGGCCCTGGCGGTTACGAAATCGCGGGAAGTGTAACCGCAGCGAGTTTATTGCTGGAACGTGCAGAATGTGCAAAGAGACGTTGAGGGTTGTTTAAACCGGTCTCGTTTGCTTCGTGCACCCCCTCATGGAGAGAGGGTATGTTGCAACCAATGATGCCAAACGTGGAGTTTGGGCTTTGGAAGATATTGAGCCTAAGTTAATGGACCATAGATCTTTTGGGTCGGTCCAGAACACATACGATACAGAAGGAAACACATTATCTGACAATGTTATCATCACTGAGTTGTGTTATCTATCTACATACCTGGTGTATCTTCTAAAACTGTCTCCAAGATGGTTGAGGCAACCTAACATTCTCAGTACCATTTTGAGAAATACCTTGAGTAGAATTGATAGGTATCGCATTTGCCTGAACATTATTAATCACTTTGACTGAAGGCAGTTCGCCCTTCGACTCCGAAACTCAATTTTCCGGGTAACATTGGTATTACCTTGCTTCTGGGGATCATGAGAATTTTGACCTCTATCATCACCATTATCTCCAAAACAACCATTCATCTGTAGTTTCTTGCACCGACCTAACGGGTGACCAATGATACCACAATTTGGGACAATAGTAAGGCATCCTTTCGTACACCAATTCAACATAAAACACATACCCATCACATTCTATCATTATATAGCAATTGATGCGTTTGGACAAATCAAGATCAACACGAATCCTTCCTATGGTGTTTCCACGCCTGAAGCTATTTCCAATAGCATTCTTTCCTTCCAATTCTCTTGAGGGAGGTCAAGAATACGGATTCAAACATACGCATGGGATTGTTGTTCATTGAAAGTGCTGATCACTTGTGACCATTTCGATAGACGAAGAACAAACGACTTCCAACTCCAAGTGCCAGTAGAACAAATCTTCATCATATCCTCAAAAGTTGAAAACTGGAAACCCTAATACTCTTGAGACAAGGAATAAGCTTCAACTTCCCGATGTGTTTCTATAGAACAATTAATTATGAATACAAATCACATGATGTGATAGGCTTATCACCTTCATTCATAATTAAACGCCCATGAAGACTGAACTTCCGTTCCTCTTATCTTTTTTCGTACGGTTCTTGTAAAATATTGATGCATAGAACATCACCCTTGGCGCAAGGATTTGGTAAATCTTGTGGTTCTATATCACATGTATTGGTGAGGGCTTGTGCAAAGGTACATATCATTGATCGGTTGCCATTATAGGTGGAGCTGGCGGTGCATAAGAAGCCATGAACAAGTGAACGACCATGTAGGATGGTGGTGACCATGGATGCTTGAGCTCCAAGAAACCATCTTCCGAAATTGATTTCCCAATTTGTCAAATCAACATTTTTTGGTGTTATAAATGACCAAATGGTAGGTGGAAACCTAAACGTCTATTTTTACACACATTTTCACATCAATACTTGATATTTGGTACTAAATAGCAATCCACCACATCAATTTGTGTTTGGGATTTCATGAATAATAAGATTTGCTGCAATATGTAGATCAACTTCATTAGATGTAAGTGAATTAATCGACTTGCAAGCATTTTAATAAGTTTCTCGACCAAATGATCTCACTATAGTGGCATGTGCAATGATCTATGAAGGCCGGACGCAAACACGGACACCGACATGCCATCGATAATAATTTGAGAAAATGACATTTTAATGTAATCATAGGTGTTGGTATCGGACACCGTCGTGTGTCTGACACTGGGATACACCTACTCCAAGTAGTGTCTGTTGTTCATAGGCAATGATGGCCCAGCTTCATTGGATGTAATATATTATGAGTACAAAGTTTACATGAAATGCCTCACAAGTCACAATAGAATGATCACACTTCTACCAATATAGAGATACCTATATGCTATTTATAACCCTTGAACCAAGCTTCAAACTGACACCATATATAATGATGCCTAGCTCCAAGAATTCAAAATAACACCATACGTCCATAGTAACAAGTTTTTGATGAATAATTTTTCACTCCCATCACAGTGACCGCTATTTTCTGACGCTAGGATATTAGTTTCGTGTGGAGATTCTTTTTCTTTTCTTCTTTCCAAGTTGGGAGTGCAAAACATTAACTCTTTACCTTGAGGGGTATTAGAGTATGTCAACATTCTAGTTTGTAATAATTGGCCTTTTAAGAAAGAGAAAAAAACACTATTGTAATGATAGTTTAGTTAGAATTAGTTAACCGTAGTTAATCTAAATATTGTATTGACTTTGTACATATTACTTACTTAATTAATCAGAAGTTCCTAAATATTGTTTTACTTTCTAAAATTCTGGATAGCTGGTCAGCACAAGTCTTCATTAGTTGAAAGTTCAATTCAATGTTTGTTACATTATAATAGTTAATGTGACAGTTTCAAAGAAAATAATCGTATTGTGCTTAACCAAAAATTTTAATAACCATCAATTAAGCTTAAATGGTTAACGAGCTCTATAAAAAAAAAAAAAAAGAGATTGTTCGGAAGAATTCGAATTCATTTTTAGATTCAACATTTTTTGTCACACTATACTTATTTTTTTTATGAACTATGAGTGTGGTCGAACATCAAAGTGAAACTTAGACATCCAAGGTAATTGGCATTTTCAAGAAACTCTTATCCTTTGTTACCCACTCAGAATATATTATTAAAAAAGAGAAGAAAAAAATATACAAAGAGGGAGGCCAAATCAAAATCTTTAAAAAAGATTAAAAAAAATTAAAAAATTAAAAAATAAGCAAATAAACTTCCCACATGAAAAATGATGTCATTCAACCACTGTTGGCTTCAAAACGAGTGTCATAAACTGCTCCGTTGAGTTCTTTATTTTTCTTAAGTAAATAAGGAGAAAACGGGAAGTTAGCATTATGCGTCTCTTTAACCAACAATGCCAAATTAAATTGAAATATAACGGCTCCCTTATTTTATTTTATTTTTTGGTACAACGGCTCCCTTATTTAAAAACCGAAATGTCAACACAAAAACAACCACAAATTTTAATAATTTTTGTTTATTATAACATGTACAGTATGTCACGCATATCAATAGTATATACCAGATTCTTCCATCAACTAGCCTTAATTAATTGAAATGTGGAGATTAGATGCCAGTACAGTTAGAGCTCGTGCATGCCATGCATTGGCTCGTGCAGTTCGCTTGAGGTCTATTGCATTTTATATTCTCCCCATCTATGACACTATGACATGTCTTCCCTCATGTGTATTTCGAATGTTTTTCTTTTTTTTAAATGGCTAAATACATAATTATTTTTAAGAAACCAAATCGAATATATTAAAAAGCTAAGCACAAGATATGCCTACCAAGAAATCGGAACAAAGTTGGACCATCTAGAAATAAACAGTATCGTATTCTCATCATACGAAAGTCTAAATTATTTCAATCACTTCGTGTAAACTTATTTAGCCTCGTGTTTGGGGAGTTGTTGACCCTTAGAGAGGATAGTACCATATCCCCCTCCTAAAACATAAGATAAGGATAACATCATGTTCCTCACGTGCTCGACATGGGCGACTTAACACAAGAGGTCATGTACTCGACACGGGCGGGATATTAAGAAATTCAAACACAGAGTGGGGAAAGTTACATCCCCCTTAAAGGCATAGAGGCTGAGGACGGTTTTAAGACTAAAGAGTGGATAAAAGGAAAGGACAGACATTGGACAACGGATCAGACAACTGCTTCTACAGAAAGAACACACACACACACACACACACACACACACACACACACACACACACACACACACACATATATATATATATATATATATATCGCCCTTCTGGGATCAATACCAAGCAGGGTAGGAAGGTTTTACTTACAACAAGTACAAAAGTCATAGATTACATAAAAAAATCAAAAAGAAAAAAATAAAAAGTTAACTTGTGGCATTACCTAGTGGAGTAACAAATGCAAAGAGACGGATTACACCACTAGCCATAAAAATCGTAAAATAAACTAAGCATGTATGCCTTAAACCACCAACATGAATGAAGCTTTACTTTATCAACAATTTGTGCAATAGATGATCTTTTGTCTTGAATTTTTTAAATATGATGCTCCTTCTAAATAATACAAATAAAAGTCATCCAAATTATTTGAAAACAAGTGAAAATATCCTTCCTAATAAGATAGTTACCAGAAAAATGAGAAACGAGCATACCAATATCTGAAGGGAGAATAATATACATTCTTCGACAATGCAGAATGGGAGGACCAAACATACCCAAACAAGTGATTAATCGACTTTTCCTCTCCATATCCACTTAAGCATAACACCAAACAAGGTTGAAGAATTTCATGTCAAGCATAGATATCCTTAATTGGAATTCTTTATTTCAACAATTTTCATGCAAAAATAGACACATTTAGAGGCACATATTTGTTCTAAATGATGTATGTTGAAGTAGGTTGAGCTTGCTGGTCAACAAAAGTCAATTGTTTGTCGACTACTTTTATCTAATAACCTTTAGTTGGATCAAACTTTCAAACTTTAGTATCCTCAAATGAGTCAAGAAAAACAATATTATCCAACAAAGAGCAACGTACCGCAACTAGTTCTTCCTCCCAAGAAATAAGCATCAACCTCAATCTCCACCCATTTCCCTCCACCCCCAGCCTAACCTCCTCATCTCTGCTACTGAAAATATTAGTATAAAAAGTGTTGAAAATTCATCGCGTAAAAGTTGTCCATTCTAGCCAACGGCCGTTCTAAAAAGAGGATCTTTCACCATTACCTAGATGGTGCCCCAACTCAGTCTAACAAAAACCACCTAATGCCCACCTCTTTCTCAGAATAAATCAATTCCTAACTGATCCAATTATTTTTCCAATTATCCTCACTCCCACCCTATAAAAATATTGAAATAGTGATTATAGTAAAGAAATTATACCTGCGGGAACCTTCAAAGAGACAAGAAAATAAACCAGAAGAGACGACATGACAGCTTTGATCAAAACATGACCTCCCATCAAAAATATTTTACTCTTCAAACAAGATAACTTTTTTATATATGTTTCTCAACAAAGGATAGCAAAAAGGAAAACGAAACGAGTTACCACCAATAGGGAGGTCCATATAACTAAAAAATAGCTAACCATCTTTATATTTCAAAACCATGGAGGCTTTGATGGGATAAAACCACAAGTGCACGCTTTACCGATGTATTAATAAAAAGAGTATCGTTCTGACAGGGAGTTGTTCAATTTAACTATCTTTTAGAAGATGATTAGAAGAAAGTTCACTTGAAAAGGTTTGATTTTTAATGGAAGAAAATAATAATAAAAAGAGGCTTGGGATTATTGGTTCATCATAATAATGAATCCTTCACAAACAAACCCTAAACCTTAAACTTTATATTTGATCTACTTTCTAAAGACAAGTTTCTCTTTTTGGCGTATCAAAGCTTCTCTCGAAGTCAGTGAGTGTGTTCCTCTAGCAACCACACCTATTCTCATGGTTGATTGCTATTAGAATCCTTGAAGAACGAAACTTTATATGTCTCAAGGTTTGCTAGACTATTCTCATGTTTCGCAACCCTTGTCTAATTTCACTTGTTCTAATATCAAAGCCCAGCGTTCGCTTTATGAATTGATATTTGAGATGATGAATTAACAATTACTAAACCCTCCGCGTTCGCTTCTTAGTTTGGTAATTGTTAATTCATTATAAAAACGGTGAAATTAGATTAGAAAGTAGATTTATATAAAATTAGGGTTTATGGTTTGGTTTGATTAGGATTACGTCATTAGACTTATCCAACAATCTCAAGACAAGAAGAGTCTACTCACTCATGTTCATCATAGACATGGAGAAGAAGAAGAAAAGCATAAAGTAAATAACAAAGAAATAAAGAAAGAACTTTTATTAAGAAAGACAATTGTCACTTATTGAATTCCAAGAACAAAAGATGAATTGTTGTGATAGCTAGCTACTCTATTTATAGTCATATGTCGACTTAAAACCTAAGCAACTAATAACTAGAATGTTCCACAAGAAACCACGGGCTTTTAGGTCAAAATAGGTAGCTTGTCCATGAAGCAAAAGCAGCAAAAGCGGGTCTGGGAGGTGGCACGGCCGTGTGGCTGGTGGCACGGGCCGTGCCAAGCTTCTGACTTGGGGAAATCATATTTTTGGAAGCTGCTTTTAGTTATTAGAGAAACATCACCTCCACGTAGGAAGTTAGGAGGGGGTATCCTTTCCCCCTAGATTCAGTGACGTCTCCTTTATGAATATATTTGCTTCAGCCCCACTTTGATTTATCTTTTTATTCCCCACACAAACTTATACTACTTTTACTCTAAAGACTTTTAAGGGTTAATGTACCACTAAAATTAGAACGTGCTCCTTAAAATATCTATTCATACACTTGCTTAAGGGTTGCAACTTGTGCTTTTCTCATTGGAGAATTTATTCACAATAAAACAAGATGTGGGTATAGCAAGAACACTTAAAACACAAGAATTCACTTTCATGTACAAGAAACAACCAATTTAGAGGAGACAACAAAAATTTATGTCATGATTTTCAATAAAAACAAGCCGCTTAATCATGCCTTTCGCAATAAAACATAACAAAAGAATTAAAGTTCAAGGGAGTTTGGAAACACTACGACTCAAGACACTTTATTAGGTCCCCACACACTTGGGAGAAGCATTGTCCTCAATGATTCAAGACTAGAAAAATAAAAGAGAAGAAGAATAAGAAGAATCAAGAAAGGAGAGAGAAGGGATGCGGAAAGCTCACAATTTGCCGAATTAGAAAAAAAATAAACCCCGGAAGCCTGTCAGGTTGGAACGGCTGTGCCACCACAGGCACGGGCCCTGCCTACTCTCTGTTGTTTCCTTGGTTTTTGCAAGTTTTACACAGGCACGGCCGTGCCATTACAGGCACGGGCCCTGCCACCTCTCTGGTTGGCTATCTTTAGTTTTTCTTGCCTTTTCGCATCATATTAAGACAATTACCTACAAAACAAAGGGAAATAACACAAAACAAATAAAGCAATTAAATAAGTGGGTTGCCTCCCATGGAGCGCTCTTTTACCGTTACTAGCTTGACAAAAAGGGAGGAAATAATTCCTTAAGGAGGCTCTTTGAGGGCCAAGACGACCTCTTCTTCAGCAGCTTCACCTGCATTGTAAACCTTTAATCTTTGGCCATTAACTTTGAATGGTACAATCTTTTCTGAAAAAATTTCAATTGCCCCGTAAGGGTAGACCTTGCGAACTTTGAATGGACCAGACCACCTTGACCTTAACTTTCCTGGAAAAAGCCTCAACCTAGAGTTAAAGAGCAGCACATGATCACCGCTCTTGAAGTCCTTTTTGATGATACGCTTTTCATGCCATTTTTTTGTTCTTTCTTTGTAAATACGGGCATTCTCATAAGCATCTATCCTAAGTTCTTCTAACTCACTTAGTTGAAGTTTTCTTTTTTTACCGGCTAAATTTGGGTCCAAGTTGAGGTTCCTGATTGCCCAATAAGCCTTGTCCTCAAGTTCTAACGGAAGGTGACAAGACTTCCCATAAATTAGTTTAAACGGAGTCATTCCAATGGGAGTCTTGTATGCCGTCCGATAGGTCCAAAGAGCATCATCAAGCTTACTTGACCAATCTTTTCTAGAGGTTGAAACAGTTTTTTCAAGAATAGCTTTAATTTGTCTATTTGAGACCTCAACATGTCCACTAGTTTGTGGGTGGTAGGGTGTTGCAATTTTGTGTTTCACTCCAAAACTTTGTAAAAGTTTTTCAAAATGTTTAGAAATGAAGTGAGACCCTCCATCGCTTATCACAACCCTTGGCACTCTAAACCTTGGAAAAATAATTTTTTTAAACAATTTCATAACTTAAACGACGTTCATTTTGAAACGACGTTCATTTTGAAACGGAATGAGTATTTAAGAAGCGTGGAAAATTGCAAATACTTGACTATGTATATGCAACATTAATAAATATTGAACGTGTAATTTCGGTTTGCATCCAAGTTCTTTATCCACGTCACTCTCCCTATCACATACAATAACATAGATGCCACATTGCAAACATACGCTTGCATGCGCACTTAACTAATTCTCCTGTGACACAATAGTTTAATGGCTTAGCATGCTCATCCTGGTATTTATAAAAATGTATCTGAATCTTTCCATGAAGAAAAGGACGTCCTTTAAAATTTTATTTAAGATCAACTATCACTTTTTTATTATAAAATACTTTATCTAAAATCCTTTAATAATTTAATTGTTCTATTATGTTTGGTCCCCACTTAATCTAAGTTTTCAAAGTTGATCCTTGTTATTTATTTTATTTCTCATCATTTTCCGCCATTAGAGAAATTCTATATGAGATGTCGTCGGACAACATATGTATTCAGATCCTCTTTAAGAAGGATTCGAACTTTGATTCATTACGTTGTGGAAGAATAATTTTTTTCATTAAATATGCAAATAACAGAGTTAAGCTATTTTCATTATAGGGAATGTAATTTTAGCTAGTGCCGAAGCGTTCATAACTTAGATGTAAAAGCTGGAGATTATATCATACCACAAATTACATAGTTTAAATATCATGGGTTTAAAGTATAAAAGACGAAGAAATAAAAGGAGATGTAGACCAGCAAATCCAAGTTGGATGAAATGGGGGAGTGCCTCAGCAAATCCAAGTTGGATGCGAAAGTACAAGTTAAGTTGAAGGGAGAATTTTATCAAACAACAGTAACACCTACAATGTTGTACGGGATATGTGTTAGGCGGTAAAGAACCAAAACGAACATAAAGTAAGCGTAACATAAATGATGATGTTGCGTTGGATGTGTAGAAAGACTAGACATGATAGAACTAGAAATGACGACATTAGAGAGAGTGTTGGGGTAGGACTTATTGTAGAAAAGATGATAGAAACTAGACTTAGCTGCTTTTGGCATGTAGAGAGAAGACATGCAAATTTTGTAGTAAGGAGAGTATATTAGATGGAGGGAAGTCAGATCACTAAAGGTAGAGGTATACCTAAAAAAACTATACGAGGACATGAAACTTAACTCAATATAAACAAAAGAAAAAACAACCTGAATGAGTAATATAAAACACCCCTAGAGGGTAATAAGCCACAAATCCCAATTCAGATCAATAAATCAATCATTCACAAAATACTAGTACGGATGATAAAACAATTTAAAAAATAAATAAATAAAGATGTGCGATTTGGTGACCATTGTATCTAGATCTTCATTATGACAAGTGAATCCGACCACCAACACGGTTCCAAATCCAAGCACATATAGTCTAATACCAAACAATAGCAAACTCATAACCATTTCTAGACTTCAGTCCTGTACATCAGAGACACATTTGATTAAGAAACTGAACAGTAACACTGACGTACAATGTGGTCAACAAAAAAGCAGCAGCCCCTCCGTTTAAGGCAGACACAAACGGAAATAAAGTCAGACTCAAGAAGGCAAACCGATCGATCTTTACCTACCAACAACAATTTCGACCCTCATGGGTTTTAGGGACCAACGTAACTAGTGACACACCCTTTCGTGTTTTAAACCAACCAACATGCGAGGAACAAATTAATTCGGAGAACCCCAATTAAATTTTTTCAATAAAATTATTTTGGATATTAGTTTACTTACCTTCTTACTAACTTATATTTTACCTTAAACAAATTTTATTTTTAATTACTATTTTAAGTTAAAAAAACATAAGCGCTTCGGCTGATTGTCAATTTCAGGTCAGTTTTATAAAATTAAGCTATAAGCTAACACAAAGCTGATGACTGAAAAATTATCTTATATATATGATGTTTGATAGATGAAAATTAGCTTTTTAAAAAGGAGAATGTTTGGTGGACATCATAGACTTATACACCTTGAGAGAAGAGATAATGAAATATATATGATAAATTCTTGATATGATAGGAAGATAGATATAAGGAAAATAAGATTTTAATGAGTGTTTAAATATAAGGGGTGTACGCGTTTCCTAAAAAAGAAAACAGGTGGGCACTTAAAAATGAAAAAAACGTAAAAAGTTATAAACTCTAAATTCAAATGCTACTTGAAATAGCATCTAAAAAAAAATTATATGCCATTCAGAAAAACTTGTTTACGAAACACTTTTCATTTGATTAAACAAGATTATGAGCTAGTGCATTAAGTGATAATCTAGCAAGCAACATCTTAGATTTACTTTTTATAAAAAAATATTTAAAATTAAGGGAGCAACTTTATAATCATTTGAAAAAATTGAAGACTAGCAACTTTAGAACCATTGGAAAAAAGTTGTCTTGACATGCAACATCTTAGATTTACTTTTTATAAAAAAAATTAAGGGGGCGATTTTATAACCATTTGAAAAAATTGAAGAGTAGCAATTTTATAACCAATGAAAAAAATAAGTGGGGTGTATAGGGTTCGAATCTTAGCCGATGCATATATAATTCAATGTCATGGAATTAAGCTTTCTCAACTGAGCTAAGCTATCAAAGAGAAATTAAAGACTATTTTATCTGGATACAAATATATTTTAATTTTAATATTTCAAACATTAAAATACAGGATGATTACATAGAGGATGCAATGTATTAATGATGGTTATATATTGAAAATAATTGAAGACTATTTGGTAGGGACACAACTATGTTAAACTTTTAATTTTTCAAACATTAAAATATAGGATGCTTACATAGAGGATGCAATGTATTGATGGTCATATATATACACATACACACACTTAATTTTGTACAGAAAACTTCATAATCAACTATTTTCAACAACTCCATCAACATTATGTTAGCGATATCTCCTCCTATGTTTTCAACAATTGGATGGCCCTTTGAGGAGCCAAAAAGCCATAACCATCATCAGAATTCATTCTACAAAGACACTGTTGATCAATTATTTAATTTTCATGATCAAGTTGAGGCAGAAATTAATTCAACAGATCCCTCACAATCCACAAGCAGTGACCTTAGCATGGTCAAGAAGCTTGTCCATAATGCTAGTGAACGAGATCGCCGCAAGAAGATCAATAATTTGTATTCCTCACTTCGTTCACTTCTTCCTGTTTCGGATCAAATGGTACTTAATTAACCCCTTCTTTCTGTTTCTAATTGTCAATAATGCTTTGGTCATTTCTCTGTCTTTTTTTTTTTTTTTTTTTTAATCTTGAAAACCTTGTGTTTTGAGGAGTATGGTTGCAATTGTCTAATTGTGATGTCGTTTTTGGAACTTGCATATCTCTTGTTAGAACTATTGTCTTAGTATTAATATATACATATATGTTGCAGAAGAAATTGAGCATTCCAGCAACAATTTCAACAGTCCTAAAATACATACCAGAATTACAGAAACAAGTTGAAGGACTAAGTAAGAGAAAGGATGAGATCTTATTGAGACTTTCTCCTCAAGAAGAAGAGGTTATTCTAAGCAAAGAATCCCAAAGGAAGAAGCATAGTTACAACTCTGGTTTTGTAGTTTCAAGTAGTAGGCTCAATGATAGTGAAATTACCATTCAGATATCATGTTACACTGTCCACAAGATTCCACTTTCTGAGATCTTGATATGTTTGGAAAATGATGGCCTTTTGCTTCTTAATCTTTCTTCATCTCAGACCTTTGGAGGGAGAGTCTTCTATAATTTGCATTTCCAGGTGTGTTAATTTCACTAGGCTTGTTTACTTTTTAAATATTTTGTCATTTATTATTGAGTGAACTCTTTATTGAATATCTTTTTAAATTATAAAATAAGCTTAATAACTATTTCATATATTTTTGAAAGAAAAAAAACTATTTTGATCATATATAATTATGATTTGTTATTTTGAAGCATCATACATAATTATGATGTTACTTTATTATATTTATTACAAAATTATTTTCACAAATATTAAATTTAGAAATACTCTTAGATGCATATTTAATTATTTTTTTATCATTCAATTATTTTAAGAATATTATGTTAAAAACATGTAAGAAATATGGAGCTAAAAATATAAGAAATTATGAAAACTATATTTTATTTTACAAATAGTTGATTACTTGGGAAAAAATAAAAAATATAATTTAAAAGTTAACTTTTTCTCAAGATGTATAGACTCATATAAGAGGTACAACAAACATTTTCATTAAAGCTCTTATGTGTTTTCTGCAGGTGGATAAAGCACAGAGATTAGAATATCATATTCTAAATGAGAAGCTCTTATCAATAATGGAGAAGGAACGAGAGTTTTTAAAACAATAAAAATGTTACATTTCTTTAATATGGGCTTTGGCCTATACAATTGCAAATGTTGGAAGCATGGATTGTAGTTTTACAACGGAGTAATTAACCAAATGTCCACATCTCTCTCTCTCTTTCATTTTATTTACAAAGAGAAAGTAGGAAAATATGAGCTAGGGTGTAGGAAACTAAATGGATATGCGTGGATCGGTTGTTTCAATATATTTAAAATATTTCAATTTTATGATGATGTATGAAAATTTGTGTGTATATTGATATATGTGTGTAGTTGGCCAAATTGACACTGCATTCTCTTCTGTGTATGTCACAACTAATGTACATTTATTGAAATCTAATTGAGATAAAGTTTTTAAAAATATTGATCTTATTGAGTTCAATTGCCAAAGGTAAAATGTCCCTCTCAAATACACTGCACCAGCAATTTGCAAAGAGATAAGAAAACTAAAAGATGAGTGATAACTATCTATCATTATATAGTCTAGAAGTCCTAGTTTAACTGGCAAATGCCGAAATTGCAAGGCCGAACATGGTGACTCGGGTTCGAACTTGGGACCAGTTGTGTGTTACTTTATTTTCAGTGGTTTACCACTTCATCTAAGACAAAAAAAAAAAAAAAAAAACTCTATCATTATATCAAACTTCTTAATATCCAAGTGAGATTTAAATGAAAAACAGAATTTGTTGCATAAAAAATCCATTTTTGGGAAGCTCCTACACTATTACTCCCTCTCAAGTTGGAGTAAGGCGATTGTGATTACGTAACTTTGATATCACTTATGGTTGCAAGTGTTCGCATATTAAATAGCAATTCATATCATTGTATTTAGTTCCATTGTATTTAGTTCTCTCATGAAAAATGAGATTTGCTGGGATATGAAAAGCATTCTGATTTTCACGATATAGAAGTGTGGGTGAATAATCGACTTGTAAACATTTTAATAAACTTCTCAACCAAATGATTTCACTACAGTGGTATGTGCAATAGCCCAACTTCATCAGATGCAATTTATAAGTAGAAAGTTTACATGACATGTTTCACAATATAATGATCCCACATCTACCAAAATAGAGATTCCTATAACAGCCTATGACTAGTTGTAAGACTCCAGATGCTAATGCAGTATCTAAATATTAGGAGTGTTACAACACTCTTCTTTTCCGAGCTTGTTATGTTTATGCTACCGCTTCAATTGTTGACTTCCTTAGGAATTTGTTTTCATGGATTTTGTTGAGTCGAACATTGTTACTTCTAGATTGATAGTTAGTTTCTAGTTTCATGTTTTTTAGGTTGGTTATGGTGTCTTGTCTAGTGGACAAGAAACTGAGTAGTGCCTTAGTGATTTCGAGTATACTGGGCCGATCACTTTTGATTCAAGATCGGGAGTCTGTTTTTTGAACTCAAGTTTTTGGGTGTGTAAGGTGTCTTCTCTAGCGAACCGAAGGTCGAGTGGTGGTGGAATCTGAATGACTGGTGGAGCAAGACATTTTTGGGTGCTTAATTGGACTTAGATGTGGTGATGAGAGGATGGGGTTTTGTTTACATGGTTTTGATTGGTTTGATGTTTTTTGGAGGAGTTTTGACGTGAGTGGCAGGTGACAACAATTTGAAATTCGTGTCTATGGCCATTCGCAGTGTCTTTTGTGGTTTTGCTCAAGTTTGGTTTCGGCAATTAAATGAGGGTTTGGCTTTAATTTAGGAGCTGACTTTGATTTTGGTGGTTATTTGTTCTTACCGGTGTTGATGGTGACCCTCAGTTAGGTGGAGTCTATATTGATGTTTTTATGAGTTTTCTTTTGGGTGATCGCCTATATACGTCGTCTATTGTTTTGTTGTTTATGTCTTACCGCTCATTGTTTGTTTTGAACAGAGATTTGATTATTACTAAATTTTACCGTTCAAAAATACAAAAAATAAAAAATCCAATGTCCACAATTAATTGACCTTGATTTAGTGTCACCGTCTTGGATCAAATATACTTAAATGTTAGCGTCCAACGTAGGTAACGCTAGGTAGCATTGGATGGATGCTAATCCTTGGCTCAATGTTTTTAGCATCATACTATACTTTAACAATAACAAACTTTTCACGACCAATTTAATTTTAATTCGTAGCGTCCACTTATTCCGATTTTAATCCTTGGCTCAATGTTTCTTGTAGTGATTCTATCTATTTTCTTCTTTCCAGGTTGGGAGGGAAAACACCAACTCATTACCTAGATGCATGGGGTTAAAAGTATGTCAACATTAAACTTTTTGTAATGATTGGTTAGTTAGAGTTAGTTAGTCATAGTCTATTATTTTAATTTTCTGTTACAACTAACCATGTATTGACTTTGCACATTCCTTCAAAAAAAAAAATGTATTGACTTTGCACATATTCCTCAATTGGATTCTGATCAGCACAAGTCATCATCCGTTGAATGCTCAATGTCTCTCACATTTACTATATTATTGAACTTCAGATATATTGCAAAGAAAAAAAATAGTATTTCTTAACCACAAATTTTAAATATATATTTTTATTATGATCATCATAATGTCATATACAACATATGCTACTATAAGTCACGCATCATGAATCGTATATTCTGAATGCTTCCATCACCCATCCTTAATTAATAGGAAGGTACGTAGAGATTAGATGCCAGTACAGTAAGAGCTCGTGTATGCCATCACATATTATGTTATTATTTTCTCTCTTTATTGTTTTAGTTTTCATATCAATATCTAATTTTCTTTGAATATTTATGGTTGTCCCATTAGTAGTCATGCAAATAGTTGTTCAAATAACACTAACTATATTGTCAACTCTTCTCACATGTGTGTGCCATGTGTATGTCTCTAACAATTATATAATATTTTTCTTTCTTATAAGTAAGATAAAACTTCGATATAAAGCAACATAATTTTAGGATATTTTTTTTATGTAATTCACGAATAAATATCATGCATATCGGCAAAGCATCCGAAGATTTGTGAAGTCCTTGGGAAGATGAAAAAATGAAGATTCAAGAGGCCTCAGAAGACTTTACAAAGGGAGAAATTATGTCAAATTCAAAGACATTTTACATAGAAGCAAACACCTAAAAAGACGAAGAAACATGTGTTTTCAGCACAGGAAGACACTCACATGCGCCTAGTTCACAGAAGGAGGCGCCCAGGAATGTGCAACTAGGGCGCCTGGAGCATGGATTGGGGCGACTAGAGCCTGGCCGAGCACTCACATGCGCCTGACGCATGGTACTAGGCGTTGTTTTGTGACTTTTTTGTGAAGAAAGCCCCCATTTTTAGACCAAAATCAAGTGCAAACTTTTCTTATAAATATCGTTTTCCTCATTCGCAATTTCTCATCCAGAACGAAGCGGTTCAAGAGGAAGGAAAGCACTAGCTAAGAGCTCTCAGGGAGAAGTTTCTCTCTCCGCACTCCAAGTTTCTCTAGAGTATGTTTTATTTCTTTTGTAATTTGTTTTTATTTACCATGGATAACTAAATCTTTTTAGGTCAAGGTTCTAAGATGAACCTCTATTTTATTTGTTGGATATTTATTTAATTTAAAGTCTTTATTAAGTTATTTTATGTTCGCTATTTAATTTTACTGTCGTGCGTAAGATTTGTCTCTTCTGAAGCATAACCCTGATTTAGACACTTAGGTAGTGACATGACCTATTATTAATATTCCTAGCTGATAATTATATATGTCTAACCAGGAAGTAATTAATTATTAACTAGTGAAACAAACCGAAAGCAAACGTACCAACTTAGGTACCATTAACTTGCCTTGGATGATGCTAGATCAAAGTTTTTAGCATCACACCATACTTCAACAATAACAAGTTTTTCACGACAAAATTAATTTTTACTCGTAGCAGCTTTTATCCTAACTCCAAGGTTTTGTTTAAGAGTTAGGAAGAGAAGGTAAAGAAATATTTTGGAGGATTAAAAATATAGCGGAAAGCGGTAAAAAAAATTCACATTTTTTGAAAGACTAATTTTTTAGAGAATGGTAATCTAATGCTTATGATTAATATATTTTTAATTTTAAGAATATTATAGCTACACAGATTAGATTTGAATAATTCATGTAAACCCTCCAAAATCCCCAAAAAACCCTCCTCCAATACAATTTTGAAATTCCCTAAAATGATTAATATTTTGAATTATAAAGAAAAATAAGCCCCTAAAATCTTCCCCCTCAGTGCCATTTATTTCTTTCACTTACTCCTTCAATTTTTTTCAAAATCTTTTCTTCTCTTTCCCTTCAAACTCACAAACAAACACCAACTCTTTTCCTAGACGGGTTAAAAGTATGTCAACATTAATAAACTTTTTGTAATGATATTGGTTAGTTAGAGTTAGTTAACCATAGTCTATTAATTTGGTTTTCTGCTGCAACTAACCATGCATTGACTTTGTACATATATATTCCTCAACTGGATTTGATCAACACAAGTCATCATTCGTTGAATACTCAATAATGTCTCTCACATTTACTATACTATTGAACTTCAGATATATTTCAAGGAAAAACATCGTATTTTTTAACCACAAATTTAAATATATATTTTTATGATCATCATGTCATACTCAACATATGCTAATGCTACTATAAGTCACGCATCATGAATTGTATATTCTAAATGCTTCCATCACCCAGCCTTAATTAATAGGAAGGTACGTGGAGATTTGATGCCAGTACTGTAAGAGCTCGTGTATGCCATGCATCGGCTCGTGCAATACGTTTGAAGTATATTCACTTTATGTTATTATTTTCTTTTTTTATTGTTTTGGTTTTTGTATCAATATTTAATATTTTTTTTAATTTATCATTGTCCGATAAATTATCATACAAATGATTATTCAAATAACATTAATTGTATTGTCAACTCTTCTCACATGTGTGTTGCCATGTGTACTGTGTATGTCTCTAACAATTATATAGTATTTTTCTTTTTTTTTTTTTTAAAAAAAAGGGTCTTGAATCTTGATCAATTCGATGACATCATGCACATAAATTAGTTTAAATATTCATACAAAACCAACAGAGTAAATGTACATGTCTCTTTAAGCACCGAAACCCGTAGGCATTCTGGTGTAATGGTTGCAACTTACAATTGAAGGGAAAGAATTCATATCTTTGAGAGAGTAAGACCCCACACGGACCCCACACGTAACACAGTGATCAACACGTGCAACTCGACAGTTAATAGGTAGTAAATCCCAATAAACTCGTCACGTGAATAATTCATAGTTAAATATTGAAATAAACTTGGCTGTTACGTTATTCCAACAAATAAATAAAGAGGAGTTGAATCCTAATCGCAACTAGCATTCTGCAATCAAAATAGGTAAACTTTGCTCTGTTGCAAATATATTAAATTGCAAAATTCTAAACCCTTATATCTTTATTTATTTTTATTGTTCCCAAATAAGTAATGTAAATTGTTTAGTTGAAATGACAATGCATATAGATACGATACTCTACTTATCACTTTATTACTTGGTAAACGATTTTGTGCACATGCCTAAATCCGACCAACAAGTTTTTGGCGCAGTTGCCGGGGATTGTTGATGTTTTTGACTATGAAATTTAAATTACTTACTGATAACTTTTTGTTTGAGTCTATCCTACTAAAAATCTGTTTAGCACATGCGTAAAACCAAGATAGGAATATGCCCGCTAGATCTAGACATAGACAAGACAGAGCGAGCAAGGCGAAAAGCGACTAGACTTGCAAAAGGTAGGACAGAGCAAAGGAGACAATCCTGATTCAATATTATTCCTATGAAGGATCAATAATGGGAAATGAGAACCCTAGCATAACGCTAGGAGATTATGGAGGCTGGATAACTTGGAAGAAATATCCCTTGGGTTCCAACCAGCAAATCCAGTGGTGTTCGATATACAAAATAGTGTGCTAGTAAATTTGAAAACTAATCAATTTGCATGCAGAGAGTTGTAAGACTGTAATGCTCACTTGACGCATTTTCCCGACATATGCAGTACCATCAATCCCACAGGGATATCAGAATCTGACAAAAGGCTTCGGTGGTTTAGGTATTCTGTAACAGGACGAGCAAAGGACTGGCTCGATGCCTTACCAAGAGGAACGATCACAACCTGGGATTAGCTCAAACGAAAATTCTTGAATAGGTACTTCCCCACAACTAAATATTCAACATTAAGAAAAGAAATCACTAGTTTCAATCAGCATGAAGAGGAAACGTTATATGAAATGTGGGAGAGGTTCAAAATACTACTGAAGAAATGTACTGGACATAAACACTTAGATATGGACCAAATATTGTACTTTACAACAGAATTGAAAACACCGACTCGGATGTTACTGGATGCCTCAGATGGAAGAACAATAAAAACCAAAACAACAAAAGAAATCAAGGAGCTGATCGAGAATATAATGTTTTACACCAATATTGTTGTGAAGGCAATTTCTAGTCACTGCAAGGGCGACAATTGATGTCGATAAAAGGGAAATAACTATACTAAGTGGAAGAGAATTTGAAATCTTTATATTCCCATCAATGAGTCAAGGAAAGATGAAACTTAAAGGTAACAATTCAAGCAATAAAGAACAAAATATACTTGAATGATTACCCATAGGATTGGGAGGAAGACAAGGAGCTTGAAGGACAGGGGCTCCCAAGAACAAGTTAGACATATCTGTCAGACTCGAGAAGTACAATAGATGCTGAGTATGAAGCAACATATTTTGTCAGGCTAGTGACTGAAAAGAAATATTGAATGGGAGGCAACCCATCATTTTATTTTCTATATTTTTCCTTTTCAATAAAAGCTAAGATGGATTTCCTTCTGACAAATTTCCTTTCTTTTATTGTTGGTAATCCTTATATAATTTTATTTCTTTGCATTACATATATAACCTTTCCATTTATGCTTAAATGGTTTTAGCCTTAGAGAGTCGTTTCAGAACATTTACAACCAATGTAAGTTTATGATGAGTCAATAATGAGTCATTAATTAGTGTCTTTTATTTAATATTTAAGTTTATTTTAATTAAATTTAATATGTTTTTATTTCCTTCTAGAACTATTTTACTTCAATTGCAAGTTATTATATTTCAGGATAGAATATTCAAAAGATTTAGTCTTGGAGCAAAAGAAAGGAGAATTGGAGCTTATTCATGCCAAAAATATGAAGATCTCATGCAAAAATATATTGTGCAAGGATTCATGCCAAAAATATGAGATCTCGTACAAAAATATCTTGTGCAAAGAATTTGAAGATCCTTTACCAAAATATGAAGATTTGATGCAAAAATATGAAGCCAACCAATAGAAGCTTGACTCGCCTCCAATTTGCCTTTTGCTGCTTTTGCTTCTTCGACAAGCTGCTTATTTTAGTTTATTTCTGACCTAAAGTCCATGGTTTCTTGTGCAACACTTTAGTGATTTATTTCTTAGGGCTTAAGTCATTGTTAGACTATAAATAGAGCAGCCACCAAACTTGTATATTCATCTTTTGTTCTTGGAAATAATAAGTGGCAATTGTTTTCTTTAATAAAAGATCAACCTTTATTTTATGTTCTTCTTCTTCTTCTTCTCTTCTATGTCTACACTGAACATGAGTGAGTATACTTTTCTTGTCTTGGGATTGTTGGATAAGTCTAATGACATAATCATAATCAAACCAAGCCTTGAACCCTAATTTTAAATAAATCTACTTTCTAATCTAATTTCACCGTTTTTATAATGAATTAACAAATACCAAATTCATAAAGCGAACGCGGAGGGTTAGTATTTGTTAATTCATCATCACAAATATCAATTCTTAAAGCGAACGCAGAGCTTTGATATTGGAACAAGTGAAATTAGACAAGCATTGCGAAACATGAGAATAGTCTAGCAAACCTTGAGACACATAAAGTTTTGTTCTTCAAGGATTCTAATAGCAATTAACCATGAGAATAGGCGTGGTTGCTAAAGGAACACACTCAATGACTTCGAGAGAAGCTTTGATACGCTTAAGAGAAATTTTTCTGTAGAAAGTAGGTCCAATATAAAGTTCTGGTTTAGGGTTTGTTTTTCTTCTCCACCCACCAGATTCCTAGATCCTCATGTGTTAAAAGGTGTGTGTGAAGACATTGCTGCTGAGTTAATCAAGCTAATAGAAGGGAGAAGTGACTTGGGTCACAAAGTTAGCTATCAAAAGCAGTGGAGGAGGCTGAAGGAAAGAGTTCTTAATGTCATTTCAGCACTGCATGATTCCTGCATTGAAGCTCAAGAGCAAGCTAAGCAGAAGCTGGAAGACTGGCTGAATGGTGTTGTAGAAAGTCTTGATAACATACAGGTTCTTGGAACCTGGGTGAAAAATCCACTGAGCATAAGAGGAAGAGATCCTACAGATTTTCTTCCTACATTTATTCACCTTAAGGACCTGGATCTGTCATTCCTTTCTAAGGTCAATTTAAGCAACGCTGCACCTGATCTAGCTCTAGTTCAGAAGAATAAGGTGTTAGAAGAAAAGAATAAGGAACTGGAAAAAGAGCTGTATGAACAGAAGTTAATGTTGTTAGAGTTCAAAGCTGAAACAAATGCTAAGCTGGAAGAAGCTAGACTCAGATAAGAAAAGCTCAAGGCAGAGATGGACCAGAACCTTGCAGAAACAAATGAGCTACTGAAGAAGGTCTTAGAGAACCAAAGCAAGCCCAACCCTTAGTTGCACACCTTAAGCTTGCCTGTTTTCTTTATGCTTCTGATATATCTTGTTTTATCATTTGTTTCTGAAATAGTGTTTGCTTCTGATTATCATTTGTCTCTGAACTTTTTGAATATTTTTCATGTTATTTTATTTGCTCTGTTAATCAGTTTGGTTTTTATGCTCTGGTTAATTTATTTTACTTTGAGAAGATGGTTTATATGCTTTAACTATATGTTTATATGTTGCTCTAAACCTTTTATTCTATATTTTTTTTTATTTCTTTTTGTTAATGACAAAAGGGGGACTATATGTGATAGTATTTAAAGGCTCTGAGCCCCATTAATGATATTTGAAAATTATTTTGAAAAACTTCTATCATTTTTATCTGAAAGGTATAAGCTATGAATGAAAGAAGGAGTATCAAATTTCAAATAAAATTAATTGAACCATTCTTCTTATCTATAATCTACTTCTCAATTATTTGATTTTAAAGCTCTGATATTATTGCACGCTCAATGAATTTAATTAACCTGGATAGAACTTAGGGGGAGCTTACAAACCTCACCTTAAAGACTATCAGACTCAGGGGGAGTTAGAGCTTACAAACCTCAGACTCTGAGCTTACAAACCTCAGAACCTCAAAGTCAACTTGTTAATTAGATTAACAACAATTGATCAAGTTTTTAAATACTATTGTTTGTCATCATCAAAAAGCGGGAGATTGTTGGAACAAAATGAGTTTAACAATGAACCTTTAGAGTTTTGATGATAACAAGGAATTAAAAAATTGACAATTGGAATTGTTAATATTTGTTCAAGTGTACAGGACCATAGACAAAAATTTAAATTATACAAAGGTTCTGAATGAGCAAATAAAGAGCAAAGGAATCAACAAGAAATTTGAAGCTTAAAAGCTCCTGAAGGCACCTGAAGACAAAGTGCTCCTGAAGACGAGTGCTCCTGAAGACGAGTGCTCCTGAATACTAGAGGTCCTAAAGTGCCACGTCATCAGAAGCTGCCTCGTCAGAAGCTGCCTTATCAGAAGTTGTTTCACCAGAAGCTGAAGCTCAATTGGATTTGTAATTTTCAAGGATTCAAGAGTTGTTTCATGGATCAAAATTCATCTAAAGACAACAGAAGAATAGTGGAATTTTGCAACGGTCATTTCAAAAGTGTTTGAAGGAATTTACTTGCAAAAGGAACAAAAGCGTTGACATTGTACTTTGTACAAACTGTACAACCACCTTCTCCACTACTCTGTTTTGTGTCTCTGCTACAAGACAAAATAACAGCTCTGAATGTACAACGAAGCCTGCAGAATTGTTCCCTCTCAACTGGAATGGATTTGAAATTGGTTCTTCATAGGACAACAACCAAATCAGGCAAAAGATCATCGGTGAAAGATCAAGCTTCAACAACGACTCTTTTGATGTGCTGGCAATTTCACAACGTCTCTTTCACACCTCTATATAATGGAGTGAAGACTTAGAGATTTGGTAATGCTGAACGAAAGACTCTCAAAATTTTTACAAGTGCCAAACCTCTGCTGAAATTGTTCTGCATTCACTTAGAATTTCTGTTTCTTCAAGTTTCATCTTAGAAATTCTTAAGTCTTAGAGTCTTATCTTTTTTGTATTGTGAGCACCTCTGATTGTATATCAAGTGTTCAACCTCAAACATTTTTCTTTGTAATCTTGTTTGTTTAGAAGTCTCTTGCAGTTTTGCTTGAGCATGGAAGTCTCTTGATTGTGTTCTTGAGCATAGGAAGACTCTTGCAAAGTGTGCTTGAGCAAAGGAAGTCTCTTGCTGTGTGCTTGAGTAATTGTAATAAGTATTACATTCTAGTGAAATCTCCTTGGAAGTGCAAGGGGGACGGGATTACTTCCGGATTGTGGAAGGAACCAGTATAATTGCTTTGTGTCTTTCTTCTTCTCTCTCTTTGTTTTTTATCCGCTGCGTTCAGACTCTGATTATCACTTCAGAAACTGTTTCACTTAGCTTCTGACCAGTGTGTTCAGTTTAGGAGAAACGAAGAATTTTTCAAAACACAATTCAACCCCCCTTCTTGTGTTTTTCTCACCTTCACCTTAGACATTGGGCTTGAAGGGGTATATAAGGATTTTAAACCCCAAAACCTTCATTTATTTTCCAACTTTCTCACACTAGGGTTACAATTTTTTTTGGAGCTCTCATCTCTCTATAGGAACTCAGCTTCCTCTCTCCCTCAACACTCAATTTTCATGTCCATTCCTTTTGGCAAGAATTTGTGCAAGTGATGTACATATAGGATCAAGTTACTTCAACTTGTTTTCTCTTTGATAGAAGTAGTGATTGATAGGGTTTTGTAGTATAGCAACTCGGAACCAACTTCAAAACTCTTCAAGGTGAGTTCTTTAGCTAGCTTACCACCTTGGGTTTCTTACAGCACGCTTAAGCGTGCAACTTCTGCACAACATTTTTTTTCAAAACTTTTCTCTTGGTTTGCTAGTGTCGTTTGGGTTTTTCCTTCACAGAATTTTATATTGTTTCAACATAAGCAAAAATCCTCTAAATGCCAAGTTAGATAATACTCATAATACTGTACGACTGATAAACAAAATGCACGAGCATCGTCACATAAATTTAGCAAGAGTTGGCATATGAAAGACATTTATAGACGTAAACGAGTAAGAAACTAGTAAGCAAGAAAAGATTAGAGCCTCGACCTAATGGTTGGGAAAACATGTAAGAAGCACAAACTTAGATGTAATAAGATCATGATAATGCTTGCATATGAATGAAATGTTGTAGGTGTCGCGACTCTCGTCATCCACATCAGGGGGATGCGAGGGGTTTCCTTATGGGAATGGGATAAGCTCTGCAAGGAGGGCCCCACACGGCACTGAGGGAGTCCGAGATGCCTTAGCTAGGTACTCTCGGCTATGTATGGGATTTGTATTTGGGGTTACTCCACCGGAACAATCCGTAAAACGAACTCGGATAATTGTTTGTTACACAATTTTATGATATGTATGAAATGATTATGGCAAGCAAATAATGAAAGGATACTTACAAGTATAGATTAAAGGAGCGACCTAGTACCCCGCACGGTCGTGTAGGTATGCATAGAAGTCATACACGTATAATCAACCAATCGGTTGTAATGTAGACACGTGATAACCACAAAATGTCCCCAAAGTTATCACTAGCCTAGGAAGTAGATAGAACTCACTGAGACGTTATGTCACATCCCATTCTTTCATTTGTTCAGGTTCACAGGTTTCGAGTGCCAAAGGTAAGGAGAAGGCTTTGGATTGATCGTGCTATCATGGAACCGATTTTAAGACTTTCTAGTGATGCATATGTTATATTATTTGTTTTGTTGTAATGAATTTTGTAACCAAGTTTCATACGACAATCTTTGCGAAAATAATGTAACGTATGACTGGAGTAGACTCTTGTAATCGAATTTCCGACTTATGTCGCTCTGTATTGTATAGTTAATGTATCCAGTACCTATTATAACGCTCGTATTTATTATTCTAGACACTATTAAATATTGGACACCTCTTCCAACAGGATTAGAACTCTCTTGCGCCACGTTGTGTAGTGTTTGTACCACACAATGTAGTAGTTGAATATAAATTTTGTTATAACTAAACTATCCAGCGGTTAATTTGTTAGCTCTAGTTAAAAGCAAACTTTGATGAGAATCTTAATTCTCTAATTAAGATTTTCTTAATTTGAAACTAAACTTATCCCTATTGACTAATGTTATTAGATGTTACTTATCTTTCGGTTGACACATACATGATTCAACCGCCGTGTAGATTTCATGACATTTAAAGATTTATTTCGTGCTAATTGATAAATTAGATGTCCTTAAAATTAAGGAACCAATTTATAAACATTAAAAAAGTGAAATACTATATTTTGTTGGGACCAAAAATATACTTTTTTTTTTCCTTCCTAACAATAAAATATAGGATGCTTGCGTAGAGGGTGCATAGCATGATGGTTAGGTTATATATTAATTTGTTCAGAAAAAAGGTTATATATATAAGGGTTAATTATGTTTTTGATCCCTACAAAATTGCGACCTTGTAAGTTTAGTCCTTACTTAATTTTAATAGCATTTTTAATCCCTACAAAAAAATTCTGCACTCAATATTAGTCCTTACTCAATCCAAATTTGTTTAATTTATGCTTAAACTCTTAAGTTTCTCAACAATTTTTTACAGGCGTGTTAAGAACATTATTAAAAGGATCCTCCGAAAAAAAATATCGCAAAAATTTGATTTCTACGTCCATATTTTTGTTACTTATATCTTAAACTTTTGTCGTTTTAAAGAATTCATATTTAATTTATTTCATGTTAAAAAATTATATATTTTAGTAAATGAACCTTTCATAGTGTTCTAAACTTGTATAAAAAGAATCGATAAAAAATTTAAGAGTTTAAGGATAATTAAACAAAATTTATTTTAGCAGGGACTAAAATTATAAGTAAATTTTTTTTGTAGGGATTAAAAATGCTATTAAAATTAAGTAAGGACTAAATTTATAAGGTCGCAATTTTGTAGGGACCAAAAACATAATTAACCCTATATATAAATGTTGGATAGAAAACTACATAATCAACAGTTTTCAACTACTCCGGTCTAAAAAAAACTGTTTTCAACTACTCCATCAACATTATGTTAACGATATCTCCTCCCATGTTTTCAACAATTGGATGGCCCTTTGAGGAGCCAATAACCCATAACCAGCATCAGAGTTCATTCTACAAAGACACTGCTGATCAATTATTTAATTTTCATGATCAAGTTGAGGCAGAAATTAATTCAAAAGATCCCTCACAATCCACAAGCAGTGACCTTGGCATGGTTAAGAAGCTTGTCCATAATGCTAGTGAACGCGATCGCCGCAAGAAGATCAATAATTTGTATTCATCACTTCGTTCACTTCTTCCTGTTTCAGATCAAATGGTTACTTAATTAAACCCTTCTTTATGATTTTGTTAATTTGTATCTCTTTTTAAAACTATTGTCTTAGTATTAATTTATATATACATATATGTTGCAGAAGAAATTGAGCATTCCAGCAACAATTTCAAGAGTCCTAAAATACATACCAGAATTACAGAAACAGGTTGAAGGACTAATTAAGAGAAAAGAAGAGATCTTATTGAGACTTTCTCCACAAGTAGATGAGGTGATCATGAACAAAGAATCTCAAAGGAAGAAACATAGTTACAACTCTGGTTTTGTAGTTTCAACAAGTAGGCTCAATGATAGTGAAATTACCATTCAGATATCATGTTACACTGTCCACAAGATTCCACTTTCTGAGATCTTGATATGTTTGGAAAATGATGGCCTTTTGCTTCTTAATCTTTCTTCATCTCAGACCTTTGGAGGGAGAGTCTTCTATAATTTGCATTTCCAGGTGTGTTAATTTCACTATGCTTATTTATTTTTACAATATTTCGTCATTTATGAATTGGTGAAGTCTTTTTTTAATATTTTTATTGAATTATTAAATAAGCTTAATAACTAATGTGATCATATATTTTTGAAAGAAAAAAACTATTTTGATCATATATAATTATGATTTGGTTTTTTGAAGCATCATGTATAATTATGATGTTACTTTATTTTATTCAATATAAAATTATTTTGAGTTAATTATGTTTGTAGTCCCTATAAAATAGCGACCTTGTAAGTTTAGTCCTTACTTAATTTTAATAGCATTTTTAGTCCCTAATTTTGTTTTTCTGCACTGAGTATTAGTCCCTACTCAATTCAAATTTGTTTAATTTATGCTTAAACTCTTAAATTTTTGAACAATTTTTTGCAGACATGTTTAGAACATTACTAAAAGTTCGTCCGCAAAAAATTATCGCAAAATTTGATTTCTACATCCAGATTTTATTACTTTTTATCTTTAACTTTTGTCGTTTTAAAAAATTCATATTTAATTCATTTCATGTCAGAAAATTCTAAATTTTAGTAAACGAACCTTTCATAGTGTTCTAATCTTGTCTCAAAAAAAATCGTTCAAAAATTTAAGAGTTTAAGGATAATTAATCAAATTTTGTTTTAGCAGGGACTAAAATTATAAGTAAATTTTTTTTATAGGGACTAAAAATGCTATTAAAATTAAGTAGGGACTAAACTTACAAGATCGCTATTTTATAGGGACTAGAAACATAATTAACCCAATTATTTTCACAAATGTTAAATTTAGAAATACTCTTAGATGCATATTTTAATTTTTTTATCATTAAATTATTTTAAGAATATTATGTCAATAACATAATTAATTTAAGAATATTATGTTAATAACATGTAAGAAGTAAGGAACTAAAAAAAAAGAAATTATGGAAACTATTTTATTATACAAAATAATTGATTACTTGGGAAAAAATAAAAAAATAATTTAAAAGTTAACTTTTTCTCAAGATGTAGAGTCATATAAGAGGTACAACAAACATTTTCCTTAATTAAAAGCTCTTTGTGTTTACAGCATGTGGATAAAACACAGAGATTAGAATCTCATATTCTAAATGAAAAGCTCTTATCAATAATGGAGAAGGAAGGGGAGTTTTTAAAACAATAAAAATGTTGCATTACTTTGATATAGCCTTTGGCCTATACAATTGCAAATGTTGGAAGCATGGATTGTAGTTTTGCAACGGAGTAATTAACCAAATGTCCACATCTCTCTCTCTTTCATTTTATTTACAAAGAGAAAGTAGGAAAATATGAGCTAGGGTGTAGGAAACTAAATGGATATGCGTGGATCGGTTGTTTCAATATAATTAAAATATTTCAATTTTTTGATGATGTATGAAAATTTGTGTGTATATTGATATATGTGTGTAGTTGGCCAAATTGACACTGCATTCTCTTCTGTGTATGTCACAACTAATGTACATTTATTGAAATCTAATTGAGATAAAGTCTTTAAAATATGGTGTATATATTGATCATATTGAGTTCAATTGCCAAAGGTAAAATGTCCCTCTCAGATACACTGCACCAGCAATTTGGAAAGAGATAAGAAAACTAAAAGATGAGTGATAACCATCTATCATTATATAGTCTAGAAGTCCTAGTTTAACTGGCAAATGCCGAAATTGCAAGGCCGAACATGGTGACTCGGGTTCGAACTTGGGACCTCACAGTTGTGTGTTACTTTATTTTCAGTGGTTTACCACTTCATTTAAGACAAAAAAAAAAAAAAAACTCTATCATTATATCAAACTTGTTAATATCCAAGTGAGATTTAAATGAAAAACAGAATTTGTTGCATAAGAAATCCCTTTTTGGGAAGCTCCTACACTATTACTCCCTCTCAAGTTGGAGTAAGGCGATTGTGATTACATAACTTTGATATCACTTATGGTTGCAAGTGTTCGCGTATTAAATAGCAATTCATATCATTGTATATAGTTCTCTCATGAAAAATGAGATTTGCTGGGATATGAAAAGCATTCTGATTTTCACGATATAGAAGTGTGGGTGAATAATCGACTTGTAAATATTTTAACAAACTTCTCAACCAAATGATTTCACTACAGTGGTATGTGCAATAGCCCAACTTCATCAGATGCAATTTATAAGTAGAAAGTTTACATGACATGCTTCACAATACAATGATCCCACATCTACCAAAATAAAGATTCATATAACAGCCTATGACTAGTTGTAAGACTCCCAGATGCTAATGCAGTATCTAAATATTAGGAGTGTTACGACACTCTTCTTTTCCGAGCTTGTTATGTTTACGCTACCGCACGCACCTTTGAACTCAAGTTTTTCGGTGTGTAAGGTGTCTTCTCTAGCGGACCGAAGGTCGAGTGGTGGTGGAATCTGAATGACTGGTGGAGCAAGAAATTATTGAGTGCTTAATTGGACTTAGATGTGGTGATGAGAGGATGGGGTTTTGTTTACATGGTTTTGGTTAGTTTGATGCTTTTTGGAGGAGTTTTGATGTGAGTGGCAGGTGACAACAATTTGAAATTCGTGTCTATGGCCATTCGCAGTGTCGTTTGTGGTTTTGCTCAAGTTTGGTTTCGGCAATTAATGAGGGTTTGACTTTAATTTAGGAGCTGACTTTGATTTTGGTGGTTATTTGTTCTTATGGTGTTGATGGTGACCCTCACTTAGGTGGAGTCTATATTGATGTTTTTATGAGTTTTCTTTTGGGTGATCACCTATATACGTCGTCTTTTGTTTTGTTGTTTATGTCTTACTGCTCATTGTTTGTTTTGAACAGAGATTTGATTATTACTAAATTTTACCGTTCAAAAATGCAAAAAGAAAATCCAATGTCAACAATTAAATGACCTTGATTTAGTGTCACCGTCTTGGATCAAGTATAACTTCAATGTTAGCGTCCAACTTAGGTAACTCTAAGTAGTGTTGGATGGATACTAATCCTTGGCTCAAAGTTTTTAGCATCGAACAAATACTTTATCACAAACTTTTCGCGACCAATTTATTTTTCATTCGTAGCGTCCACTTATTCTGACTCTAAATCACTAGTTTCCTGTAGTGATTCTATCTATTTTGTTCTTTCCAAGTTGGGAGGGAAAAACACCAACTCATGACCTAGATGGGAGTTAAGAGTATGTCAACATTAAACTTTTTGTAATGATTGGTTAGTTAGTCATAGTCTATTAACTTGATTTTCTGTTACAACTAACCATGTATTGACTTTACACATATTCCTCAATTGGATTCTGATCAGCACAAGTCATCGTCTGTTGAATGCTCAATGTCTCTCACATTTACTATATTATTGAACTTCAGATATATTGCAAGGAAAAAACTAGTATTTCTTAACCACAAATTTAAATATATATTTTTAGGGAAATGTTAACGAGTGCCCCCGGGGCACTCTTTAAGCACTTTAAATGGTAAGTTTTATATGAAAAGTTATGTAATGAATGCATTGGAAATTGTAATAGTTGACTTTTTGAAAGAATAATTTCTAAATTTGGGATGCTTAAAGAGTGCCCCGGGGGCACTCGTTAACAAGACCCATATTTTTATGATCATCATGTCGTACTCAACATATGCTAATGCTACTATAAGTCACGCATCATGAATTGTATATTCTAAATGCTTCCATCACCCGGCCTTAATTAATAGGAAGGTACGTGGAGATTAAATGCCAGTACTGTAAGAGCTCGTGTATGCCATGCATCGGCTCGTGCAATACGTTTGAAGTATATTGCATTGATAAATAATATTTGTATTACATCGTGATATTATTGATAGTAATATCACTTAGACAGTTGTTACTTGCTGCGCAAGCAACAGTGTTCTAGGGTTTCATTCCTCTAATGCATGTGCATGATAGCTTAGTATACATACTCATACAACTATAAATACATGTTGTAAGCTTTCAATACAATTAATAAGAATCATTTTGTTCATTCTCTTTGGTTTCCTAATATGGTATCATGAGCCCTTTCAAAGAAAAAGGGTTTGTTACGATCCATAACGGTTTGTAACCGTTTTTCCGTTGCATCTTCTTCTTCCATTGATCTTTCTTTGGATCAATTTCTCTGATTTTGTGTGCAAATCTTCTTGATTTCACGCTTTAATTCTTCATTCTTGTTCTTGATTTCTTCTTGGATTGATTGATTTTCTTCAATCACAATTTTTTGTTGAATTTTCTCAACATTCATTTCTGAATCTGTTATACTCTGTTTTTTGTTCATCTTGAGCTGCATCCATGGCGCCACGCAATAATCAACCTGATACTGAATCAGTGTACTTTGTTCATCCTAGTGAAGGTCCTAATTCACTTGCCATTACTCCTAAGCGCAATGGTTCCAACTATATTGCTTGGAGTCGCACTGTTGAACGTTCTTTGGGAACGAAGAACAAGCTTGGATTTATCAATGGATCCATCCCTATGCCTGATGAAGACGATTTGAATCGTGCAGCATGGGAACGGTGCAATCATTTGGTGCAATCGTGGCTTATCAATTCAGTTTCTGAGTCAATTGCACAAACTATCGTTTTTTGTGATTCTGCTATTGAGGTTTGGCTTGATTTGAAGGAAAGATTCTCTAAAATTGATCGTATTCGCATTGCAAATTTGCGTTCTAACATCAATAACTTGAAGCAAGGATCAAAATCCGTTTTGGATTATTTTACTGAAATGAAGGCTTTATGGGAAGAATTGTCCTCACAAAGACCTATTCCTAATTGCTCATGCATTCATCCTTGTCGTTGTGCTGCATCTAGAGTTGCAAAGGTTCACAGAAATGAGGACCAGATTATGCAGTTTATTACAGGATTGAATGATCAATTCTCAGTTGTGAGAACTCAAATCCTTCTTCTTGATCCTCTTCCTTCCTTGAACAAAGTTTATTCCTTGGTTGTTCAGGAAGAGAGTAATCATGCTTCTATTCCTTCCTTAAGTGTTTCTGAAGACACTTCCATTCAAATCAATGCTGCTGACAATAGAAAACCTCAAGGATGTGGCAAAGGTTTCTCTTCAAATAAACCTACTAGATTTTGCACTTTCTGCAACCGTACAAATCACACTGTGGATTTTTGTTACATGAAACATGGTTATCCAAATGTTAACAAACCTTCTCCAAGAGTGAATGCTGCTTCTCAAGAAGACTCTGAAAATGGTGCAATGTCTTCTTCTGGTTTGGGTGCCTCTGCAAGCTCTTCTTCTACTGGTTTCTCTCAAGAGCAATTAGCTCAACTTGTATCCATGTTACAACAATCAAATTTGGTTGTTTCAGCATCTCCTTCTCCTCAGGCTACCTCAAATCACATTGCATCTACCAGCATTTCCACTCCTGATCCTCCTGCAGGTATATCTGCCTCTGTTTCTTCTTTAACAAGGAAACCTTCATTTTGGCTAATTGATTTTGGTGCTAATGAACATATTTGCTGTGACATTGCCCTTTTTAGTTCCTTTTATAGAATCAAACCTGTTTATGTTTCTTTACCCAATGGTAACTCTGTGTTAGCTCATTTTGCTGGTAATGTCTCTTTTAATTCAAAGTTTCATCCGAGTCATGTTCTTTATTCACCCCATTTCACTCTCAATCTTATATCTGTTGCTAAATGTTGTGAATCTTTAACTTGTTTCTTTCATTTTTCCCTTGAAAAATGTCTTATACAGGACCAACAATCTTTGAAGATGATTGGTTTCGCTGAGCAGATAGATGGCTTATACAAATTTTATCCATCATGCAAAACTTCTAATTTTGAGTCCTTTAATCTGTCTCAGTCTTCTTGTAATGCAGTTTTAAACCCTACTTGTAATAATGTTACTCACCATGTACCTAATCATGCCCTATGGCATTTTAGACTTGGTCATTTGTCTCATCAGAGACTTCATGTAATGTCCAATTTGTATCCTGCTATTACTCTTAATAATAATAATAAAGATGCTTGTGATCTTTGTCACTTTGCCAAGCACAAACATTTGCCTTTTACTTCTAGTTCTTCATATGTTGATGCTAATTTTGAACTTCTTCATCTAGACATTTGAGATCCTCTTTCAATTACTTCAGTTCATGATCATAGATACTTTCTTACTATCTTAGATGACCATAGCAGATTCCTCTGGGTTATACTTATGAAAACCAAAGCTGAAGTGTCCTCACATGTTAAGAATTTCATTACAATGATTCAAACTCATTTTCATACTACACCTAAATTCCTCAGAACTGATAATGGCCCAGAATTCATGTTACCTTCCTTTTATGCCTTACATGGTATTGTCCACCAAATGTCTTGTGTTGAAACTCCCCAACAAAATGGTAGAGTTGAAAGAAAGCACCAACACATCCTTAATGTTGGTAGAGCTTTGCTTTATCAGTCAAAACTTCCTCCTTCATTTTGGTCCTATGCCATTCATCATGCTGTTTTTCTCATAAATAGAGTACCCACACCTTTACTTCAAAATCATTCTCCCTATTTTCTTCTTTACAATAAACTTCCTGACATTGCCCTTTTCAAAGTTTTTGGTTGCTTGTGTTATGCTTCAACCTTGCATTCTCACAGAACCAAACTCTAACCTAGAGCCAGGAAGTCTCTTTTCTTAGGATATAAGTCTGGATATAAGGGTTTTGCTCTCTATGATCTTCAATCAAGAGAGCTTTTTGTGTCTAGACATGTTAGTTTTCATGAAAATTATCTACCCTATCCTCATTCTCCATCCTCTACTTCTCCTGATTGGGAGTATTTCTCTCATTTTCCATCTTCAGATGTTATTGCACCTCCTCCCTCCTCTACTCAACCTCCCATTATTGATGATATTGTCCCTCCTATTGTTCCTTCCATCCCTTCATCCCAACCTCCCATTATTGAAGATATTGAACCACCTGTCATCCATGGACATTCCACCAGAAACACCACTACACCATCTTATCTTAATGATTACATCTGCAATAATATTCATGCATCAACATATCCTATTTCTAATTACCTTTCACATCATAAACTATCTACTAATCATTCTTCTTTTGTTATGTCTTTGCATTCTCATCCTGAGCCTACCACATATGCTGAAGCAAGTAAATATGATTGTTGGAAGCATGCTATGCAAGTTGAACTTCAGGCTCTTGAGAAAACTGGCACTTGGAAGCTTGTGGATTTACCACCCAATGTTAAACCAATTGGATGCAGATGGATTTATAAGGTTAAATATCATGTTGATGGCACTATTGAGAGATATAAGGCAAGATTGGTTGCAAAGGGATATAATCAAGTTGAAGGCTTAGATTATTTTGATACCTATTCTCCAGTTGCCAAGCTAACCACTGTCAGACTTGTGATTGCTTTGTCCTCCATTCATAGTTGGCATTTACATCAACTTGATGTTAACAATGCCTTTCTTCATGGAGAGCTTCAGGAAGACGTTTACATGCAGATTCCTCCTGGTATTAAGACTGATAAGCCAAATCAAGTGTGCAAGTTACAAAAGTCTTTGTATGGTTTGAAGCAGGCCAGTAGAAAGTGGTATGAAAGATTAACCTCTACCCTTTTAGCTCAAGACTACTCCCAAGCAGCTTCTGACCATTCCCTGTTTGTCAAGAAAACATCATCATCATTCACCATCCTTCTGGTTTATGTTGATGATATTATTCTTGCAGGAAACTCTCTTAGTGAATTTGATCATATCAAGTCAGTTTTGGATTCTTTATTCAAAATCAAAGACTTAGGGAAGCTAAAGTATTTTTTAGGGATTGAAGTTTCTCATTCAAAACTGGGTATTTCATTGTGTCAAAGGAAGTATTGTTTGGATTTGCTCAATGATTCAGGCACTGTCAGTTCCAAACCAGTCTCTACTCATTCTCTTTGGTTTCCTAATAATTTGTACAATCAATTTATAAGAATTTTTCTGACAATTTTTCTCTCATATTTATATTGTGTTATTACTTTCTCTTTTTATTGCTTTGATTTTGGTTTAAATATTTAATTTTTTTTTTTTGTATATTTATGATTGTCCGATATAAATTGTCATGTAAATGACTGTTTAAATAACACTAAATAAATTGTCGACTCTTCTCACATGTGTGTGCCATGTGTACTGTGTATGTCTCTAACAATTATATATAGTATTTTTCATTTTTATTTTTATAAAAAATGGTCTTGATCAATTCCAAGACATCATACACATAAATTAGAAACATTTGAACAAACTACTTATAAATTATGCAAATGAATTTGATTTATCATATGTTTAGACTATCAAATTGTATGGACATAATATTCACAAAAATGGTATTTTACCATAAGCTTGAAGAGACATTAAATAGTCATTCATATTCAATATTAATCTACACACTTCAAAGGTCTTTTAAGTCGTTATAACATGAATTAGGTTAAGGTGTGATATATTTAAGAAAACTGGACTAAACAAAAAGTGGAGTAAGATATATTCTATCGATCCTTGTGAATTATACATGGCCAACCTTCCAATTCTTTGCTAGAACAACATGGTTACTCGATAACTATTTAATTTCTTCTTCTTTTGTTTGAAGAAACCAAATTTTTTATTTGTTTTCCCTTGTTTTTCTATAATTTTTTTTTTTGTGTTAATTGGTTTTTCTTGGTTTAGTCTACAATTTTTTTTTTCTCACTATTTTTATATTAACCAAATTCTGCTAGTACGCCACACAACACTTAAGATGTTGCTAATTTCAAAAAGCATCTTCAAACTTAGTTTCAAATCAATACAAGGTACAGTTATACATCTACATAACTTCAACATATCAAACAGGACAAAAAAAAACATTATCAATATGAACTAGCGCATTTTTTACTTTCCAAAAAGATACTTAAGAGCCCCATATGCAAATGCAAGAGTTATTTTTTATGGCTTAAGTTCCACTCATACTAACTTCTTCAACGTAGACAAAGCAATCAGGGTGATATTGGATCCCAAACAACATACAACTTTATAAATGAACAATTTTGTGATGAGACATGTTATTCTCTCCGTCTCACAATAGATGTTTCTTTTATTAATTTTCTTTATCTTAAATTATTTGTCCCTTTTATAATATCAATACAACATTTATTATTATTTTCCACTAATGTACCCTTTTTTATTTCATTTCAATAATCTAACTACTTCACTGACTATGATTGATGTGTGTGTTTTAGTAAATTAAACATAGTTTACCATTAAAATCAACAGTACCAATCATTTTCTTAATAACCATGTAAGACCGGACACTTATTGTGAGACGGAGGGAGTATTGTAAAACACCTAAGATCACCCTTCTTTTGAGGGAGCTTCCCTTGAAGGATGGTGCCATAGTTTTCTGTTAACATTACCATGACTTCCTACTGAAGTTGTACATTTTTTAGTAAGAATTATTTCACGAACTGAGAAAAAACAAGATTTCAAGCTAACACATCAGAAAAGTGGAGATTAACAAGAAATTTAGACAACATACTCAATTACTGTTTGAATTGTCATTCTCCCTCATTTTTCTTCTATCTCACCATAGAAATTTTTTGCTCATTCCTCATACCAATCATGTTGCAAGTCTCGTTCTTAGGATTGTCGCAAGTATTGCAAACCAAATCTTCTCAAGGTTTTTTTTTTTTTTTATGGAAACCTCGTTGTTTTTGTTTGCGGTGTCCCGACTTTCCTTCATCGCTTGAATGTTGTTTTCATTCAAGGTCATGAGTTGATTCAAGGTTTCTTCCGGTTAAGATGGCTTTTTTGGTCTTTCATGGTTTTCTGCTGAAATCCTGCTGCTTAGTTGCTGTTTTCTGCAGAAATCCTGCTGCATTGCTGCTGTTTTTGGATTTTGATTATCCCTTTGTGGGTTGAATGTTGTATTTGTTGATGTTTTGCTTTGTTATCCTTTGCTTATTAGTGCTTCTTGTATGGGCATGTGGCAAATAATATTTTGCCGTTGAAAAAAAAAAAAAAAGGCTTTCTTGGTTGCTGATTTTAAGAGGGCGATGACAGCTCCTATGATGATACTTTATATCTATGTTTTCCAGTCATTAATTTATTTAGTATTTGTAGTCATTTAGAGATGTTTTAGAGGAATTGCTCTTGGTTTGAGAGATATTTTGTATTGTTTTTAGTTGAATCATTGTAATTATATTTCGTCCATAAACTAGTAACTTCCTAGTAGGGAGGAGAATAGGCCTGGCCGAGCTACAGGGGTTTACGACCTAGCCTACGACATGCCAAACTTTTTTCTTAAATAGAGAAGACCTAGGCTTTTTTAGAAGCCTATTTATCTTAAAATGTCATACCATTCAAAAAACCTCTTAAGCCTATTAGGCCGGCCTATTTAACTAAATATGAATAATATTATTTATTATTATATTATATTTTGTACTTTGAATTAAAATATAAATTTGTTAACTTTTTCAATGATATAGTCAAATTTCGTAAAAACTCATGTTAATTATCAAAAGATAGTTTAATCTAATTGATCTATTAGTTTGTTGCTAGTCTATTTAAACTTAGATCACATTACTTATTTAAAGATGTTCATATGATATAGACTTTGAAATAGGCTAGCAAGTTGTAACAGGCTAGTAGGTCGTAACAGACTTTCAGAAGGGCAAACTCAAGCCTAAAAAGTAAGCCTACGACAGGTCATAAGCCTGGCTTAAGCCTTAAAAAAATTTGGTAGGCTAGGCTTAGGCCATCCAAAGCCTAGCTCGGCCTAACCTATTCTCACCCCTACTTCCTAGGTGTTTTGTGTCTTCATATTGATAAATCATGTAATTCAGTAAACCAAAACATCTCTTGAAATTTATGGAAGTAACATAATGAAGAATGATGAAACTCAAAAAGGTTTTGAAGACAATACAAGTTGGGGAAATTCTGTCTCAATTCTTAAGAAAATAATATGGAAGAAAAACTCTCAAATAACTTACCATCTTGTGTCTTAAGTGTACAAGTTAGCTCTTTCCAAAGTAAAATGTATTTAAGAAGAACATTGTTAGTGTGCACATAGGTCAGAAGAAAATCCTTATATCGAATTATTTTTACCTTGTTGAAATTGCATCCCATGACTCATTTTTTTTTTCAACAAGCAACCCATGAACAAAATTAATAAATAATTATGGAACGTGTAATTTTGTTTTTTATTCACTTCTTTATCCATGTCACGTTCTTTGTCCATGTCATCTTCCCTATTATACACACAAGAACATTTGCATGCGCATTTTAACTAATTCTCAAGTGACACAATAATTTAATGGCTTATCATAGTCATCCCAGTTATAATAATGTCTTTGAAATTTGAATATCTATATGAAGAAAAGGACCATGTCCTTTAATAATAATTTTTCCTACACACCCACTTTAATTGATTCACTAGTAATGACTTGTGATTTTGAAGTGTACTTTTTAAACTCTTATATTTAATTCTCTTCGATATCAATTTTAATGGACTAATGTTAAAAAACATTTTTCTTACAAAATATTGCACTTTTAAACACTATATGTATTGGACACCTCTTCCAACTGGATTAGGAGCTTTGTTTCACCACATTGTGTATAGTGTTTGTATTACACAATGCAGTAGTTGAATAATGATTTTCTTATAACTAAAAGAATCCTGATACATTGACATACATAGATGGCATACACATCTTAGACCACCACACACAAAATTGACATGTGGCTAAGTGGCCCCACACACGAACACACAAACTAAATTTTGTCTGTGACCCTCTCTTCTCTCTTCCGTCTCCCTTCCTTCACCCTGTCTTTTCTGACCGACCACCGCCGCCAACACTGCCGCCCCACCCGGGTGGTCTTAAACGATTCGAAGGCCCCATTTTAAATTTATAAATTGGCCATATATAAAACAAACAGTAGAAACATAATTTTAAAAAAGGACTAAAAAAATACACACTAAAAACATAATTTAAAAAAAATGACTAAAATCAAAAAAATGAGCCACTAGCATCTTGAACCCAAGACCAAGCGCCTACAAACACTACTACAGACTGCTAGACCACTACAACTTAATTGAATTGTTTTAACTATGATAGTATATAATGAATATTTTTGGGGTTGGTATACAAAAAAAAATACATTATGGGCCCCTAAAATTTTGAGACTCGGTCGTCTAGCTCTGCCTCGACGGGTTATGGGTCGGCCCTGTTCCCCAACACCACCATCACCCATCCTGGCACTCACCACCGCCGTTCTTCCTAGCACTGGATTTGCTCAGATCTGTCCTAACCGCCATCACCTATACCTCCATCATCATCGTCAACTTCCAACATAAATCCGATAACTCCACTAAACCGCCGTCATTTTAATGGGTTTAGATCCGGCGAGAGAATCCGACGAGAGAGAGCTCAGAGTAGAAAGAGAGAATGGGGAAGGAATCTTGTGGGTGGGAAAGAAGGAAAAGGAAAGAAAACTAAAAAAAAAAGTGAGGTCGTCGGTGTGGCGCCGTCGGCGGTTGAAACTTGAGGTCGCCGATGGTGATGGCGGAGGCGAGACAGTGGCGTTTGTGGTGATGGCGGAGGCTTGGTCTTCCCTCTGGGATTACAAAAGAGAGCAGATGGAGGAAGATGAAAAAGGGAGTGGTGTGATGAAATTACTTAAATATCCTTAGTGCCACATGGGGGTGATAAATTAGTTGGTATGGAAAAAGGATGTTCATGAAACATTGCTCATAACTAAATGATCCAACAGGTTAATTTGTCGACTTATTTTTTATCAGATTTTATTTATCTTTTGATTGACACAAATGATTCAACTATCGTGTGGATATCATGTCAGTTGAAGAGTTATTTCGTGGCAACTGATTTCAGATGTCCTTAAAATTAAGGAACCAATTTATAAATACTAAAAAAGTGAAATACTATATTTCCTTGGAACCAAAAATATATTTATCTTTTTTTTTTCTTCCTAACAATAAAATATAGGATGCTTGCGTAGAGGTGCATAGCATGATGGTTAGGTTATATATAATTAATGTTGTATATAAAACATCATAATCAACTGTTTCCAACTACTCCATCAACATTATGTTAGCGATATCTCCTCCTATGTTTTCAAAAATTGGATGGCCCTTTGAAGAGCCAATAAGCCATAACCAGCATCAAAATCCATTCTACAAGGACATTACTGATCAATTATTTCATTTTCAGCATCAATTTGAGGCAGAAATTAATTCAACAGAGCCCTCACAATCCACAAGCAGTGACCTTGGCATGGTTAAGAAGCTTGTTCATAATGCTAGTGAACGCGATCGCCGCAAGAAGATCAATAATTTGTATTCCTCACTTCGTTCACTTCTTCCTGTTTCAGATCAAATGGTAATTGTGATGCCGTTTCTAACTGTCAATAATGGTTGCAATTGTCTAATTGTGATGCCGTTTTTGGAATTTGCATACCTCTTGTTAGAACTATTGTGTTAGTATTAATTTATACATAAATGTTTCAGAAGAAATTGAACATTCCAGCAACAATTTCAAGAGTTCAAAAATACATACCAGAATTACAGAAACAAGTTGAAGGACTAAGTAAGAGAAAGGATGAGATCTTATTGAGACTTTCTCCTCAAGAAGAAGAGGTTATTCTAAGCAAAGAATCCCAAAGGAAGAAGCATAGTTACAACTCTGGTTTTGTAGTTTCAAGTAGTAGGCTCAATGATAGTGAAATTACCATTCAGATATCATGTTACACTGTCCACAAGATTCCACTTTCTGAGATCTTGATATGTTTGGAAAATGATGGCCTTTTGCTTCTTAATCTTTCTTCATCTCAGACCTTTGGAGGGAGAGTCTTCTATAATTTGCATTTCCAGGTGTGTTAATTTCACTAGGCTTGTTTACTTTTTAAATATTTTGTCATTTATTATTGAGTGAACTCTTTATTGAATATTTTTTTAAATTATAAAATAAGCTTAATAACTATTTCATATATTTATGAAAGAAAAAACTATTTTGATCATATATAATTATGATTTGTTTTTTTTGAAGCATCATACATAATTATGATGTTACTTTATTATATTTATTATAAAATTATTTTCACATATTAAATTTAGAAATACTCTTAGATGCATATTTAATTATTTTTTTTATCATTCAATTATTTTAAGAATATTATTTTAAAAACATGTAAGAAATAAGGAACTAAAAATATAAGAAATTATGAAAACTATATTTTATTTTACAAATAGTTGATTAGTTGGGAAAAAATAAAAAAAAAATAATTTAAAAGTTAACTTTTTCTCAAGATGTATAGACTCATATAAGAGGTACAACAAACATTTTCCTTAAAGCACTTATGTGTTTTCTGCAGGTGGATAAAGCACGGAGATTAGAATATCATATTCTAAATGAGAAGCTCTTATCAATAATGGAGAAGGAAGGAGAGTTTTTAAAACAATAAAAATGTTACATTTCTTTAATATGGGCTTTGGCCTATACAATTGCAAATGTTGGAAGCATGGATTGTAGTTTTGCAACGGAGTAATTAACCTAGTGTCCACATCTCTCTCTCTTTCATTTTATTTACAAAGAGAAAGTAGGAAAATATGAGCTAGGGTGTAGGAAACTAAATGGATATGCGTGGATCGGTTGTTTCAATATAATTAAAATATTTCAATTTTATGATGATGTATGAAAATTTGTGTGTATATTGATATATGTGTGTAGTTGGCCAAATTGACACTGCATTCTCTTATGTGTATGTCACAACTAATGTACATTTATTGAAATCTAATTAAGATAAAATATTTAAAAATATTGGTGTATATATTGATCTTGTTGAGTTCAATTGCCAAAGGTAAAATGTCCCTCTCAAATACACTGCACCAGCAATTTGCAAAGAGATAAGAAAACTAAAAGATGAGTGATAACTATCTATCATTATCTAGTCTAGAAGTCCTAGTTTAATTGGCAAATGCCGAAATTGCAAGGCCGGACATGGTGGCTCGGGTTCGAATTTGGGACCTCACAGTTGTGTGTGACTTTATTTTCAGTGATTTACGACTTCACCTAAGACAAAAAAAAAAAAAAAAAAAAAAAAAAAACTCTATCATTATATCAAATTAACTTCTTAATATCCAAGTGAGATTTAAATGAAAAACTGAATTTGTTGCATAATAAATCCTTTTTTGGGAAGCTCCTACACTATTACTCCCTCTCAAGTTGGAGTAAGGCGATTGTGATTACATAACTTTGATATCACTTATGGTTGCAAGTGTTCGCGTATTAAATAGCAATTCATATCATTGTATTTAGTTCTCTCATGAAAAATGAGATTTGCTGGGATATGAAAAGCATTCTGATTTTCACGATATAGAAGTGTGGGTGAATAATCGACTTGTAAACATTTTAATAAACTTCTCAACCAAATGATTTCACTACAGTGGTATATATGTGCAATAGCCCAACTTCATCAGATGCAATTTATAAGTAGAAAGTTTACATGACATGCTTCACAATACAATGATCCCACATCTACCAAAATAGAGATTCCTATAATAGCCAATGACTAGTTGTAAGACTCCCAGATGCTAATGCAGTGTCTAAATATTAGGAATGTTACAACACTCTTCTTTTCTGAGCTTGTTATGTTTACGTTACCGCTTCAATTGTTGACTTCTTTAGGAATTTGTTTTCATGGATTTTGTTGAGTCGATCATTGTTACTTCTAGATTGATAGTTAGTTTCTAGTTTCATGTTTTTTAGACTAGTTATGGTGTCTTGTCTGGTGGACCAGAAACTGAGTAGTGCCTTAGTGATTTCGAGTATGCTGGGCCGATAACTTTTGATTCAAGATCGTGAGTCTGTTTTTTGAATTCAAGCTTTTGGGTGTGTAAGGTGTCTTCTCTAGCGGACCGAAGGTCGAGTGGTGGTGGAATCTGAATGACTGGTGGAGCAAGACATTTTTGGGTGCTTAATTGGACTTAGATGTGGTGATGAGAGGATGGGGTTTTGTTTACATGGTTTTGATTGGTTTGATGTTTTTTGGAGGAGTTTTGACTTGAGTGGCAAGTGACAACAATTTGAAATTCGTGTCTATGGCCATTCGCAGTGTCGTTTGTGGTTTTGCTCAAGTTTGGTTTTGCCAATTAAATGAGGGTTTGGCTTTAATTTAGGAGCTGACTTTGATTTTGGTGGTTATTTGTTCTTACTGGTGTTGATGGTGACCCTCAGTTAGATGGAGTCTATATTGATGTTTTTATGAGTTTTCTTTTGGATGATCGCCTATATACGTCGTCTTTTGTTTTGTTGTTTATGTCTTACCGCTCATTGTTTGTTTTGAACAGAGATTTGATTATTACTAAATTTTACCGTTCAAAAATACAAAAAATAAAAAATCCAATGTCAACAATTAATTGACCTTGATTTAGTGTCACCGTCTTGGATCAAATATAACTTAAATCTTAGCGTCCAACTTAGGTACTGCTAAGTAGCGTTGGATGGATGCTAATCCTTGGCTCAATGTTTTTAGCATCATACTATACTTTAACAATAACAAACTTTTCACGATCAATTTAATTTTCATTCGTAGCGTCCACTTATTCTGACTCTAAATCACTAGTTTCTTGTAGTGATTCTATCTATTTTCTTCTTTCCAAGTTGGGAGGGAAAAACACCAACTCATTACCTAGATGCATGGGGTTAAAAGTATGTCAACATTAAATTTTTTGTAATGATTGGTTAGTTAGAGTTAGTTAGTCATAATCTATTAACTTGATTTTCTGTTACAACTGACCATGTATTGACTTTGCACATATTCCTCAATCGGATTATGATCAGCACAAGTCAAAATCCGTTGAATGCTCAATGTCTCTCACATTTACTATATTATTGAACTTCAGATATATTGCAAAGAAAAAAAATAGTATTTCTTAACCACAAATTTTCAATAGATATTTTTATTATGAATTTATGATCATCATAATGTCATATTCAACATATTCTACTATAAGTCACGCATCATGAATCGTATATTCTGAATGCTTCCATCACCCAGCCTTAATTAATAGGAAGGTACGTGGAGATTCGATGTCAGTATTCAGGGCCGTCCCTATGAAATAGGAGGTTCGACTCTCTTTTTAAATAGGTCCCTAGTAAAATAAAAACGTAATTTTTTTGTGTAGCTAAACTTTATTAAAAAAATCAGAATAAGAACTTCTAAACATGAAACAAAATAAATAAAAAATTAAGTGAAAGAGAAGTGAAATTTACCTAACAGTGTCATTTGGATTTGTCACTCTTTCGTTGTGGGAAGGGAAAACAAATGGTTTATGCAGAAAAAAATGATTGTTGTGATTCTTTCAATGAAATTACTTTCCAAATTGACTGATTAAGTGATTTTACAGATTGAGGTGGTTTGATAGTATCATATTTATGTACAGAAAAGAGAACTAGAGTCTAAAAAAAAATTCAAACGTATGCTGAAGAAAGAAAAAGAAGTAACATATATTTTTTATTTAAATGGGGGGTGGGTATTAGACTTAATTTTTTGTTTGAGGTCCGGTAACATTTGGAGGCCCAGCCTGGTAGAGCACCTTGGACTCCCTCGATCAAGGCCGGGCCTGCCAGTACTATAAGAGCTCGCGTATGCCATGCATCGGCTCGTGCAATCCGTTTGAAGTATATTCACATTATGTTATTATTTTCTTTCTTTATTGTTTTGGTTTTCGTATCAATATTTTGGTTTTCGTATCAATATTTAATATTTTTTAATTTATGATTGTCCGATAACAATTATATAGTATTTTTTTCTTTTTTTAAAAGGGTCTTATCACAATCAACAATTGCTTTAAATTATTTATAGTTCTAAACATAATTTTATTATCTAAAATTTGGATGCTGATTAGCACAAGTCATCATCATTCGTTGAAAGCTCAATGTCTTACAGTTACTAAATTGAACTTGAATTATTAAAGGAAAAATCGTATTTCTTTACTACCACCAATTTGAATATTTTTATTACATTATGCAATATACAACACATATGCTCCTGTACGTCACGCATCATGAATCGTATACTCTGAATGCTTCCATCACCCAGCCTTAATTAATAAAAGGTACGTGAAGATTAGATGCCAGTACAGTAAGAGCTCGTGTATGCCATGCATAGGCTCGAGCAATACGTTTGATGTGTATATTGCATTGAGAAATAATATTTGTACAACTAATTTATAACAACTCTTTTGACAATAAGTTCTCTCATATTCATATTATGTTACTACTTTCTCTCTTTATTGTTTTAGTTTTCATATCAATATCTAATTTTCTTTGAATATTTATGGTTGTCCCATTAGTAGTCATGCAAATAGTTGTTCAAATAACACTAACTATATTGTCAACTCTTCTCACATGTGTGTGCCATGTGTATGTCTCTAAGAATTATATAATATTTTTATTTTTTATAAGTAAAATAAAACTTCGATATAAAGCAACATAATTTTAGGATGTTTTTTTTATGTAATTCACAAATAAATATCATGCATATTGGCAAAGCATCCGAAGATTTGTGAAGTCCTTGGGTACATGAAAAATGAAGATTCAAGAGGCCTCAGAAGACTTTACAAAGGAAGAAATTATGTCAAGTTCAAAGACATTTTACATTGAAGCAAACACCTAAAAAGGCAAAGAAACATGCGTTTTCAGCACCGGAAGACACTCACATGCGCCTAGTTCACAGAAGGAGGCGCCAGGCGCCCAGAAACGTGCAACTAGGGCGCCTGGAGCATGGATTGGGGCGACTAGAGCCTAGCCGAGCACTCACATGCGCCTGACGCATGGTACTAGGCGTTGTTTTGTGACTTTTTTGTGAAGAAAGCCCCCATTTTTAGACCAAAATCAAGTGCAAACTTTTCTTATAAATATCGTTTTCCTCATTCGCAATTTCTCATCCAGAACGAAGCGGTTCAAGAGGAAGGAAAGCACTAGCTAAGAGCTCTCAGGGAGGAGTTTCTCTCTCCGCACTCCAAGTTTCTCTAGAGTATGTTTTATTTCTTTTGTAATTTGTTTTTATTTACCATGGATAACTAAATCTTTTTAGGTCAAGGTTCTAAGATGAACCTCTATTTTATTTGTTGGATATTTATTTAATTTAAAGTCTTTATTAAGTTATTTTATGTTCGCTATTTAATTTTACTGTCGTGCGTAAGATTTGTCTCTTCTGAAGCATAACCCTGATTTAGACACTTAGGTAGTGACATGACCTATTATTAATATTCCTAGCTGATAATTATATATGTCTAACCAGGAAGTAATTAATTATTAACTAGTGAAACAAACCGAAAGCAAACGTACCAACTTAGGTACCATTAACTTGCCTTGGATGATGCTAGATCAAAGTTTTTAGCATCACACCATACTTCAACAATAACAAGTTTTTCACGACAAAATTAATTTTTACTCGTAGCAGCTTTTATCCTAACTCCAAGGTTTTGTTTAAGAGTTAGGAAGAGAAGGTAAAGAAATACTTTGGAGGATTAAAAATATAGCGGAAAGCGGTAAAAAAAATTCACATTTTTTGAAAGACTAATTTTTTAGAGAATGGTAATCTAATGCTTATGATTAATATATTTTTAATTTTAAGAATATTATAGCTACACAGATTAGATTTGAATAATTCATGTAAACCCTCCAAAATCCCCAAAAAACCCTCCTCCAATACAATTTTGAAATTCCCTAAAATGATTAATATTTTGAATTATAAAGAAAAATAAGCCCCTAAAATCTTCCCCCTCAGTGCCATTTATTTCTTTCACTTACTCCTTCAATTTTTTTCAAAATCTTTTCTTCTCTTTCCCTTCAAACTCACAAACAAACACCAACTCTTTTCCTAGACGGGTTAAAAGTATGTCAACATTAATAAACTTTTTGTAATGATATTGGTTAGTTAGAGTTAGTTAACCATAGTCTATTAATTTGGCTTTCTGTTGCAACTAACCATGCATTGACTTTGTACATATATATTCCTCAACTGGATTTGATCAACACAAGTCATCATTCGTTGAATACTCAATAATGTCTCTCACATTTACTATACTATTGAACTTCAGATATATTTCAAGGAAAAACATCGTATTTTTTAACCACAAATTTAAATATATATTTTTATGATCATCATGTCATACTCAACATATGCTAATGCTACTATAAGTCACGCATCATGAATTGTATATTCTAAATGCTTCCATCACCCAGCCTTAATTAATAGGAAGGTACGTGGAGATTTGATGCCAGTACTGTAAGAGCTCGTGTATGCCATGCATCGGCTCGTGCAATACGTTTGAAGTATATTCACTTTATGTTATTATTTTCTTTTTTAATTGTTTTGGTTTTTGTATCAATATTTAATATTTTTTTTAATTTATCATTATCCGATAAATTATCATACAAATGATTATTCAAATAACATTAATTGTATTGTCAACTCTTCTCACATGTGTGTTGCCATGTGTACTGTGTATGTCTCTAACAATTATATAGTATTTTTCTTTTCTTTTTTTAAAAAAAAAGGGTCTTGAATCTTGATCAATTCGATGACATCATGCACATAAATTAGTTTAAATATTCATACAAAACCAACAGAGTAAATGTACATGTCTCTTTAAGCACCGAAACCCGTAGGCATTCTGGTGTAATGGTTGCAACTGACAACTGAAGGGAAAGAATTCATATTTTTGAGAGAGTAAGACCCCACACGGACCCCACACGTAACACAGTGATCAACACGTGCAACTCGACAGTTAATAGGTAGTAAATCCCAATAAACTCGTCACGTGAATAATTCATAGTTAAATATTGAAATAAACTTGGTTGTTACGTTATTCCAACAAATAAATAAAGAGGAGTTGAATCCTAATCGCAACTAGCATTCTACAATCAAAATAGGTAAATTTTGCTCTGTTGCAAATATATTAAATTGCAAAATTCTAAACCCTTATATCTTTATTTATTTTTATTGTTCCCAAATAAGTAATGTAAATTGTTTAGTTGAAATGACAATGCATATAGATACGATACTCTACTTATCACTTTATTACTTGGTAAACGATTTTGTGCACATGCCTAAATCCGACCAACAAGTTTTTGGCGCAGTTGCAGGGGATTGTTGATGTTTTTGACTATGAAATTTAAATTACTTACTGATAACTGTTTGTTTGAGTCTATCCTACTAAAAATCTGTTTAGCACATGCGTAAAACCAAGATAGGAATATGCCCGCTAGATCTAGACATAGACAAGACAGAGCGAGCAAGGCGAAAAGGGACTAGACTTGCAAAAGGTAGGACAGAGCAAAGGAGACAATCCTGATTCAATATTATTCCTATGAAGGATCAATAATGGGAAATGAGAACCCTAGCATAACGCTAGGAGATTATGGAGGCTGGATAACTTGGGAGAAATATCCCTTGGGTTCCAACCAGTAAATCCAGTGGTGTTCGATATACAAAATAGTGTGCTAGTAAATTTGAAAACTAATCAATTTGCATGCAGAGAGTTGTAAGACTGTAATGCTCACTTGACGCATTTTCCCGACATATGCAGTACCATCAATCCCACAGGGATATCAGAATCTGACAAAAGGCTTCGGTGGTTTAGGTATTCTGTAACAGGACGAGCAAAGGACTGGCTCGATGCCTTACCAAGAGGAACGATCACAACCTGGGATTAGCTCAAACGAAAATTCTTGAATAGGTACTTCCCCACAACTAAATATTCAACATTAAGAAAAGAAATCACTAGTTTCAATCAGCATGAAGAGGAAACGTTATATGAAATGTGGGAGAGGTTCAAAATACTACTGAAGAAATGTCCTGGACATAAACACTTAGATATGGACCAAATATTGTACTTTACAACAGAATTGAAAACACCGACTCGGATGTTACTGGATGCCTCAGATGGAAGAACAATAAAAACCAAAACAACAAAAGAAATCAAGGAGCTGATCGAGAATATAATGTTTTACACCAATATTGTTGTGAAGGCAATTTCTAGTCACTGCAAGGGCGACAATTGATGTCGATAAAAGGGAAATAACTATACTAAGTGGAAGAGAATTTGAAATCTTTATATTCCCATCAATGAGCCAAGGAAAGATGAAACTTAAAGGTAACAATTCAAGCAATAAAGAACAAAATATACTTGAATGATTACCCAGAGGATTGGGAGGAAGACAAGGAGCTTGAAGGACAGGGGCTCCCAAGAACAAGTTAGACATATCTGTCAGGCTCGAGAAGTACAATAGATGCTGAGTATGAAGCAACATATTTTGTCAGGCTAGTGACTGAAAAGAAATATTGAATGGGAGGCAAGCCATCATTTTATTTTCTATATTTTTCCTTTTTAATAAAAGCTAAGATGGATTTCCTTCTGACAAATTTCCTTTCTTTTATTGTTGGTAATCCTTATATAATTTTATTTCTTTGCATTACATATATAACCTTTCCATTTATGCTTAAATGGTTTTAGCCTTAGAGAGTCGTTTCAGAACATTTATAACCGATGTAAGTTTATGATGAGTCAATAATGAGTCATTAATTAGTGTCTTTTATTTAATATTTAAGTTTATTTTAATTAAATTTAATATGTTTTTATTTCCTTCTAGAATTATTTTACTTCAATTGCAAGTTATTATATTTCAGGATAGAATATTCAAAAGATTTAGTCTTGGAGCAAAAGAAAGGAGAATTGGAGCTTATTCATGCCAAAAATATGAAGATCTCATGCAAAAATATATTGTGCAAGGATTCATGCCAAAAATATGAGATCTCGTACAAAAATATCTTGTGCAAAGAATTTGAAGATCCTTTACCAAAATATGAAGATTTGATGCAAAAATATGAAGCCAACCAATAGAAGCTTGACTCGCCTCCAATTTGCCTTTTGCTGCTTTTGCTTCTTCGACAAGCTGCTTATTTTAGTTTATTTCTGACCTAAAGTCCATGGTTTCTTGTGCAACACTTTAGTGATTTATTTCTTAGGGCTTAAGTCATTGTTAGACTATAAATAGAGCAGCCACCAAACTTGTATATTCATCTTTTGTTCTTGGAAATAATAAGTGGCAATTGTTTTCTTTAATAAAAGATCAACCTTTATTTTATGTTCTTCTTCTTCTTCTTCTTCTTCTTCTTCTTCTTCTTCTTCTCTTCTATGTCTACACTGAACATGAGTGAGTATACTTTTCTTGTCTTGGGATTGTTGGATAAGTCTAATGACATAATCATAATCAAACCAAGCCTTGAACCCTAATTTTAAATAAATCTACTTTCTAATCTAATTTCACCGTTTTTATAATGAATTAACAAATACCAAATTCATAAAGCGAACGCGGAGGGTTAGTATTTGTTAATTCATCATCACAAATATCAATTCTTAAAGCAAACGCAGAGCTTTGATATTGGAACAAGTGAAATTAGACAAGCATTGCGAAACATGAGAATAGTCTAGCAAACCTTGAGACACATAAAGTTTTGTTCTTCAAGGATTCTAATAGCAATTAACCATGAGAATAGGCGTGGTTGCTAAAGGAACACACTCAATGACTTCGAGAGAAGCTTTGATACGCTTAAGAGAAACTTTTCTTTAGAAAGTAGGTCCAATATAAAGTTCTGGTTTAGGGTTTGTTTTTCTTCTCCACCCACCAGATTCCTAGATCCTCATGTGTTAAAAGGTGTGTGTGCAGACATTGCTTCTGAGTTAATCAAGCTAATAGAAGGGAGAAGTGACTTGGGTCACAAAGTTAGCTATCAAAAGCAGTGGAGGAGGCTGAAGGAAAGAGTTCTTAATGTCATTTCAGCACTGCATGATTCCTGCATTGAAGCTCAAGAGCAAGCTAAGCAGAAGCTGGAAGACTGGCTGAATGGTGTTGCAGAAAGTCTTGATGATATACAGGTTCTTGGAACCTGGGTGAAAAATCCACTGAGCATAAGAGGAAGAGATCCTACAGATTTTCTTCCTACATTTATTCACCTTAAGGACCTGGATCTGTCATTCCTTTCTAAGGTCAATTTAAGCAACGCTGCACCTGATCTGGCTCTAGTTCAGAAGAATAAGGTGTTAGAAGAAAAGAATAAGGAACTGGAAAAAGAGCTGTATGAACAGAAGTTAATGTTGTTAGAGTTCAAAGCTGAAACAAATGCTAAGCTGGAAAAAGCTAGACTCAGATAAGAAAAGCTCAAGGCAGAGATGGACCAGAAGCTTGCAGAAACAAATGAGCTACTGAAGAAGGTCTTAGAGAACCAAAGCAAGCCCAACCGTTAGTTGCACACCTTAAGCTTGCCTGTTTTCTTTATGCTTCTGATATATCTTGTTTTATCATTTGTTTCTGAAATAGTGTTTGCTTCTGATTATCATTTGTCTCTTGTTAATTTATTTTACTTTGAGAAGATGGTTTATATGCTTTAACTATATGTTTATATGTTGCTCTAAACCTTTTATTCTATATTTTTTTTTATTTCTTTTTGTTAATGACAAAAGGGGGACTATATGTGATAGTATTTAAAGGCTCTGAGCCCCATTAATGATATTTGAAAATTATTTTGAAAAACTTCTATCATTTTTACCTGAAAGGTATAAGCTATGAACGAAAGAAGGAGTATCAAATTTCAAATAAAATTAATTGAACCATTCTTCTTATCTATAATCTACTTCTCAATTATTTGATTTTAAAGCTCTGATATTATTGCACGCTCAATGAATTTAATTAACCTGGATAAAACTTAGGGGGAGCTTACAAACCTCACCTTAAAGACTATCAGACTCAGGGGGAGTTAGAGCTTACAAACCTCAGACTCTGAGCTTACAAACCTCAGAACCTCAAAGTCAACTTGTTAATTAGATTAACAACAATTGATCAAGTTTTTAAATACTATTGTTTGTCATCATCAAAAAGGGGGAGATTGTTGGAACAAAATGAGTTTAACAATGAACCTTTAGAGTTTTGATGATAACAAGGAATTAAAAAATTGACAATTGGAATTGTTAATATTTGTTCAAGTGTACAGGACCATAGACAAAAATTTAAATTATACAAAGGTTCTGAATGAGCAAATAAAGAGCAAAGGAATCAACAAGAAATTTGAAGCTTAAAAGCTCCTGAAGGCACCTGAAGACAAAGTGCTCCTGAAGACGAGTGCTCCTGAAGACGAGTGCTCCTGAATACTAGAGGTCCTGAAGTGCCACGTCATCAGAAGCTGTCTCGTCAGAAGCTGCCTTATCAGAAGTTGTTTCACCAGAAGCTGAAGCTCAATTGGATTTGCAATTTTCAAGGATTCAAGAGTTGTTTCATGGATCAAAATTCATCTAAAGATAGCAGAAGAATAGTGAAATTTTGCAACGGTCATCTCAAAAGTGTTTGAAGGAATTTACTTGCAAAAGGAACAAAAGCGTTGACATTGTACTTTGTACGAACTGTACAACCACCTTCTCCACTACTCTGTTTTTTGTCTCTGCTACAAGACAAAATAACAGCTCTGAATGTACAACGAAGCCTGCAGAATTGTTCCCTCTCAACTGGAATGGATTTGAAATTGGTTCTTCATAGGACAACAACCAAATCAGGCAAAAGATCATCGGTGAAAGATCAAGCTTCAACAACGACTCTTTTGATGTGCTGGCAATTTCACAACGTCTCTTTCACACCTCTATATAAAGGAGTGAAGACTTAGAGATTTGGTAATGCTGAACGAAAGACTCTCAAAATTTTTACAAGTGCCAAACCTCTGCTGAAATTTTCTGCATTCACTTAGAATTTCTGTTTCTTCAAGTTTCATCTTAGAAATTCTTAAGTCTTAGAGTCTTATCTTTTTTGTATTGTGAGCACCTCTGATTGTATATCAAGTGTTCAACCTCAAACATTTTTCTTTGTAATCTTGTTTGTTTAGAAGTCTCTTGCAGTTTTGCTTGAGCATAGAAGTCTCTTGATTGTGTTCTTGAGCATAGGAAGACTCTTGCAAAGTGTGCTTGAGCAAAGGAAGTCTCTTGCTGTGTGCTTGAGCAATTGTAATAAGTATTACATTCTAGTGAAATCTCCTTGGAAGTGCAAGGGGGACGGGATTACTTCCGGATTGTGGAAGGAACCAGTATAATTGCTTTGTGTCTTTCTTCTTCTCTCTCTTTGTTTTTTATCCGCTGCGTTCAGACTCTGATTATCACTTCAGAAGCTGTTTCACTTAGCTTCTGACCAGTGTGTTCAGTTTAGGAGAAACGAAGAATTTTTCAAAACACAATTCAACCCCCCTTCTTGTGTTTTTCTCACCTTCACCTTAAACATTGGGCTTGAAGGGGTATATAAGGATTTTAAACCCCAAAACCTTCATTTATTTTCCAACTTTCTCACACTAGGGTTACAATTTTTTTTGGAGCTCTCATCTCTCTATAGGAACTCAGCTTCCTCTCTCCCTCAACACTCAATTTTCATGTCAATTCCTTTTGGCAAGAATTTGTGCAAGTGATGTACATATAGGATCAAGCTACTTCAACTTGTTTTCTCTTTGATAGAATTAGTGATTGATAGGGTTTTGCAGTATAGCAACTCGGAACCAACTTCAAAACTCTTCAAGGTGAGTTCTTTAGCTAGCTTACCACCTTGGGTTTCTTACAGCACGCTTAAGCGTGCAACTTCTGCACAACATTTTTTTTCAAAACTTTTCTCATGGTTTGCTAGTGTCGTTTGGGTTTTTCCTTCACAGAATTTTATATTGTTTCAACATAAGCAAAAATCCTCTAAATGCCAAGTTAGATAATACTCATAATACTGTACGACTGATAAACAAAATGCACGAGCATCGTCACATAAATTTAGCAAGAGTTGGCATATGAAAGACATTTATAGACGTAAACGAGTAAGAAACTAGTAAGCAAGAAAAGATTAGAGCCTCGACCTAATGGTTGGGAAAACATGTAAGAAGCACAAACTTAGATGTAATAAGATCATGATAATGGGATAAGCTCTGCAAGGGGGATGCGAGGGGTTTCCTTATGGGAATGGGATAAGCTCTGCAAGGGGGGCCCCACACGGCACTGAGGGAGTCCGAGATGCCTTAGCTAGGTACTCTCGGCTATGTATGGGATTTGTATTTGGGGTTACTCCACCCGAAACAATCCGTAAAACGAACTCGGATAATTGTTTGTTAGACACTTTTATGATATGTATGAAATGATTATGGCAAGCAAATAATGAAAGGATACTTACAAGTATAGATTAAAGGAGCGACCTAGTACCCCGCACGGTCGTGTAGGTATGCATAGAAGTCATACACGTATAATCAACCAATTGGTTGTAATGTAGACACGTGATAACCACAAAATGTCCCCAAAGTTATCACTAGCCTAGGAAGTAGATAGAACTCACTGAGACGTTATGTCACATCCCATTCTTTCATTTGTTCAGGTTCACAGGTTTCGAGTGCCAAAGGTAAGGAGAAGGCTTTGGATTGATCGTGCTATCATGGAACTGATTTTAAGACTTTCTAGTGATGCATATGTTATATTATTTGTTTTGTTGTAATGAATTTTGTAACCAAGTTTCATACGACAATCTTTGCGAAAATAATGTAACGTATGACTGGAGTAGACTCTTGTAATCGAATTTCCGACTTATGTCGCTCTGTATTGTATAGTTAATGTATCCAGTACCTATTATAACGCTCGTATTTATTATTCTAGACACTATTAAATATTGGACACCTCTTCCAACAGGATTAGAACTCTCTTGCCCCACGTTGTGTAGTGTTTGTACCACACAATGTAGTAGTTGAATATAAATTTTGTTATAACTAAACTATCCAGCGGTTAATTTGTTAGCTCTAGTTAAAAGCAAACTTTGATGAGAATCTTAATTCTCTAATTAAGATTTTCTTAATTTGAAACTAAACTTATCCCTATTGACTAATGTTATTAGATGTTACTTATCTTTCGGTTGACACATACATGATTCAACCGCCGTGTAGATTTCATGTCATTTAAAGATTTATTTCGTGCTAATTGATAAATTAGATGTCCTTAAAATTAAGGAACCAATTTATAAACATTAAAAAAGTGAAATACTATATTTTGTTGGGACCAAAAATATACTTTTTTTTTTCCTTCCTAAAAATAAAATATAGGATGCTTGCGTAGAGGGTGCATAGCATGATGGTTAGGTTATATATTAATTTGTTCAGAAAAAAGGTTATATATATATAAGGGTTAATTATGTTTTTGATCCCTATAAAATTGCGACCTTGTAAGTTTAGTCCTTACTTAATTTTAATAGCATTTTTAATCCCTACAAAAAAATTCTGCACTCAATATTAGTCCTTACTCAATCCAAATTTGTTTAATTTATGCTTAAACTCTTAAGTTTCTCAACAATTTTTTACAGGCGTGTTAAGAACATTATTAAAAGGTCCTCCGAAAAAAAATATCGCAAAAATTTGATTTCTACGTCCATATTTTTGTTACTTATATCTTAAACTTTTGTCGTTTTAAAGAATTCATATTTAATTTATTTCATGTTAAAAAATTATATATTTTAGTAAATGAACCTTTCATAGTGTTCTAAACTTGTATAAAAAGAATCGATAAAAAATTTAAGAGTTTAAGGATAATTAAACAAAATTTATTTTAGCAGGGACTAAAATTATAAGTAAATTTTTTTTGTAGGGATTAAAAATGCTATTAAAATTAAGTAAGGACTAAATTTACAAGGTCGCAATTTTGTAGGGACCAAAAACATAATTAACCCTATATATAAATGTTGGATAGAAAACTACATAATCAACAGTTTTCAACTACTCCAGTCTAAAAAAAACTGTTTTCAACTACTCCATCAACATTATGTTAACGATATCTCCTCCCATGTTTTCAACAATTGGATGGCCCTTTGAGGAGCCAATAACCCATAACCAGCATCAGAGTTCATTCTACAAAGACACTGCTGATCAATTATTTAATTTTCATGATCAAGTTGAGGCAGAAATTAATTCAAAAGATCCCTCACAATCCACAAGCAGTGACCTTGGCATGGTTAAGAAGCTTGTCCATAATGCTAGTGAACGCGATCGCCGCAAGAAGATCAATAATTTGTATTCATCACTTCGTTCACTTCTTCCTGTTTCAGATCAAATGGTTACTTAATTAAACCCTTCTTTATGATTTTGTTAATTTGTATCTCTTTTTAATACTATTGTCTTAGTATTAATTTATACATATATGTTGCAGAAGAAATTGAGCATTCCAGCAACAATTTCAAGAGTCCTAAAATACATACCAGAATTACAGAAACAGGTGGAAGGACTAGTTAAGAGAAAAGAAGAGGTCTTATTGAGACTTTCTCCCCAAGTAGAAGAGGTTATTCTAAGCAAAGAATCCCAAAGGAAGAAGCATAGTTACAACTCTGGTTTTGTAGTTTCAACAAGTAGGCTCAATGATAGTGAAATTACCATTCAGATATCATGTTACACTGTCCACAAGATTCCACTTTCTGAGATCTTGATATGTTTGGAAAATGATGGCCTTTTGCTTCTTAATCTTTCTTCATCTCAGACCTTTGGAGGGAGGGTCTTCTATAATTTGCATTTCCAGGTGTGTTAATTTTACAGGAATTAGTTTATTTTCAAAATAGTTTGTCCAATATTGTTGAGTAAAGTCTTCTTTTAAGAAAATTATATATAAATATTTTTTAAAATTACAAGACTAGTTTGATAAATATGCAGTGATAAATTTATATTTTATACTTGTCTTCTTTTAAGAAAATTATATATACATATTTTTTAAAATTATAAGACTAGTTTGATAAATATGCAGTGATAAATTTATATTTTATAGTTTTTGTATCTTAATTCTAAAATTGATTATGAAAATATTAAATTGTGAAATACGATTAGAATTATATTAAAAAAATTTGTAATCATTAAATTATTTTAAGAATATTATCTTCAAAAAATACATTTATTTAAGAATTAATGACACAAAAATGTAAAAAAAAGTATGAAAACGATCTTTTATTATTTTAACTCATCATACAAATAATTATGAAATTATTGAAAAAAACTATATTTTAAAAGAAAAAATATTGAAAATATTTATCTATGACCAATGCATTGGCTATTTTTTGTGCCTATAAATATTACAATGACAAAATATGTTTAAGTAATAAACAATGAAACAAAAATGTAGGAAAGTATGAAAACACTCAACCCATTATACAAATGATTTTTTTTGATGAAGAGGAAATTAAAAGACAAGAAAAAAAGAAAAAAAAAGGCTTAAATGCTCTTTTGGTCCCTTAACTATATATTTGGTATCGCTTTGGTCCCTTAACTAAAAAAAAGATTGTTTTGGTATTTTATCTTTATCTCCGTTACCTGTTTTGGTCCCTTCCGTTAAATAAATTCAAAAAAACGTTAGGGTTCATGATCTTCATCATCAACAACACACCAACCCAGATTTTGGGACCAAAACGATACTAAATAAATACTTAAGGGACCAAAAGAACATTTAAGTTTTTTTTTTATCATCTTCATCTTCCTTCATCATTCATCACCAGCAATAACAACTTACAACAACAACAATCCAGCAACAATAACAACAACCCAACAATAACAATCAATAACATTCTTCAAAAAAAACAATCAATAACAACAACAACACAGGTTCATCAATGCTTCAAAAAAACCAACCCATTTTTGGATCTAAAAGCATAAAGCTTTTAACTGTGAACCTCTCCATCTCTGTGCAGCTGTTCTTTTTTTCTATTGCTGCAGTTTTTTCGGTACTGTGGATGAGGTTTGGGGGGAAACGAAAATGAAGATGGGGAGAGAGAGATGGAATGGGGGGTAGGTTACGTATATGTCTCTTTTTTGCAACTTTGTTTCTCAAGCATTCAATCTGCAGATGATGATGAATTCTGTGTTTTTTTTCTGGATTTAATTGATGAATATGAGTTTTGATGAAGATGAAGAAGATGATAAAAAAAAACCTAAATGTTCTTTTTGTCTTTTAAGTATTTATTTGGTATCGTTTTGGTCCCAAAATCTGGGTTGGGGTGTTGTTGATGATGAAGATCATGAACCCTAACGTTTTTTTGAATTTATTTAACGGAAGGGACTAAAACAGGTAACGGAGATAAAGATAAAATACCAAAACAATTTTTTTTTTAGTTAAGGGACCAAAGCGATACCAAATATATAGTTAGGGGACCAAAAGAGCATTCAAGCCAAAAAAAACTAGCCGATCCGCTGCCTAAACACCCCAGAGGTATTCGCAAGCAGGATGTTATCCAATTGAGGAGGAGGAGAATTCCACATCTTCAAGGAGTCAGTATTAGTTGCACCAAATTTAGCCAACCAGTCAGCACATTTATTCTCTTCTCTCAAAGTATGACTAAATGAGACCACCCATGGAAGAGAAGAAAGCTTCCTAATGAGAGAAAGCAAAGTTGCATGAGGATGAAAATCATTTTGTTTAGTATCAACAATAAGATCCAAAGCAGTCAGTGACGGATCCAGAAATTTTGACTTACGGGGGCAAAATTTTATACGATAGATAATTATATAATTATTTTTAGCAATACAACGTGATAAGATAATAACATCATTATCGATTGGCAAAATACTTGAGATTATAATATTATATATTAGAAATATTAATGTCTCCTTAACATCTACAAATTAAAGTTGTTATTTACATGTCTTTATATTTAAAAAGTATGGTAAATATCATTTATAATTTCATCTCAAATGCATTTACACATTTGATTTTATAATGTTTACGAAAAAAACTCTTTTAATAGTATAAAATTTCATTTAATAGGGGCAATCTATTATTTTAAGAGGAGACAATAACTAAAATATCAAAAATTTAACAAATAACGCGGAGAAATTAGTGGGGGCAGTTGCCTCCAATCCACTACAAGTGGATCCGTGCCTGAAAGCAGTCTGAGAGTCAGATTCCATGATGATAGATCTGTAATCAAAATCCCACGCCAACTGAAGACCCTTTCAAATAGCTGAAAGTTCGGCCAATAAATTCGTAGCTCTGCACAAGATCCAGAAAAACCATGAATCCAATTCCCCCTATTGTTTCTCAAAAGACCTCCAAAACCTGCATTACCAGGATTATCAAGAGAAGATCCGTCCACATTGATTTTAATAAAGCCTTCCGGTAGAGGATTCCAACGCACTTGACTAGTCACTTGACATTTATTTGTTGGGCCAAGAGCATGAACCCATTATTCAAATGATTAATCACACGAGAAGAAAAATTAAAAAACTTTTTTTTTTGACGTACATTAAAAAATATTTTTTTAAAAGAAAAATATTGGAAATAATTATCGATGACAAAATGATCTCTAAAATTTCTATATATTTATGTGCCAGTACTCCAGGGGAGAGATGCGGAGTACTTTATACTCATTATATTAATTGATAGTTCCTTTTGGGTTTTTTGCAGGTAGATAAAACACAAAGATTAGAATCCGAAATTCTAAATGAGAAGCTCTTATCAATAATGGATAAGGAAGGGATATTTGAAGTCAACAATGATTAGTTACACTGGCTTTATAATTTTATTTCTATATTTTGTCAAAAAAAAAAAAAAAATTATTTCTATATGATCATTCATATGTTGGAAGTCTGGTAGAAGGAAGGCGGTGAGTCATGTGAGCTTAACTCAGTTGGTAAGGATATTGCATAATATATGGGTAGAGGTTCGAACACGGACATCTCACTTCTTCACATTTAATATATGTGAGCTCCGATCACTAGACTGCTTGAAAAAGAAAGAAAGAAAAAAAAAAAAAAAAAAAAGGAGTGTGGTGCATACTCTTGGTCTTTATATGATTTATGGTATGTGTGGAACCAAAATGTTAACTAGACTCGACCTCTATAACCAAGTGAAGAGACATCTCTCTCTTTCATTTTATTACAAAGAGAAAGTAGAAGAATATGGATTGGTAGATCGGTCGTTAGAATTTCTTAACATATATATTCATGTTATTATATGAAATTTTTGTGTACTATTGAAATCTGTAGTGTAGTGGGCTAGTGGCCATATTACGCCGCAAACCCTTCTACATGTCACAGTTAATATACATAGAATGAAGTCAAATGGAGATAAAGTATTTTTATTTTCTTTCTTAATGGCCAAATATCTTTTTTTGGTCTATAGACAAAATTGTAAACATCACAGAAAATCAGAAACACAAATGCAAAGTCTCCAGTTTGAACTCGCACGCATTCAGATGTTCAATCTAACAAATTCGCACGCATTTAGATGTTCAATCAATCTAACAGATTCGTTTTCACCGATTGAGCTCAAACTCTAGCACATGACATTTCAAACAAAATGTACATCATCTATGCACTAGCAAGGAAAAATAGCCAAACTCATCAATAAAAGAAACAGGAGAGCAGTCCTACACTGTCGCTACAACCAAATGGAGGAGGAGGACCCAAGTACAAATCCAAAACAATTCCGATATTTAAACACCCCACATCCGGTAACACCTAATAATATGCACCCTCTAATGTAGCCTATTTAACTTAAAATAATGAGAAATGATATTTGTACAACCACTTTATTACAACTAGAACTTTTACCCGTGCTACCGCCCGGATCATAAACAATGGAAAAACAATTCGACAGAAACTATCAATTTAGGACATACAACAGTTGTTCAAACATTTTGGAATATCTCTTTATAAACTACATTTGAAGTGGTGAGGATACAATCCCCATTGGTTCTGCTTGAAATTTAAATTAAGTTAGGACCACAAAACATATGGTTAGTAACTTCAGGTGCGGTTGCGGCATCAGAATTGATACTTCTCAAAGCCTTTACGCTTACATTTTCAGCCAATAAAAATACGTATGTGTTATGGAAACAATATAAAAGACCAAGACCATTGAAGGTCTGATTGATGCAGAAGTAGCGTGAAACAAATTCTGACCACAAAAAAAAAAAAGCTTGACGGAAACCGGCATGATATCATAATAAGGAAATCTTTTGATCATTAGTAAATTAATACTTTCGATACACGGGTCTAGTGTGCTAATTATACTGCTGTAAATTAGTAGATTCAAATCAACCAATATTGAATAAGTGATTTTTGAAAATGATAAGCAACATATAAATTATTTCAAAAGTAGTAACATATAATAATTAAATTTAAGAACTATCAGAAAAAGAAAAAAAATCTTCTGACTATTTGAGTTGGCGAATATTCCATCTTAGTCTTGATATTGTTTTTTTCCAGTTCTGGAACATTGGATTGATATTATTTCTTCTGTTTTTAAAATTTACTTGATTTTTTCCTTAAAAAAAAAAAATACTTGATCTTGTTTTGTGTTCATTAAATGGCGTCTAACTATTTTTATCAAGCAAAAAAGCATAGAAACACATGAGTAACACTTTCAATGATTAGATTATTGTTTGTGTTATCTTGCGCTATAGAAACACATGAGTAACATGAATGAAAGGTGAAGATAATGCTGCTGATAAAGAAAAGAAAATTGGTGAAAAGAATTGACTATCAAACAGTTATTATTTGTCTCAAAATAAAAAATATTTAGTTAGGAACTATGAGCATATTCATATCTGAGCAACATCTCACAAAATATTTATCCAATTGCATAGCTTCAAAAAAAACATAATATGCTTGACTCTCAATAATTTGGATAGACCGATTACAATTTACATCACATGACAGTTGACAAAAATACACCATTACAATTTACATCACATGACAGTTGACAAAATTTGAAGAAAAGATAACTCAACACATAATGCAATACACTAAACAATTAGGTACCTCATTCAGTTGAATTCTTTTTAACACACGCTATCTTCGCATGTTTGGTATAAAAGCTTCCCCATTTTCAATGTTGAGCATGCTGACAGATTGCACATTCTCAGCTGATCATTTTGTTCCAGATTTGTAACTTGGAGTGTCTTCAATACCGGTTAATGCGATGCTAGCCTTGTCAAACTTACCAATAGAGGAATCTTATTTAGCAAAGTTGTTTCTTCATTGTTGGACTAACCGTCATCTTCTTCATTGCAAGTCTATTTGACAACAATTGCTTCAAATTTATGAAATTTTGTATCAATCAACGGGATATAAGGTTGGAGTTTAGAACCAAAATCCTCAATTAACAGACCAGGAAGGCAGTAATTTCCCTACAACAAAATTGCACATTTTTAAACCATAATATTTAGATCAAGACACAGTAATGAAAAGAATGAGTTTAAAAAAGCACTTACGTTGGTAGGATCAAATTCAACCGGATATGTTCTGAATCTAAGTTTGGGTGAGTTGATAAAGATGTCTCTATCGAAAGTGGCAGTGGCTTGAATGGGTGCTAATCACAATTTACATGGCTTAGCATGCATTGAACTTCATAGACTATTTTCATCAGAGACTGATATTCAATCACAATTTACATGGGTGAATGCAAAATGGTTATTGGTTACTCCCATTCTTTCATATCATGAAAAACAAAGAGAGACATTTTGAGTTAGATTGATCACATCAAATACATAATATATATGAAACCAGAATGTTTAAACCGTACAAACCTCTTAAATCGCTAATCGACAGAGCCATGTTGACGCCAAAATTATTCATTTGCTGAAACGTAATTGCTGGTTGTGACCCTAAATTCACAAACTCAACCGATATATACGATGATATGAATATAATCTGATACAAATGAATTTCGATGTTAGTAAGAATGATATTTATAGGAGGTTCTCATATAATGATATGAATCAAATAATTAATTATGCTTCTTATGTGGGTTATTGGAATTATGCGCTTACTACCATTAATGGATGAGTATGATAATTACATGTATTGGATATTCAACACTATAAGCCTGAGTATGCCAATCACAATTTACATGGCTTAGCATGCATTGATCTTCATAGACTATATTCATCACAAACCTGATATTCAAATTGATACACTTTGGCTGAATGCAAAATGGTTATTGGTTACTTCCATTCTTTTATATTTTTTGTCGATGGCTTAAACAAACATGTCAGACAAAAGATAGATAACTATAGTCTATGAAGATCAATGCATGCTAATTTTCATTATAAATCGTTAATTGAAAGTGCTACTCACATACACCATGATTTACAGTGTGTTAAAACAAAAGAAAATCTACAACAACAAATGCATCTACATATCATTCAAATATTTCTATTAGAATAAGGAAAAATATTACACCTTAACATTTTTTATTAACATTGTGAAGAGTTATTTTAAATGAGTACAGACCTCAAACAGAAGAATTACTAACCAAAAATATATTTCAAAATCGCAAACTAAAAGAAAATGATAAATATATGCATAAAGGGGCTGAGAAATATAAACAGATAGAGGACATACTCCAGAAAGTTATGATTGTGCATATCTTCAACTTCCTCTTGTTTGGATTCGTCACTATCACTCTCAATCTCACAGTTCTTGCAATAGCTTTCGATAAGTGGCAAAATTAGACATTAAACGGTTGGGAAGGAAGCAAGGAAGCTCTAGCCAATACGATGACAAAGGCAGTCTTTTTTTTTAAAAGAATTCATGGATAATGCTCCATCAAGCTTGCCTAATTACCAAATAAACTCCAGACATCTTTGCAAATTTAGTGAGAGAAAAAATAAATTGATAGAAATTGGACAGTAAATTCAATTTATATAATAGTAGTTTCTCAAACAATTCTTTACATTTCAAAATTCATATTTAAAACAATCTCTTGGATAGAAAGATGTATGGAGGCATAAGACAGTGATCAATAACCACATGAAAACATTATTCAGAGCACGTAATAAATCAAACATAGGTTCTAAAAGTGGCTTAAAATAAATCATATAAAAGGAGAGTTTCAAATCATTGGTTTGATACTAATTTTCGTTCAAATCAATACTGGTTGGCAATATGGTTACAAAAGCAATCAGCGCCAAGCACCATCAATCTCAAAATCATCTTAGAGGTGGAGAGTGATTAGACTCAAAACACAATTCAATTCATAGAAAGGGAAAAGCTATTACCTTGAGAGAAACTTTGCAAAATTAGCAAATATGAACAGCGATGGAACAGAGCATTGATCATAATGGATGTTTGAGATTCTGCAATGGGAGAAGCTTTGTTGATGAAGGGAGAGAGCAACGACGGGATCTTCCAGTTGAAATTGCAAATTTCGATGGCTTCTCTCTCTTTATCTGGAGTGGCAGGTTTCTGGTGGAAAAATTGTGCAGTTCATTTTGTTTTTCTGGCTGATACGATGCCACAGACGGTGGCAGGGAAGTCGACAACGGCGAAGGTGATGTTGGAATCGAGAGCATTGGTGAAGGGGAGTGGGAGGAGAAAAGACAACAGTGAAAGTGGAAAGACATGGGAGAAATTGGAATTTTCTTCATGTTTGGTTATGATTCATCGGCAGAGAGAGCGGATGAGAGAGAGAAAGGTTGAACATGAATCTAGGAGATGAAAAGGGAACAAACAAAGTGGCATGGGTCGGTTGGAATAAGAGAATGAATTGAAGATGAATACTTTGGAGAATGATACACATTGAATTTGAATTATGTATTGGTATAACACAAAAGCTTGGGAAACAATAACATTTAATGCAATCATGAAAGGGGGAAAGCCATAACCAATGGAATTTAACGTGCATGGGAAAATGAAAGTCTCCAGTCAGATTAGATCAAAGGATGGGATGAGATCAAAGGATGATTTGATCCAATGGCCATGAATGATTGGCGCCCAAAAACAGTAGAATTAGGGTTGGCAGTGCTATTAGGAATGTTAACTAGGATCAGGAATAAGTTAGACTTTTTGACAGCTTTCTCTCTCATACTCACATTATATTCTTATTCTCTCTCTTCCTTTTTCTCTCTCTATTGTTTTGGACCAATAAGAAGAGAACAAATTAAAGTTGTCAACAAAGTTGTACTAAATGGATGTACATATATCATTACTCTAAAATAATCTTCTCTCCCCGCTAAAAAAACAAAAGAATAAAGATGAAAAAATATCACTTGTTCTTTCTCGCTTGTCTTCCCTCTCACCGCGTCAGTCTCTTTGTAGTCGAAGTGTCTAGTTATTGACAATTCTCTCTTATTCGACATTTGAGTAAGTGGGTTTTCTATCTGACTTTGTCAAGCTTTTCATACGGTCTACATCTCACACCATCACATGCTTTGGCATTATCATGTCACTCAGTCTCGTGGGCAACAACTGGTTTAAAGGTAAGCCCTATCTCAACTTTGTGCTTCAAATTGAGGGTTTGCATTTAAGGTTTCTTTTGTCTTACTTTGTAATTAGTTTTTCAATTATGAGTTTAATGACATAAGAACTTAAAAAAAGGTATTATTTTTGTTTCTTTAAAGTTTGGATTGCGATTTAAGCTAAAATTGTAACACCCATACTAAACGTACCTAGGATGTTTAGCATGTGCGTTATACTCAATACTAGATACATTAAAATTTACAACAATAAAAGTTCAAATGAATATTATATACAACAAATCACGTTTGTTCTACAACAAAACAATACATCTCGTCCATACATAATGAAAATATCCTTGAATCCAAGACATCCTGCAGACGAACGAGCATTTGCTGAAATATCCATCCGGCTACAAGCTTGCAAAACCATCCTGCTTATCTAAAACAAATAAGGATTGGGATGAGACATAATGTCTCAGTGAGTTCTACCTAATCCTAGGCTATGGGTAACCTCGGGGGAAACCTACGGTCACCACGTGTCTACAATACAACCTGGCGATTGATTTTACGTGTGTGGTCATGCTTTCCTAGACGGTCGTGCATACTAGATCCATCATAGGTTCATCTTACTTGTCATAGGTCTTTACTAACATCATACGTTTCATGGCAGTTTAAGGGAACCTGAGACCGCTATGCCAAGATTCGCTAATGCATCGAGGCCTAAACAAAACATATTCATGACACGGTCCTATACCGGACGATTAGGGAAACCTAAGATCGTCATCGGTATATCATTCATATCTTGCTCTATTGCTCGACTTGTACATGGCTTACATATCATAATCATAAACATAATCATAATCATACTCATTCATTATGTTAGCGTTGAACAAACATCATTATCTTGGTTCATTTTATAGTGTCCCGGGTGGAGTAACCCCGAGTACAATCCCTTACATAACCGATGAAAACCTAGCTAAGGCACATCGGACTCCCTCAGTGACGTGCAGGCCCCCCTTGCGGAGCTTATCCCGTTCTCACGACACCTACATCTTGCTTACTCAGTGACATGCGGGCCCCCTTGCAGAGCTTATCCCGTTCCCATGAGAGATCGTACCCCTTGTGATCCCAACCTTGCGTGGACCACAAGAGACATGACACCTACATCATTCATTAAATTCATAGTCTTAATCATTCATGTAAGGTTAAACCTATACATGCTTCTCATTTACCTCGGATCCGGGTCGATCCGATTAGCGGTAAACTACCTTCTTGGTCATTCTTATCATAGTGAAGAGATTTACTATCAATTCACGGCTTAACATGCTTGCATAATCTTTCTTAATCATGTGCAAAGAGAATATACTTCGCGTCTTAACTTACATAGGATTCTAGCTTAACATTCTAGTTCTCGACAAACTATGTCGAGGCTCTACATTCATTCCCTTTCTTAATTCATTGCTACCCGAGTAACTCGGCTTAAACTCTCTTATACCATTCTTGATGTATATGTTAATTTTGCCATGATTCCCATTTCAAGAATTGTTTGATGTTATGTGCATGGATTAGATGTTGTTTTGGGGTTATCAAGTTGTAAATCGATGAAAGAAAGGCTTCAGATTGCACCACCGGCCCTAAAATGGGCCAACAAGCCAAAAGGAAGTTGGCCAAGTCAGAGAATTTCGCTATTAGCTAACTTTTTCTGGGCAGGTTCTGGAAATTTAGCTATTAGCGAAAATTGAGCTAATAGCGACTTTCATCTGGGTAATTTCACTATTAGCGAAATTATTTCACTAATAGCGAGTTTCTTCAGGTCTGCGGTGCAAATTTGACAATTTTGACCCAAAACTCATCCAATTCGATCCTGGAATGCACCATACACATCCAGCAACATATATAGACTTTAATAAACATATTTCATGGCAATTTTAACATATACTCAACAAAAATTGCTTTAGGGGTACCAAAAATCTCACTAAGTTAAATTCAACTAAAAGCATGTTTTCTTGCCAAAATTGCACAACCCAAAGGAAAGGTAAGCTATCTAAGAACTCACCTTAATAATCATCAAGCTAACACAACATAATTCCTTGATTTCCATGCTTAAAGTCCCAAACCCTAGCTTGCTTGATTTCCCAAGAATTCATCTCCAAGCTACCATCTTCTTACACCACCACCAATTCCCACTTGACCTTACACAACTAAGATTCTTGCCAAGAGAAGAAGATGGATCCATAGAGAGAGATGGAGGGCGAAACCCTAGAGAGAAGGAGGAGAGAATTTTGCTCTTGATGTTTAGAGAGCGAAACAAGAAGAAGTTATGAAGATTTTTGGACCAAACACCCTTATATACCTCCTTGGTGCAAAATACCAAAGTGCCCTTCGTCTTACTCATTCTTTAGCCTGACACTAATACTTAAACCCATGTTTAACTGATATCGTCTGATAAATATTATCCGTCATTGATGACTCAACTCGTATTTAACTGACTTTACATAATAATATCTTCCGTTGTACTTAGCATTCGTCATCACTTAACCTCTGATACATCTGATGGGTAAAATTCTTATTGCTGAAAAGCGGGATGTTACACTCTACCTCCCTTAAAAAAAAAATTTGTCCTCGAAATTTAGAGATCACTTCGGATCCATATCTTATCCGTTCAGCATTAACCATTCATATAAGTAACTTACCATTAACTGGAACACTTAGGATTTGCCTTTTAACTGGGGTCTTACCGGATCCCATGTTTGCCCTACAGTGCTCGATTGCATCTAAGACATCTTATCATGCATACACATAGTTTATACATAATCTTCCTTATTATACCTTGAGACTCATGCCTCTTACTTACATTACTTATCTTAACGATTCTACGAATCTCTTATCTCTCTTCAGAGTCTTAAGAAATCTTTCGATCTCATTGCACCCGAATTCATGGGTAGTTCATACAACTTGTCCAAGAGAAGCGAAATCAAACACACAGATACGCTTGACATCCATTAACCAGTCTTTTAGTTCACATGCTCTTGAAACTTCTGTCTTAGACCGCTTGCACTTGAACATTCATAGCAAAAATTTGTACATTCCATACAATCTTTAAGCAAACATTGTTGTGTTACTTCATCAAACCTTATCTTCCATGGTGTCTTACATACTCTCAAGTGTCACATCTTGTTAGATAATAACGATACTTGTTCTAACATTTTGCTTTGAGAAATCTTCTAAACATTGGTATTCGTGTCCTTGGAACGAATAGATGCATGACTTTTTAAAAGAACATTGCAAAACCAAACCCATAACGGTACTGTAGAACCACAAGACGAGTCACTATATTTTTGAAAAAGGTTTACAACTCGTCCCAAGCTCTCCTATGACGAGTTGGTCCTGAAGTCCGCACGTCTTAAGTGAGCTTACTCGCTTACGACGTGTGTCATTGGTTTCAGAATATAAAGATTTCATTTTTTTAAACTAACTTCGTTTCCAAGTCCCTTACTACCCATTTTAACTTTAAAAGTTATAAAATCATGGTTTGACATTATTCTACCAAGTATCGTTATCACGTAACATGCATGGCACATGAGGGTATGAATCTCATCGTGCGTATCTCAAGATTCGTATCTCCTTTCGCGATAAAATTCCTTAAACTTCAAAAGTAAATTCTTTCTTATTCCTTCTTAACTTATATGTATATCTCTGGGACACACATTTCTGCATAACATAAATCGTGTAGGATCCTTGACCCACATGACAATATCTCGTTCCTTTGTCCCAAGAACACTGAACTTAAATCTTCAGAACATCATATTCGGGTAACGCTCAAATGTTGTTACCTTCTCCCGTATGGCACTCCTTCTTCGAATACCGGTTATCACACTTGATGATTGGATCATTACTTTGAGTCACAAAAAAAAAGGAATCTTCCGAATCTTACATGTATTTTTCTTGTTATAGCACATACTCTTTCTAACCGTCTAACAATTCTTGCATGTATTCGACATCATCAATTAAGCAACCCGAATACTTCATTTGTAGCGACTCCAAACTTTCATATCTTACTTAGGTGAAAACACATCCATTATACTTTACCGATTAACTTCCGTTGCGCCACTCTGATTCCCATGGTAGACTCATCATGTACTCGTACATGCCTTTCTTGAACATCTAACCTTGTATCTTCGTATTCTCGCATACTATGTTTTGTGTAATCAAACCAATGCTTGCTCGTTAATTTCTCTCTTTAAGAAAACTTCATAAATTAACACACGGGTCATTGGCGTTGATGTTTCTTCATCATATATATAAAACATATTGAACCTGGGTCCTAGTCGTTACCATAAAATTCACGGAACGAGTTGATAACACAACCGTGCCATCAAATCTTTCTCCAAGTGAATTTAGTTTACTCTACGCGAGTCATGACCGACCGGTACCTACATAATTCTATTTAAATTTCAAGATCGTCAACTCCAATCACCCATATGTGTATACCTTTCTAAAACCATGTAAACTTTATGATTCAACATCATGACGAGCCTTAGCAAATCAATTTAGCAAAACATAGGTACGAGGATTACTCATAACTCCACAAAATCTGGGAATCTTGTGATTTCACATAACTCTTCACCACTTTAACTTCTTACTTCATGTCTTCACGTCCGTAACGTACATTCCATATACCGAAACCTCTAAACTCTTGGTCTAAGCTCCTTCCTAACTCTTGACACATTAACTTCCAAAGTTACCTTATACCGATTCGATTCCGTTAACGGTTGTCGATGCCTTTTTCCTTTGGAAACTTTAGAATGTAATGTGCATTCAATACTTGATGTTATAAAGGGTTTTTATTGCGTAAAAGTTTGTGAAAACTACTACTGACCCTAGAGACGAACTAGCAGTTTTCAGAAAAACTGAAAATTTCGCCCCAGGTTCGCTATCAGCGAATACTTCTGGAGCAATTTCGCTATTAGCGAAATTTTCGCTATTGGCGAGCTTTTTCAGCTCAGTTTTCCAGAAAACATATTTTGCATAGAAATCTTATTTCTCAACTAAACGATGCACATCAATCATTCCTAACATCATGAAACAATCCATAACATTTGCATGGCACGCATTAACATCAATCGATACAATTCCCAATACATCGGAAATTAATGCCTTTGTCGTTCTAACTCTTAACATATAATCTTAACGTCTTCCGTCACAAATAACTCATCTCATTACTCTACCGACTCACCCAACAATCCAAACGTTAAAACCTTGTCCATCGTGGTCGGGGTATTCCATCTTACTCTTAACAATACTTCGTTCCTGACGGAAACAACTTCAACTGCTGAATTCACCGGCCACCTTCTGGCACGGTTAACTCCTTATCATTACTTACTCCAAGTTCCATACTTCTCAGTTCGTCTTCATCACATACTTCGTTCCTCCTGGGTCCTATTCAGCTCTCAGGCATCTGTTCTAGCCGTCGAGTGTTAAATTGAGTTGATCAGGCTCAACTAACAACAACAACTAGAACATTTACCCGAAACCCAATGGTCCCCCTACCTTAGTTGTAACTTAATGACCCATGACATGATCTGAATCGACCTACTCTGATACCAAATGTAACACCCATACTAAACGTACCTAGGAAGTTTAGCATGTGTGTTATACTCAGTACTAGATACATTAAAATTTACAACAATAAAAGTTCGAATGAATATTATATACAACAAATCACGTTCGTTCTACAACAAAAAAAAACATCTCGTCCATACATAATGAAAATATCCTTGAATCCAAGACATCCTACAGTTATACGAACGAGCATTTGCTGAAATATCCATCCGGCTACAAGCTTACAAAACCATCCTGCTTATCTGAAACAAATAAGGATTGGGATGAGACATAATGTCTCAGTGAGTTCAACTTAATCCTAGGCTATGGGTAACATCGGGGGAAACCTACGGTCACCACGTGTCTACAATACAACCTGGCGGTTGATTATACATGTGTAGTCATGCTTTCCTAGACGGTCGTGCATACTAGATCCGTCATAGGTTCATCTTACTTGTCATAGGTCTTTACTAACATCATACGTGTCATGGCCGTTTAAGGGAACCTAAGACCGCTATGCCAAGATTCGCTAATGCATCGAGGTCTAAACAAAACATATTCATGACACGGTCCTAAACCGGACGATTAGGGAAACCTAAGATCGTCATCGGTATATCATTCATATCTTGCTCTATTGCTCGACTTTTTCATGGCTAACATATCATAATCATAATCATAAACATAATCATACATAGTCATATTCATTCATTATGTTAGTGTTGAACAAACATCATTATCTTGGTTCATTTTACGGAGTGTCCCGGGTGGAGTAACCCCGAGTACAATCCCTTACATAACCGATGAAAACCTAGCTAAGGCACATCGGACTCCCTCAGTGACGTGCAGGCCCCCCTTGCGGAGCTTATCCCGTTCTCACGACACCTACATCTTGCTTACTCAGTGACATGCAGGCCCCCCTTGCAGAGCTTATCCCGTTCCCATGAGAGAACGTACCCCTTGTGATCCCAACCTTGCGTGGACCACAAGAGACGTGACACCTACATCATTCATTAAAGTCATAGCCTTAATCATTCATGTAAAGTTAAACCTATACATGCTTCTCATTTACCTCGGATCCGGGTCGATCCGATTAGCGGTAAACTACCTTCTTGGTCATTCTTATCATAGTGAAGAGATTTACTATCAATTCACGGCTTAACATGCTTGCATAATCTTTCTTAATCATGTGCAAAGAGAATATACTTCGCGTCTTAGCTTACATAGGATTCTAGCTTAACATTCTAGTTCTCGACAAACTATGTCGAGGCTCTACATTCATTCCCTTTCTTAATTCATTGCTACCCGAGTAACTCGGCTTAAACTCTCTTATACCATTCTTGACGTATATGTTAATTTTGCATTAATTTCCATTTCAAAAATTGTTTGATGTTATGTGCATGGATTTTTGGGGTTATCAAGTTGTAAATCGATGAAAGAAAGGCTTCGGATTGCACCACCGGCCCTAAAATGGGCCAACAAGCCAAAAGGAAGTTGGCCAAGTCAGAGAATTTCGCTATTACACCACCAAGCTACCATCTTCTTACACCACCACCAATTCCCACTTGACCTTGCACAACTAAGATTCTTGCCAAGAGAAGATGGATCCATAGAGAGAGATGGAGGGCGAAACCCTAGAGAGAAGGAGGAGAGAATTTTGCTCTTGATGTTTAGAGAGAGAAAAAAGAAGAAGTTATGAACATTTTGGGACCAAACACCCTTATATACCTCCTTGGTGCAAAATACCAAAGTCCCCTTCGTCTTACTCGTTCTTTAGCCTGACACTGATACTTAAACCCATGTTTAATTGATATCGTCCGATAAATATTCTCAGTCACTGATGGCTCAACCCGTATTTAACTGACTTGACATAATAATATCTTCCGTCGTACTTAGCATTCGTCATCACTTAACCTCTTATACATCTGATGGGTAAAATTCTTATTGCTGAAAAGCGGGATGTTACAAAAATCTTGGCTAAATTACCTTTTTGGTCCTCTAACTATTTAATTGGTATCAGATTGATCCTCTAACTAAAAATTGATTTATTTCAGTCCCTTAAGTTTCTCACCGTTACTACATTTAGCCCTTTCTGTTAGTTTTATTCGAATAAACGTTACGGTTTGTGTTATGTGGGTACCAGGGCTGATTTGCACACAACATGTTTTTTGCACTCAAAATGTTTATTCTCTCCGTGAGTTTCTGAGATTGCAAGATGATTTGGCAAACACTTCACATTTGTATAAAGAATTCTTCTTTAGCTTTCTGAAACTTGCAGTGAACAATTTTTTTGCTCTCAAAATGTTTATCTCTCTTAATATAAGAAGAGAAGATGTTGTGGAAAACCAAATTTTAACCCATGCTGGTTATTTGCCAAATCACACTTTTAGGGGTAAAACTTGTCTAAATATTACTTTATTGAACTAAATGACCACAATTAATTATGATGATGTCATGTAGCTACTAAAAGCATTTAGTTTAGTTTATTTGGTCTTTAAAAAGTCATTTCCATTACATGCCAACTATATGACAGATTTTGGTTGACGCGGAACCCAATAAATCAAATGTTTCACTATTCTCAACTCATACATATATTTGGGGCGCCGTTTAGGGTGGGAGACCTTCTTAGGTCTCCTACCGTAGGAGACCTTTTTTTTTAACAACTAATATGATTTTTTTTATGTGAGAATAATAGGAATGCTGATTGACCCTTAGATCAGAATTAAATGATCGAGATTAAAAGTCTCTTTTAAACAACACATGTTCCTTGCCACATAGTATCGTTCTTGTACTGTTGGCTTTCTTTCTCTTCTGCAAATTTTTCTTCATTTCCTTCTCATACCTTTTCCATTCATTGATTGGCCTTCCTTGCAACCACAGCAAAGACATCTAGTGATGGCGTTAAGAACAGTTTGACTGAGAAGCAAGAGAGAGAGAGCAGCAACGTCGTAGACAGTAGAAGCGTCGGTGGTGTAGACACCGCCGTAGACAGTTTTTACAATTTTTGCTGATAGGGAAAATGGATCAGATGTTGTTTCAAGAATTTGAATTTGTATAACAACGGTGATTATTGATTGATTCCATTTTTCTTACGGTTTTTGCTTCTCCTGTGATTGATTCCAGAATTTACACCAATTTATTTTCTTCTACTGTAAAAATACAATTTTTGTTGACAAAGTTGTGGATATTTCCAAAATTAAAATGAACCTACAGCAGTGTGTAATAAGAACTCTCGACTAAATTCATCACATAAAAAAGCTCAAAATAAAATAGTAGCTGAATAAAACCCAGGAAAATGGAAGAAAATGATCTGCATATACGTTTCTCTCACATCCAATTGCAATGCTTTTCTCTTTCTCTCTCATCCAATTGCAATGCTTTTCTCCATAGTTTTAAAAACCGGACCGGACCGGCCAGTTGAACCGGTCCGACCGGGAACCAGTGGGGTGGCCAGTTTGAGTCAACTAACAGATCGGCCATGCATTCGAACCGGTATGAACCGGTTTGACTCGGTCTAAACCGGTGAACCAGTGGGTTTTGAAAACCGGACCGGTTTGATGTGCAGCATAATTTTAATTAAATAAATTTTTGAAAAAAATGGCATGGGTGGGTGTTAAACCCATGACAGCTAGCCTACAGAAGAAACACCTTACCATTGCACCACTAAGAACCTTATGCATACCAATTACTTCAAATAAATTATATATAAACATATCTTTGTTGAACCTAACGGAAAACCACCCATTTTTTGAGATGGTAGCTGCAGCAAGGATGGGTCTGGGTAAACGCATACACTAATAAACATACCTTGCAATAGAAATACATATATAAATCATTTAAATTGTGACCTCAAATATAATTCGTCATTAAAAAGAATTATACTTGAATCAAAAAATAATTATACAATATAAAATAATTTCATAAACATTTTACTTATAAAAACAATCATAAATATTTTTCTTGATTACAACTATTTTTTTAACACACTTGTTTTTTATTTGTATTGTAGATGTGAAGTGAAATATTTTTTTAATATTTATTTGAATAAGTACTTTTTTTTTTGAAAGATTTGAATAAGTACTATATCTCAAAAACAAAATATGCAGTGGAATTCAAGGGGCATCTATGAAGATATTTTTATTTATATTATAAAAATATGTTTTTATTTAGTGTAAAAAAAAATTATAAAGACACCGAGTCATATAACCGAGTCATCCGATTCAATCCGGTTCAGTCATGCGGTTTGACCAATGACCCAATGGTTCGACCAATGACTCAATGACCCAGTACCCTTACCGAGTCGATCACCGGTCCGGTTTTTAAAACTATGTTTTTCTCTTTTTATCAATAAATCCTTGGATTAATCCAATGACTCCTATTTATTTAGCAACCAAACAAAAAAAAATAGTCAAGTCTCCTACGGTAGGAGACCTAAAGAGGTCTCCCACCGTAGCCTTTGCCTATCTTTGGAGCCAAATTCTCAATTTCAAATTTCAAATTCACTTTATATTTATCATTCAAAACTCTCTTATTGTCTCATCTTCCTTGTCTCATCTTCCTTGTCCTCTCTTATTATCATCTACATTTTTTCTTCGTCTCATCTTTATTGTTTAGCTTTTGTCTCATCTCAACTTTTTTCTTCAATATCTCTACTGAAGATGTTATTTTGCAGGATTGTTGAATGATCTTCTAATGTCTCCACCAAACTACAAAAAGAATAACAAAAAATCCGGGTAAGTAAATGAAGAGAAATACTTGCTGTTTTTTTTTTAACACAGAAATACTTGATGTAGTGAAAAGAGAAATAGTTGACCTTTAAAATTTTTATTTTTCACTTCCATTAAATTTATAAATACTTGTTGTTTTGAAAGAAAGATAGTACAAGAAAAAAAATCTACATAAATATCATGTTCTGAAATATTTCTACTTTGTTTGATACACACGCTTTCTTGTGTAAAAAAAACAAATCAATAAATATTTCTATTCTTAGATATAGATACTTACAACACCTTTTTTTCCTTCTATAATCCTTTGTATTTGGCATTTTCAACTTCATTTTTTGATCATGGAAATATTTTTCTGCAGAATAGACGAACAATGTTCTTGTCTCCCCCACAAACATCAAAGAAACACATGGGTAAATAAATGATGAGAAAACAACCAATAAGAATTTGATTATGAATTTGTGTATGTTTGTAAATGTAATTTTCACTTTAGGAAGTACTGTTTTTTTAAAGGAACTCAACAATTACTATTATAAAGAAAATAAATATATAAGAAAAGTGAATGTGTAACACCCATATTTGAAAATATCTAGAATATTCAAAGGAGTGCTAATATTGATATTGGATACATTAATTATACAATAATATTACAACGTCAAGTCTTGAGTCTAAATACATCAACGTTCCAAAGTTCTTATGTTACATTATTGGACCAAGTATTGTCACAACGTAGTACAAGACAACATATATATAAAATATCACGACTCATAATGTAACATATGCATCCTTAATCTACACCATGATAGCTCCAAGCGAACACGATCATTCCACGACCTTTTCTTTACCTTTACCTTGTGATACCTGTGAACCTGAACAAATAAGGAGTTGGATGAGACATAATGCCTCAGTGAGTTCTTCCTAGCCCTAGGCTGGTGATAACTTGGGGAAAACCTACGGTTACCACGTGTCTAGAATACAACCTGCCGGTTGATTATACGTGTGTGGGCATTCTTGTCTAGACGGATGTGCACACTAGAATCCGTCTTAGAATCTTCATATCATGTTATAGGCATACTAATATCATATGTGTCATGGCGGTGAAGGGATCCTAATACCGCTTTGCTAAGATACGTTAAGTGCACCGAAGCCTACACTTAATTCATGACACAACCTATATCGGACGAATAGGGAACCTAAGTTCATCTTCGGCATAACATTCATTTATGTTCTATTCCAATACTTGTTCATGTCTAACATAATCATAATCATGCATGGTCATATTCGTTAAGTCATTATGTTAGCGTGAATCAAACAAGATTATCTTGGTTCGTTTTACGGAGAGCCCCGGGTGGAGTAACCCCGAGAACTATCCCATACATGACCGATGTACGTACATCGGACTCCCTCGGTGTCGTGCGGGTCCCTAACGGCTTGAATCGTTCCCCTTAGGTCGAGAACCCCTTGTATCCCCCTAACATGGATATCAAGGGACACAAACACCTACATCTTGTATTATCATGTTCATATGCATACATATTCATGCTTGTTCATAAGCATAGAAATTATTCTTCGCAACATATCATACATAAGTGTTCATAAAATACTTGATACATTCCTATTCATATCTCTAGTAATGCTTCTCCTAGAGTTCTTGATAACTATTGAGATTAAAGGTTTCATATAGAAGATAATCTCTATCCTAGGGTTTCACCCCATTGTTTAAAGTTTGTAAGCTCCTTGTATCTTCCCATTTCTGTACATAGAAAAGTTATTGATGTTTAGGGTTCCATGTTTCTTGTTCATGCAAGGAGGAAATTCTTTGATTGTTTAAAGAAGTTTAAGTGTAAAAAACAAATGTTTGATGTTGCTCCATTAAGAACAAATCAAGTGGCAAAAGTAGAAGAGAAAAGGTTGTTTAGAAAATGCAGGAAAGGGCATGCTTCCAGCAAGCCACGCTAATAGCGAAACTGGGAATTTGTTACGCCCCAGCCACGCTATTAGCGTACTTCTCTGCCAATTTCTGCAGATTTTCGCTAATAGCGTGGATTAAGCTATTAGCGTGGTTCATCAATGCTTTCTGCTGAATTCGAAACTGTAATCCTCTTGCTTGAACCTGTCATCAGCCCTAACCATCCAGTGTTCATAACAGATAAGGGAATTGCAAGGTATCACATACAAAACACTTTAAACAAACATGTTTTCTTGTTCTAATCATAAAAGAAAACTTACATAAAACATCTGACTCAAATCAAGCATGGCTATCATAAACATACACCCTAATAGGATAGAAATATATCTAAGAACTCACTTGAAGTGTTGAAGTTGGTTACAAGTCCTCCTACTTCAAAACCCTAGACCACTACTCTTGATTGAGAAGGTAAAAAGGTTGAAGATGCTTTCTCCTATACACCCATGATTCACTTGATCACTTGCTCTTAATATTTTGAACAACTTAAGCAAAAGATTGAGGGAATGGATCGGTTCCTAGAGAGAGAAGAGAGAGCAAGAAAAAAGTTTGTAACCTAGAGAGAGAAACTTGAATGAATAATGAAGATTTTGGACCAATTTCCTTTATATAGTCCTTAGACTCAATTGACCAATATACCCTTTCCTTAAACGTGTACATTTGTATCGTTCTCAGATATTACGTTAGTTCCTAATACGCGGGATATTACATTCTACCCCCCTTAAAAAAAATTCGTCCTCGAAATTTAGAATATACCTGAAAACAGATGCGGATACTGGTTAAGCATCTCTGATTCAAGTTCCCAGGTAGCTTCTCCGTCTGGCGACCCCTTCCAAACCACTTTCACTATAGGAATCTCCTTGTTCCTAAGAGACTTGACATCACGATCAACTATTCTTTCTGGTTCCGGCTGGAACGTCAAATCTAATCTTAACTCAATAGAGTCTAATTCAATTGGTTGTAAAGGATCCGGAATAAACTTCTTCAATTGACATACATGAAACACATCATGCAATCCCGTTGGAGGTAAAGCTAAATGGTAAGCTACTGGTCCAATACGTTTGAGTATCATAAACGGTCCTATATACCTAGGACACAACTTATTGGTTCTAAAAACACCTCTCAAGCCCAGCTTAGGTGTAACCTTCAAAAACACATGATCACCTTCTTCAAATTCTAAAGGTCTCCGTCTATTGTCCGCATAACTTTTCTGACGACTCTGAGCTATACGCATCTTCTATTGTATTGACTTAATCTTCAAAGTCGTTTCTTGAATGATCTCGGGTCCAATGATGCTCTTATCTCCAACCACGGCCCAACACAACGGGGTTCTACATTTCCTACCATACAACGCTTCATATGGTGCCATCCCAATACTTGAGTGATAGCTATTGTTGTAGGAAAATTCTATCAAAGGTAAGTGATGGTTCCAACTCCCTCCATCTTCCAAAACACAAGCACGTAACATATCTTCTAAAGTTTGGATAGTCCTCTCTGACTGTCCATCTGTCTACGGGTGATGCGACGTGCTCAACTTCAAATGAGTCCCTAAGGCCCTTTGAAAAGCCTTCCAAAAATGTGAAGTGAAGATAGGATCTCTGTCTGACACAATGCTCACCGGCACTCCATGTAACTTGACAATTTCTGAAATAAATAACTCGGCATACTGCGATGCTTTGTAGGTAGATTTAACTGGAAAGAAATGAGCTGACTTGGTTAATCTATCTACAATCACCCATATCGAATCATGACATTTCTGAGTACGAGGTAATCCTCCGGGAAAGTCCATAGTAATGTGTTCCCATTTCCACTGAGGAATCTCTAATGATTGTAGCATACCAGCTGGTCTCTGATGTTCTATTTTGACTTGTTGACAAACAATACACCTCGCTACAAATTCTGCAATATCTGTTTTCATGCCAGGCCACCAGTACTCCTTCCTCAAATCTTGATACATCTTGGTAGCACCAGGGTGAATTGAAAAACTACTCTTGTGTGCTTCCTCCAAAATCAATCTTTTAAGCTCTTGATCATTTGGAACACATAACCTTCCTTCAAACAACACTGCTCCATTTGAAGCCATAGAGAATTCTGGGTGAACACTTCTTTTCTGAAGTTCTGAGTCAACAATCTGAGCCTGAATGATTCTTGACCGCAAATCACATGAAACTTCCAACCTGTGCAACCAAATACCATCATCATCTTCTGTGACTCCAAGATTAAGGTCTCGAACCTTCTCATACATGTTACAAGTGTGCATCAACACTTCGGCTTGAGCTATGGCTTTACGACTCAAAGCATCCGCTACAACATTGGCCTTTCCCGGATGATATTTCAAATCAAAGTCGAAGTCTTTCAGATACTCCATCCAACGTCGTTGCCTCATGTTCAAATCCCTTTGATCAAACAAGTACTTTAGACTCTTGTGGTCACTAAACAACTCAAAATGTGCTCTGTACAAATGATGCCTCCATATCTTCAAAACAAAAATTATGGCTGCCAACTCTAAATCATGAGTAAGATAATTTTCTTCATGCGTTTTGAGTTGCCTAGATGCATAAGCTATCACATTATTTTCTTGAATAAGTACACCACCAAGTACTTTAGACGATGCATCACAAAACACAACATACGTTTTCTCCGGGTCGGGTATGGTTAAGACTGGGGCTTGAGTCAACTTCTTCTTCAGAGTTCTAAAACTCTTCGCACATTCTTCATCCCACACGAATGGCATATCTTTCCTCATGAGTCGGGTTAAGGGTAGAGCAATCTGAGAAACTTCATGATAAAACGTCGGTAATATCCGGCTAATCCCAAAAACCTACAAACTTCCGAAACATTCTTTGGTCTTGTCCAATTTTGAACAGCTTCGACTTTTGACTGATCAACTGCCACTCCTCCTTGAGAAATTACATGACCAAGAAACTTGACCTCTGACAACCAAAACTCACACTTGCTAAACTTTGCATATAATTGTTTTTCTCGAAGAATTTCCAACACTATTCTTAAATGTTGTGCATGCTCTTGCGGATTCTTAGAATAAATCAATATGTCATCAATGAAAATAATGACAAATTGATCTAAATAAGGCTGAAAAGTCCGATTCATGTAATCCATAAAAACTGCTGGAGCATTGGATACACCAAAAGGCATTACCAAAAATTCATAGTGTTCGTAACGCGTTCTGAAAGCCGTTTTGGACACATCTGAGGATTTGATACGAATCTGATGGTATCCTGGCCTGAGATCAATTTTTGAGAACACAGATGCCCCCTTAAGTTGATCAAGTAAATCATCAATCCTTGGCAAAGGATACTTATTCTTGATAGTCACCTTGTTCAGCTGACGATAATCAATACACAGCCGCATGCTGCCATCTTTCTTCTTGACCAACAAAACCAGTGCACCCCATGAAGACACACTAGGCCTGATGAAATGCTTCTGAATAAGCTCCTCCAACTGAGTCTTCAATTCCTTGAGTTCTAGGGGAGACATTCTATAAGGTGCTACTGACACTGGTTCGGCTCCCGGAATCAAATCAATTGAAAACTCAATTTCTCTTTCCGGTGGCAAGTTAGTGATATCCGCAGGAAAAATATCTAGATACTCATTTACAATAGGAATATCACTTGGACTCAAATCAGACTCCGAAGTCACAGTAAGCATAACATAAAATCCCCTATCCTGAGCACAAATAAACTGAGCCATCTGATACGTGTGCTTAATCAATTCTGACAAGGCTACTCCTTCCACCGTATTACTAGTTGGCATGTAAATACTCTTTTCTGCACACCCTATATACACATGATTGGCCGACAACCAGTCCATACCTAATATAACATCAAGTTGCTTCATCGGAAGACATACTAAATCTATATAGTACGTCTTACTAGATACGATGATGGGACAATTTTCACAAACATAATTCGCTACAATACTTCCATCGGTGGTCGTGGTTACTTTCATAGGGGGATTTAATAATGAAACAGACAACTGAAGAGCTTCAACACATTGAAATGAAATGAAAGAACATGATGCACCACAATCAAATAAAACATTAACAGGATTCTGACCAAGAAAACACGTACCATAAATCAAGTCTTCATTTGCCTGCGCCTTCTTACCATCAAGAGAATACACTCTACCTTTACTCATAGTAGTACTCACTCCCTTGCCTTTATTTCCTCTTGTTGGACAATCAGCCACATAGTGTCCTGACTGACCGCATGCAAAACAATTACCAGAACCTGATCTACATTCTCTTTGATGTGCCTTGCCACACTTCCTGCAAGTTGGATAAGTTTTAGGTGGACCTGTGTACTTTCCTCTAGTTGGAGAACCCGTAGGTTTCAGCTTCTCATGATACTTGTCAACAAAGTTACCTCTGTTTCTTCCACTTGCCCCATAACCTTCTCTAGCTGCCTTATCAAAACCTCTTTCAGCCTCCAAGCTGTTATGCACCAACTCATGATAATCTGTTACCCTTTGCTGACTTACTACAACATAAAGTTCTCCCCTCAAAGCATGCTTATATTGATTGACCTTCCACATCTCATTACCCGCATACTCATTGTGAGTAGAGTAATAAGATAATTCCTCAAACTTTTTTGTAAAATCTGTCACCGACATATGACCTTGCCTCAGATGGAGAAATTCTTGCTCCTTCCTGACCTTGTATGACAAAGGAAGGTACTTCTCCTTCATCACATGCTTGAAATTCTCCCAGTTCAACTCCAACCCATTATTCTCCATTCTACGCCGAGCAGTTTCCCACCAATCAAGCGCTGCACCTCGGAATTGATTTGTTGCAAAAACCACCTTATCTTCCTCGGTACAGTGAACCATCAGAAAAATCTTTTCCATCTGCTTGATCCACCTCTTAGCTTCAGGTGGCTCACTGCTACCATCGAACTCTGAGGGATGGTTCCGATTGAATTCTCGAAAGATTGGATTTCCCATAACTGGAGGTGGTGGAGGGGGCTGATGACAAACACCTGGACCTTGCTGCATATTCGCAGCCCACTGCTGCTGAGTCTGAGCGTTCTGCTGTATCTGCTGCTGCATCATATGCATCATCTGTTGGTTTTGTTGCATCAACTGTGCGCACATCTGAGCATCAGGATTAACATTCTCCTCCACATACGGATTACCTCTTGGCCGGCCTCGTCCCCTTCGGGCTCCAGACATTTTCGCTCTAACTGTCATATTTAAGTCAAAGTGATCAATTTTAACCAATATAACAATGAGAACAAATATCCTAAACACCAAAAAGAACGACTACTTGAATTGTATTATTAATGACCCAAGGCACAATATGGATAGACCTGCTCTGATACCAATTGTAACACCCATATTTGAAAATATCTAGAATATTCAAAGGAGTGCTAATATTGATATTGGATACATTAATTATACAATAATATTACAACGTCAAGTCTTGAGTCTAAATACATCAACGTTCCAAAGTTCTTATGTTACATTATTGGACCAAGTATTGTCACAACGTAGTACAAGACAACATATATATAAAATATCACGACTCATAATGTAACATATGCATCCTTAATCTACACCATGATAGCTCCAAGCGAACACGATCATTCCACGACCTTTTCTTTACCTTTACCTTGTGATACCTGTGAACCTGAACAAATAAGGAGTTGGATGAGACATAATGCCTCAATGAGTTCTTCCTAGCCCTAGGCTGGTGATAACTTGGGGAAAACCTACGGTTACCACGTGTCTAGAATACAACATGCCGGTTGATTATACGTGTGTGGGCATTCTTGTCTAGACGGATGTGCACACTAGAATCCGTCTTAGAATCTTCATATCATGTTATAGGCTTACTAATATCATACGTGTCATGGCGGTGAAGGGATCCTAATACCGCTTTGCTAAGATACGTTAAGTGAACCGAAGCCTACACTTAATTCATGACACAACCTATACCAGACGAATAGGGAACCTAAGTTCGTCTTCGGCATAACATTCATTCATGTTCTATTCCAATACTTGTTCGTGTCTAATATAATCATAATCATGCATGGTCATATTCTTTAAGTCATTATGTTAGCGTGAATCAAACAACATTATCTTGGTTCGTTTTACGGAGAGCCCCGGGTGGAGTAACCCCGAGAACTATCCCATACATGACCGATGTACGTACATCGGACTCCCTCGGTGTCGTGCGGGTCCCTTACGGCTTGAATCGTTCCCCTTAGGTCGAGAACCCCTTGTATCCCCCTAACGTGGATATCAAGGGACACGAACACCTACATCTTGTATTATCATGTTCATATGCATACATATTCATGCTTGTTCATAAGCGTAGAAATTATTCTTCGCAACATATCATACATAAGTGTTCATAAAATACTTGATACATTCCTATTCATATCTCTAGTAATGCTTCTCCTAGAGTTCTTGATAACTATTGAGATTAAGGGTTTCATATAGAAGATAATCTCTATCCTAGGGTTTCACCCCATTGTTTAAAGTTTCTAAGCTCCTTGTATCTTCCCATTTCTCTACATACAAAAGTTATTGATGTTTAGGGTTCCATGTTTCTTGTTCAAGCAAGGGGGAAATTCTTTGATTGTTTAAAGAAGTTTAAGTGTAAAAAACAAATGTTTGATGTTGCTCCATTAAGAACAAATCAAGTGGCAAAAGTAGAAGAGAAAAGGTTGTTTAGAAAATGCAGGAAAGGGCATGCTTCCAGCAAGCCACGCTAATAGCGAAACTGGGAATTTGCTACGCCTCAGCCACGCTATTAGCGTACTTCTCTGCCAATTTCTGCAGATTTTCACTAATCGCGTGGATTAAGTTATTAGCGTGGTTCATTAGTGCTTTCTGCAGAATTTGAAACTGTAATCCTCTTGCTTGAACCTGTCATCAGCCCTAACCATCCAGTGCTCAAAACAGATAAGGGAATTGCAAGGCATCACATACAAAACACTTTAAACAAACATGTTTTCTTGTTCTAATCATAAAAGAAAACTTACATAAAATATCTAACTCAAATCAAGCATGGCTATCATAAACATACACCCCAATAGGATAGAAATCTATCTAAGAACTCACTTGAAGTGTTGAAGTTGGTTACAAGTCCTCCTACTTCAAAACCCTAGACCACTACTCTTGATTGAGAAGGTAAAAAGGTTGAAGATGCTTGCTCCTATACACCCATGATTCACTTGATCACTTGCTCTTAATATTTTGAACAACTTAAGAAAAAGATTGAGGGAATGGATCGGTTCCTAGAGAGAGAAGGGAGAGCAAGAAAAAAGTTTGTAACCTAGAGAGAGAAACTTGAATGAAGAATGAAGATTTTGGACCAATTTCCTTTATATAGTCCGTAGACTCAATTGACCAATATACCATTTCCTTAAACGTGTACATTTGTATCGTTCTCAGATATTACATTAGTTCCTAATACGCGGGATATTACAGAATGTGTATGATACAAATCTACTAACATCTACTTCTACTAATAATTACTTTTATACACAGGCGAAGTCGTCACTGATACAAATCAACTAACATCTACTTCTACTGACAATAATAATAATATATAAAAATCAAAGTCCAACAAAATTTCATAACTGTCCTTATTAAAACTCATTATCTTATTAATTTCACGTGTTAACTTTAAAAAAATTAGTATTTGTCAACTTTAAAAATTATTATTATACACGGGTGAAGTCGTCACTGATACAAATATACTAACATCTACTTCTACTAACAATATATAAAAATCAAAATCTATCAAAATTTCATAATCCTCCTTATTAAAACTCATGATCTCCTTAATTTCATGTGCATAATGGTCATTTTACAAAATTTAATTTATTTGTTTTTTGTAAAATTAATTACGAATAATGGTTATTACAAGTGTGACTTTGCAAAATTTCTAAAGCACCATATGTGACAGCCTCATATTATGTGGAGACAATGGAGAAAACCAAAATTTCTAACATCATTGTCAATAGTGATAGCAAATTAACTACACAAATTGGGCCAAAGTGAAATAACTTCTCCCGAATCAATGAATTCCTACCAAGATGCACTGTCAGATTTAATTTTCTGTCAATAATTGTTATGTTTGTCATGTATTTTTTATAAAATAGGACTATATGGGTTATTTTCTATTAGTATATTTACAACTATTTATTCCTAAAATTGTACCAATGCATTAGCATTGCATCTCAATTATCTTTTCTACATTTTAATTAATATCAAGTGTCTTCTACTAATTCAAAAAAGTTTAAATTACTTAATCAATGCAATTTTGCTTCATTATATCATTAAATATGTAATACACAAATAATTCGACATTTACTTTACATTGACATAGAACTCAATTATATCAAAACGCTTATTAAAATTTAATGATCTTTTACAAATAACAAACGTGCGTCAGCACGGGTTTGTTACTAGTTCTCAATAGAGCTAACAACAATCACATAAACTATTCATTCAAAGCAACAAAAATCAAAACGCAAACAAATTAGGGTTCTGAGATAGCAAGATCGTATCCTAACAACAATGAATAGCACTACAAGAAACATTACTCTTTGCCAGGGATTTTGACAGGGGTTTGTAACCCCTGGGAAATTTCCCAAGGAAAATGCCAAGGAAAACCCGTGGCATATAACACAAGGGTAGGCCCTCACTTATTCCGTTGCATATTGCAAGGCACCATTTTGAAAATTCAAAAGTAGCTTGCTGCAGGCTTGGCAGGTCAAAAGTTGTTGCATGTCAGCTCAAAACCGACGGATAAAGCCAGGGAGAGCCCGTCGATCTACAAAAAAGACGAGAATCTCTGTTGTGTTGACTATTGATGAGACACTGCCAAAGGAAACACGTGCCAGCATGCAAGGGGCATAACCCGTCGGTCATTGCAGGAAGCCCTGGCTTTTTTGGAACGTTCTGAGGCTATTCTGCACCTACCTAAGCTAGGATTTGACCAACTCTGCGAGTGGCATGGCCGTGGGAAAAGCCCTGGCTTATTTTCTTTCCTATATAAGAATGTATGCACCGGTTTGGATAGTTTGCCCAACACTTAGAAAATTTCTTCACATAAAACACAACACTTTCACACAACAAATTCATCAAACTTCTTTTATTTGGTAAAAAATACTTCACTTGTTATATTTTTTATCATGATATTAATTTTTACTAATTATTAATGTTATTTATTTTGTATGTTATTTGCAGCTGTGTTACTTATCTGCCTCCTCCTGTGGTTAGCTAGTGCTCAACTCCTGTTGTTTTTGGATTGCATTGCAGATCTGCTATTGTCAAGCTTCAACAAGTTAGTGATTTTTTTCCACATAACTCCATAAATGAGATACATGTTGATGATATGTTCTAAAATATGCTAACTGTCCAATGAAATGATGTTTTTTTTTTATTCTGAAATTCTGAAGAAAAATAATTTAATTATGATTTTTTTCGTTTTTTCATATTATGCTTGAATTTTGGTTTATTTTATTCGAATATTTCAATCTTAATTGTCCAGAAATTGATGCTGAATATATGCATGTTTGTTTTGTGATATATGCATGTTTTTTCATATATGCATGTTTTGTGATATATTCGAATATTTCAATCATAATCTGTTATTAAAATTTATTTTATTTATTCAATTTTAAAAACTGGTTTATAAATAAAAATATATATAAAAAAAAGAATGTAATAAAAAGGTTTATTGTTGTTTTTTTTTTTTTGATAAGGCAAGAGCAAAATGACATAAAAAAAGAGTAGTTTCCAACTAAGTTGGTACTCTAATCTTTTGTCAAGTGCTCATAAATATTATTAAAAAAAAGGAAAAATTACAAAAGAACTGGGGGGACATAAACCTAACCCAGCAAAACAACAATGTAACAATGTAACAATGTTATATAATAAAAATTAAAATCTGTTATAAGAATATAATAAAAATAAAGCTGTTTTTTCAAAAAATAAATAAAGCAGTTTTTTTAACAAGTTAAAATCTGTGTATATATTTATACAATATTTTTTAAAAAATAATGTAATATATATAGTAGTGCCTATTGTTTAAAAATAGTAGAAAACAATGTAATATAAAGCTGTTTTTTAATAAATTAAAATCGGTTTATATAAAAAAAATACAACGTTTAAATTTTAAATATTTTTATATAATAAAAATTAAAATCTGTTTTAAGAATATTATAAAAATAAAGCTATTTTTTCAAAAAATAAATAAAGCTGTTTTTTTAACAAGTTAAAATCTGTGTATATATTTATACAATATTTAAAAAAAAATAATGTAATATATACAGTAATGCCTATTGTTTAAAAATAGTAGAAAACAATGTAATATAAAGCTGTTTTTTTAACAAATTAAAATCGGTTTATATAAAAATAAATAAATACAAAGTTTAAATTTTAAATCTTTTTAGATAATAAAAATTAAAATCTGTTTTAAGAATATGATAAAAATAAAGTTATTTTTTCAAAACATAAATAAAGCTGATTGGAAATAATAAGCCCTTTTATTGGAAATAATTATTATATGTTTGCACGTATAATTAATAGTTATTACTAATAAGCCCTTTTATTGGAAATAATTATTATATGTTTGCACGTATAATTAATAGTTATTTGATGTTTGTGCATAATATTAAATGTTTGCGCGTAAAATTGTTAGTTATAGATTGGGCGTAAATTAAATTAATTGGTATGCGCGTAAAAATTTATTTTATTGTTTGAGTGTAAAATTATTTATTTGCGCATAAAGCTAGTTTCCTCGATTGGGTAATCATTTTTTGACGTGGAATATGATATGTCAATGAAGTTGGTGAACGTGCAGAAGATGAAGTATTATCAATATTATCGTAGTTGGATGTATGATAGGACGTTTCCGGAAAGAACAGGACTAAAACCGCAATTTGTGGAAGGAGTTGACGGATTTATTTCATGGGCATGGGCGCAAGAAATTTGTAGATATGAGGGAGGAGTTAGATGTTCGTGTCTAAAATGTAGGTGCAGACATATAATTACTGATCCTGGAGATGTGAAGAAACACTTAAAAAGAGTTGGTTTTATGCCTAATTATTGGGTTTGGACATATAATGGTGAAATTTTTCAGAATTTTGGGGTACGAGACAATGCACAAGCTTCTACTAGCCATGGTGGAACAAATGTGGAAACAAATGTGGAATACAATGAAGATGTCAACACAGAACAATTCAACATGATGGATGATATGGTTGCGGGCGTTTTAGGGGTGGAATTGTCTTACGGTGATGATGTTGAAGATGATGAAGAGGAACAACCCCGAATGAGAAGGCGCAGAGATTTTACCGATTGTTGAGTGAAAGTAATACACCTTTGTATGAAGGGTCTTCGTACACTAAGCTATCTATGTGTGTGTGGATTTTAGCTCATAAGTCGAATTATCTTAATCCTGGTGATGGTATGGATGATATTACGAAGATGTTGAAGGTCGTGACTCCGTTTAAAGATAATCTGCCAACTGATTATTATCTTAATTAGACTTAGTAGTGTTTGTGTGACTAAACTTTGTTTATATGCACTTAATTGTGTTTTAAAAAATAATTTTAATTTTTTTAAAATATATTTTATTAATTAAAATGATTTTTGAGCCATTTAATTGCATTTGAAAAACAACTTTTAAAAAAAATTGATTTTTTTAATTAATTTAAATACATTTTATTAATTAAAATTATTTTTTAAATATTTAATTAATTAATAAAAAATACGTTTTTATAAATAAAACATTTTAAAAAAATAATAATATGGATGTTTGCCAGCCTCGCATGTCCCTGGTTTTTTGCGGATCTGACTTGACTTTCCATCAGTCAGTCGTCAGTCAGTCAGTCAGGGCAGTCGGAGTCAGAGACTGCAAAGTTGCAGAAGAAAGTGAGGGAATATGCCAGGGATTATGTCAGGGAAAATGCCAGGCGATATACCAAGGGGTTAGCCCCTCGTTTTTTTCCAGGGGTGTAACCCCTAGCAAAATGTTAGCGACGAGCGCTTTTGCGAGTTCTTCCGCCCCTGGGAAATTCCCTCACAAACGTCCTGTTTGCCAGGGATTCTGTCCTTTTCTCAGGATTTTGCCCTTGGCAAAAGGTAATGTTTCTTGTAGTGTAGGAACAACATGAGATTTAGCATCACCAGATCTACTAGCTTTGATGGTAAACCATATCTACTAGCTTTGATGGTATAATGAAGCAAAATTGCATTAATCTCAGCTTCCATATTCTCCCACTCACTCTCCTTCCCCTTAAGCTGCTTCGGCGCGAGAGCAGAAGCGGAACCACCGGCGGTCGAAGAATTCGCGGCGGTGGAGGAATTGTTAGGGATTTGAATATGAATATGGATATTTGTTTATGGTGAATTAGATCATGGTTTTTTGTGTTGCAGGAGGAGGAAAGTGTTCTTGGAGGTGTGAACCATTCTTCTTCAAACCCATTCTTCCTCTTTTCACCCCTCACTGTTCTGGTGTTTTTTTATTGTTTTTTGAATTATGAGTTTGTTTAATGCCTCTTTGCACTAATAAATTCTAGATTTGAGTTTTGGTGAAAAAATTCGATTGTAGAAGATAGATTATTGAAGTTGATGAAGTTAGATGATGAATTTTTCTGGGTTTATTTGATGAAGATGGTGAATGTTTATGAAGGTGATGAAGAAGATGAGAAAAAAGACAATAAAATTTCTAGAGCCAATGCTAAAACGAGTATATAAATTTAAAAATATTGTTTAAGTGTTATATATATAATCGAGTCATCTCGTGAACCAAACGAGTCGAACTACATATAGTTCAAGTTCGGCTCAATTAGTTGACAAACTTATTTTTTAACTCAAGTTCGGTTCATTTGGTTCATGAACCAAGTTCGACGAATCAATTGTCGAATCAAATTACGAACTTTAATCGAGTTGGTTCGGTTCATTGTCAGCCCTAAGTAAGAGATGATTTCAATTTAGCAGCTTAAAAAAATTAATAAAAACGAAGTAAAATCTCCACACAAAAAAAATATGTTTAATCTTATCATTTGAAATTTTAATTTGAAATTAGCAGTTACAGATAATATAATAGTTTTGCAAAAAAGAAACTAGAATAGTAAATCCAATCCCACATATTTAATAACAAAACATAAATCCCACAAATATTCGGTGATATAAGCAAAAGATCAAAATACGAATGTACAATAGCTGTACAATTTCACCGCGTCAAAAACAATAAATAGCTATACAATTCTTCGTTTTAGTCAAATGCAGTTACAACTTACAATAATACATTATCAAAAAGACAAAATGAAAAAAATTATCTTTTTTTTTTTTATGAGGAGCAATTTTATCTTTCATGTACTACAATTTTTTATTTTAAATTTAAATAGTAATCTATAAATTATAAAAAAAAAAAAATAAACAAATAGTAATCTATAAAATCAATACTACCTTTTTTTTTCTTGACATATAGTTAGCAATTGTTATAATATGGGAACGCATAAATAGACTATATGGGGTTTCTTTCAGGTTCACTGTATTTTTTTTTAGGGGCCAATAATTTACTATATTTTTAAGAATAACTTTTTTGTGATTTCCTAAAAATAAAAAAAAACTTTTTATTGATTATAAGGATGGGGTTTTATTTTGAGGTATTCTAAAGAAATTCTTTCGTTAATATTAAAATATTTCCGGAATCTTTATAGTAGAGGGAATAATATGCAGTTATACATAAATTTATTTTCATCTTCATATAAACTTGACTCTATTTTATGGGAATGTTCTTCAATTCTTAAAAACATTAGAATATATATTTCTATCATTTTATTCGTTGGAATTTATCAAAATAAGTTGAAACAAACGTACCTTATAAAATATTCCAAAAAAGAAAAACCTACCTTATAATAACTTGAAACAACCGTATTTTTTTTTATAATTGGAACAAATGTACTTTATAAAATATTCGGAAAAAATAATATTCGTGGAATTATCAAAAAGATTCTCAAAGGGGAAATATATATATATATATATATATATATATATATATATATATATATATATATATGACAAGATATATACATTTACATATTTTTTGAAAATATATACACACACATTAATTAGTCAAAAATTATATATATATATATATATATATATATATATATATATATATATATATATCTTCAAATAAATGAAAAAGTAAATTATTTATAGACACATACATATATATATTTGTAACAAAAATAAATGTTCCTCAAATAAATTATTTTTTCGAAAGAAATCTTCCTCAAATAAATTTTTTTTTGAAAGAAATCTTCCTCAAATAAATGAAAAGTAGTCAGATTTTTTTTTGACTAATTAGATTGTTATCTTATTTTTCTTACGTAATAATCACCTTTTTTTTTTGAGAGAATAATAATCACCTTTTTTATTAACAAATAAGTCTAGATTACTTCAAAATCAAACTTTATCTTGATAAAACAATATTTCGTCAGATAAGAAATTATTATACTTTAGATATTCTAATTATTATCACCTAAATTTAAGGGATTCCTTCAAAAAGATCATCTAAATCATCTAACTTTTAGGGATATTCAGTTATACACTCGTAAAAATATGGCTGACAACAGTGAGGGATAAAACAAAAGTTTGTATATAAATATAAACAAAGGATTAAAGCAAAACCCTTGACGCAGAAGGTTTTCGCTAGACCTAAAGACAAAAACCATGTCGAATAATTTAAAGACGTACGATGAGAATGGTGATAGGTGTGTGATGTTATTTGGTGTGAACATCGCAAAAAATCCTACTACAGATGATGACACCATGAACAAGAGTTTTAGTCTGGAAAACTTCAATCATAGACCTGATGAGTATGAAAACGAAAATCATGAATTTGATACTGGTCAAAGTTCCAACCATGTACACGTGAAAAAGGGTATGTTTTTAAATATTATTTAACATTTAACCATCATTTTATGGTTGTTTGCAGCTCTTGGTTAGTGGCGTTTTGTTTGGTGGTTTTCTGAGGTGTTTTGTTTTGGTTAGGGCTCTTTGCCGGCCCTAGTGTACTCTTTTTTTTTTTTTTTAAGGCACTAGTGTACTCTTGTTCGTTGTTTCTATATATATTTGTTTTTGCTATATGGGTTTCAGTTTATAATATGATTCCAACATGTTATACTATAGTTCTATTTGTTCATGTTTTGCTTCCAACTTGCGTTTGGGTTAGAGCATCTCTTATACTGATCATGGAATACAAATAGGACAATTTCTCTCATATTAGTACTACTTTCTTTTACTAACAATATTGTTAACAACATCTTATAATCTATGAAAAATAAGATAAAATTTTAATATTAATATTTTTTTTTTAACAAACGAGGTGTTGATGGATTAAAAGTAAACATAAATAGTACAAAAAATTTGGGGAAATAACACCTTACCCATCATGATCATGAAGCAAAATAAGATAAAATATAAATATTGATTTTAGTTTTTTAGCCAATAGGATGCAGATGGATATGCGACACCCTAAATAGATTAATAGTAAACATAAATGGTACTCCCTCCGGTCCTAGTTAAAATAAACATTTAACTTTTTTTATTCATTGCATAAATGATGTATTTAATTTATATGGTAGATCAGATACATCAATTACTCAATGAATCTAAAAAGTCAACTTTTTCTTATAAATAAATCGGAGGGAGTAAAAAAAAATTGGGGAGATAACAACTTATCCATCATAAACATGAAGCAAAATATGATAAAAATATAAATATTGATTTTTTTTAGCAAATGACACCCTAAATAGATTAAAAGTAAACATATATAGAACAAACAAAGTGGGGATTTAACAGCTTACCCATCAAAAACAAAAGAAAAACAATTAAACTAGGTAAAATAAAGCAACCCTATAGGTTCTTCATAGTGGAAAGGTATTTCCTTGTTAGGATTTGGTGCCACCTCCCATTCAAACTAGTTTTTGGATGGGGTGAGGAAGGTGGTCAGGAGTGGGATGTCAACTTCCTTCTGGGAGGATATATGGGTTGGTAAGGTCCTTTTGTGTGTGCGTTTCACTAGGCTTTTCAGGTTTCAAAGCAGAAGGGTGTGTGGATATGATCGGAAGTTCGGGAGAAGTTGGTTGGGTTTAGGATCTCCGTTGGAGGCGGAATTATTTTGTGAGTGGAGGATCTGTTTGTGGAGCTTGTGTTTGTTATGGATGAGGGGGAGGATTTGTGGAAGTGGGAGCATAATCCCGAGGAGGTGTAATTTTCTAGGTATGCCTATGGTGTGCTGTTTGAGCCGTTGTTGGGTGAGGGCTCTAGATCGGAGGAGGTTATTTCTTCGTTGTTGAGGTCGTGGAAGAGTTGGGCTCCCTCTAAGGTCAAAACTTTCACTTGGCAACTCATTCTTGATAGAATTCCAACTATAATGAATCTTTTTTCCCGTAGATTTATTAGTGTCTTCCATAGTACATCATGTCCCTTTTGTGTGTTGAGTGAGATGACCGATCATATTCTTGTGTTATGCCCAATTCCATCTTTAGTGTGGTATAAGGTGTGCAAGTGTTTGGGTTGGGAGCTGGTTCTTACGGGGAGTGTTTTATGTTTATTTCAATTAATAGAGTCTCATGGGGAGAGGGCTAGGGGTAGGCTTTCTTTTATTTTAATCTGGCATGCGGTTGTGTGGACCCTCTGGAAGGCTCGTAATGGTTTTATGTTTGCAGGTAAACCTGTTGAGGTTAAGCCACTAGCGGATTAGATTCATTTCCTCTCTTGGAAGTGGTTGTTTTGTAGACACCTTGGTCACCGTTGTTCTCTATGAGTTGGGGGTGGAACTAGTTTCTTTGTTGGAACCTATAGAGGTTGGTGAAGGTGATTGAGTTGGATCCGACCTGTGTGTGTGTGTGTGTGTGTGTGTGTGGGTGGGTGGGGGGACTTTGGTTGTGCCCAAAAGCCGAGTGAAACCCTTTCAGGGGATTAGTCAGTTCCTCATTGTGTGGTTTGTTTGTGGGTGCGCTGGTCTTCTGTTTTTCCTTTTGGGACTTCGTTCTGGCGTTTGTACATTCCTCCTTCTTTCTGTAAAAACCCTAGCGGATTTATAGAAACCATAAATCAAAATCCAAAACAATCAACCACACGCTACTAGCACAATCCAGGGCACTCGAGTACGGATGTGAAACCAAATTGTAAACCTATAGTGATGTGTGACATAACAAGAATTGGATCAAAGTCTTGATTAGCGCTAGTGAATCCGACCTCCAACACGGTAACAAATCCATGCACCTCCACAATACAGCAAACTCTCAGCCATTTCTCGCCACGACCATTTATAACCGATCAGTCAAGAAACATAACAATAACATTTATGGACATTTGAAGCAGCACCTACGTTCAAGGTGATCATGAACCAAAGAAAGCCACCAGCACATGAAGGTAACTAGATTAATCTTTACCCACAAACAATCATTCAGACCCTCACGGGTTTTAGAAACAAACAAAATTGGATGAACCAAAACTCTTTCGGATTTCAACCAAACCAATACAGAACCACACGAAGGGGGCGACGCACTCCAATCCGACAAGTGGTGGAGGAGTCTCGTAGCACAACAACCAGAACACAAAACCAATCAAGATTTAGAACCAAAAAACATACAGCGATAACAAATCCAGTGGTTTAAATGTTCAATATTATAACCTTAAGAGACAATCCAATGGTTTAAATGTTCAATATTCATATTTTTATGCAGTGCCCTATCCTTCCATGTATGATGAGATGCTTTTATATGATTAATCTCACTTTCTTTTATGGTAATCAATATCTTGTATATGAAAATAATAACTCGTTGCATTATAGTAAAACCATGGACAAGGACGGAGCACCAGGCTTTCTTGAAAGGTTTAAAGGCTGTTGGAAAAGGCAAATGGAAGCGAATATCGAAGGATTTTGTGGTGACCAAGACTCCTACTCAGGTTGCTAGTCATGCACAAAAGCATTTTAATTACAGACGTGGTACATATAATAACAAAAATCGTACAAGCGTCTTTGACATGAAACTTGTAAGTTTTCATTTTTTTTCTTCACTCTGTCATTGAGATTTTTGTTACACATTATGTACAAAATAATGACTATATTGCTTGATATGGCAGGAAGAAAATGAAAATTCAAAAGCTACTGGTGCTTCATCTGTATAGAGGCCATCTTCCCGCAACTCTAATTATATGTAAGTCAGAAAATTCATTCATAACTTTTACAATAACAAATTGGCTATGGAATCTTACATATGCATATGCATGTATTGTTACAACAAAGACTAGACTGGTATACTAGAATAACTAATTAGAATGCTTACATAGGAAAAATCCGTGGGTGTGTATCGTCTATAAACCAAGTTAAATTCGACGACATTAATAGTTGAAAATTATTTCATGGAAACACATCCACCCCATTGACACCTTGAGAGAGAATGAGATAAAGAGTATGTGATAAACGTGATTTTTTTTTTCTTTTCTGAACAACAATGAAAAAATCTTGTTGAATCATAGGTAATACAGTGTAATGGTTACTTGACAACAAATTTGTCAAGTGAACCAAACTGTTCCAAGTAGTAAGTAGTAACTTATCGACTTCACATCGATTATTTTTTTTTTCTAGGCAATTTAGTAAACATATGAATTAAAATTGGGGGGATTGGCAAGTTTGATTTGATTGTGCATATCGAGTTGTTTGATTGGAAAATAATTAAGAGTACGTGTTTGATACCGATTTTAAATGGCAATTATAATTCTTTGAATCCCCCTATACCTCTTAATGAAAAGGTGTCTATCAATTATGAACTAAGGATTATAAGTAGTTAACTTCGTGGGAGGGAATCCCTCCAGATGTCATGTTGCTTCTCATTACCATAAAGGTCATAGGTGCAATACAATAAAGGGTTTTCACTCCTCTAGGATTTCGTTACACGAGACAAATGTCGAAATTCCTAAATTTTTATCTAAAGGACACGAGTCTTAGAACCTAACCACATACCCTAAGGATACCTATTAAATTAAAGAAACTAGAATAAAATGCTCTTTCTCCATGCGCCTAGGTCGCGTGGGTCATGCGCTTACCCCGTGGCTTCAGCCTCTGGTGCGGAAAATGTCGTGTTTTTACCGTTTTTTTGATTGTTTTCCTTCTCCGACTTGTTCTTGGGATTTATGACAAAATTTTCCCAACTTCATATGTCTTCAAATCCTTCCAAAGCCTTGATAATCATCATTCCATGTCTTCCAAAACTTCAATGGGATATCTTGTTTGCCGAATTACATGATTTATCAATAAAAAGACTTAAAACACCTATGAAAATGTTTAATTTATGGAACACACAGAATTATAAACAACTTATCTAAAACTCCTTTAAAATTACCCCAAATGGCTACTAAAGTGACTCAAAAACATACTAAAAATAACCTAAGTTGACATGTCATTCGTATTATACCTACAAGAATAGATGAAATAGAAGTTTGTATGTTTGTCTACAATAATGTTCCAGTGTTGATATAATTAAAAAAAATTAGAGTTTATAGTATATTTGCTATATTGTTGGTGTCGTTGAAGAAGATAAACATTGTTTGTTGATAGCGCAGCATGCATAAACTTGCAATGCAAGTTATGATTTCACAGTTAGGGTTCTTGGCAGAAATTCTAGGGTTATGATTTTATGTGAATTGAGAAAGAATAGAAGAAGAAGAGAATGAGAGAAATTGAGATATGTGAAAAGTGATTTCATTAATTGTGAAATACACATGTAAAGTGCTTATATACAAGGTTTGTTAGGTGACTTGAGAAACAAGCAATCTCTTTAAACCATAACAAACTAGGTTAAAACAAAACTAAAATGTAACAAACTTATAACTAACTAGTTATTCTATGTTTAATCAAACAAACTTGATTAAACTCTAACTAATTTGACTAACTTGAATTAAACAAAACTAACATTTGTTACAATTCAAAAGTCACAATCATGTGTACCTAAAATTTTAATCAAAATTTCATAAAAAACTCAATTTATTTAGTTACTAACATTGTAATAGTTGTTACTAAAGTTACAAAGTGATAGACCAAAAATATGTCAAAACAATGCAGGAGGTTCTTGTTTAATTTTATTTTTTTTAATGGTAAACATATATATGTGTGTTATGCTTCTAAGCTTCGTAGAATATGCTATACCTATGCAAAATCACCATGAAACATTTTTTGAATTCCTTACTGTGAGGTGCTGCAATTTTATTTATTATCGACGTGTTGTAGTAGTAACATGGATGAGGTTATGTATAAACTTATTGATATGACTATATGATGAGGTAGTGATAAGTAATTATCAGCCTTTAATATTATTACCTTGATCTCGTTATGTGGTTTGAATATGATCTCTGACTTACACAACTTATTTTTGCAGTTGTTGGCCTTTGATTTGTGGCGGAGGACGTTCTTCTATAAAGAGATTGGGATGGTAGAGGGAATATGGTTTTGCATATTAGTAGTTTGGGACACATCAATTCTTTTAGAGTAGAGATATATTTATCACATCATTTGCACGAATACTTTTTTTCTTTTTAAATTCCACTAATACCTTTAGCATGTGTATTAGTAATTTAAGGGGGGGATGTTTATCAATTTGTTGACACATGTAAAATAAAATATTGATTTTTTACATAAGTAAAATAAAATATAAGCTAATTAAAATTAATTTATTTTTTGCCAGTATGAATTGTATTGTCACTAAGTATGGATTACTACAAATATTCTGGACCAAGCGCTTCCACTAATTCCCCGAAGTTTGCAGCCTGGAGTGGTATCAAACTAGGTCATATGTAAGATCCTTTGAAACATCCCAAGTGAATTTAACAAAGCCACACCATATCAACATAAAGATGCCATATTTTTGCTGTCAAAGAAAAGTGTAGTAACCAAAACTTAATGTAAAAGGTTGAGTCAAATTCTTATTATTCATCAATAAAAGGTAGGTAGTTAGTGAAATGTTGGGCGAAGATCAGAGAAATGTAATGGTGGCTCTGCGAACTGCAGTTGATGTCGCTCTAGTTCACGGTAATACAGTGTAGAGGAGTGCAAGCTTCATCACTGGAGGAGAATGGTTCTTGCAGGAACGTTAGAACTCCAACGCTCAAGTTAGTATGTGAAAGAGGGGATTGTGTGCGAAAATTTGGTAAATGAGAGTGTACATTGAGCATGACGCTGAGTCACACTTAAATTGTTGAGGAGGTAGATAACTGTCTCTGAGTTTTGTGGCGTGTATCCTCAAAACTGTTAGCGATGACTTTGATAGCTAGGACTGATCATGCCGTGCTCATGTGCGGGGATGTATGTAGGCTTTTTGTGCACCTTCACAATGCTTTGTCCATAGGAGTATGCCAGTCCAGAATAGTTACATCCCCCTCCCCCATGTCATTACTGTCTCTAAGACGTAATGGACTTGCAATTCTGAGGAGGTTTTGGACTTGCAGCGTGCACGATAGATTTGTGCCTTTCGGGTCTTTTGGTGCTTTGTGTCGTGCACGCTAGATTCGTGAAGTGATTCTAAGGATGTTTTGGACTTGCATCGTGCACAATAGGTTCACGCCTTCGTAATCTTCTATGGCTTTGTGTCATGCACGCTGGATTAGCGCAGCGCTGCTAGACGACTTTTGTATTGTGAGTGGGGGTAAGTTACATTTATAATGATGTGACTTGAAGGGATCTGACTAGATGTCTCTGCAGTTTATGCCCCTTCCGTGTCACTTGCATTTCTTGCACGCGTCTTGGTGCTGGAGCATGCGCTCTTAGGATTGAAGTGTTTTTCAAATTTCAAGGGTTCCCCCATCAATTGGATTGCACTCTTCAAATTATGTTCGACCCCGACTTTATTAAGTTCACTATTGCTTCCACATATGTTTTAGAGTCCACTGAAAGGGTTGTACTTAAGTTTCATGAAAAACGCAACATGACCCATGTGCAGTATTTCGATCATAACTCAAGTTCTAGAAATCCAAATGGAGTCAAACCAAAGGAACATGAAAGCTAACATCCATACCTATAACTTACAAGAGTACACCTAAACTCATTTCGGAAGAGAAAGTGGTGGAAAAGCTTATTTTCTTAAGGTTGGGGGAGATGCACGATTATGCTGACCCATATGTAGAATTCTGATCATATCTCAAGTTGTAGATTTCCAAATAGAGTCAATCCAAAGGCAAATGAAACCTAACGTCCATATCTACAACTTCCATGAAGACACCTAAGCACAATTCGGAACTGAAAGTTGTCAAAAGGTTGGTTTTCCTAAGCCCGGAAAGGGTGCACGACCGTGCTTCCTGGGGGCACGACCGTGCTCCCTGCAAAACACACAAAACATCAATTTTGGCCGTATAATGTGCATGGGTCGTGCTCCCATGTGGCACAACCATGTGCCTATGAAAGGCTTTAGAAATCGCAGATTTTCTGCGATTTCACCTTAGGGGAACCATTCCTAACTCTATTTTCGACCCTAAACTCGCCAAACTCGTCCCAAGTCATCGCCCTAAGATTACCCTTTTTTCGCTATACCAAAAGAAAAGGCAGGCATCAAGGTAAAGCAACAACATCGCAACTAGGTTAGCACCCCGATGAACGCCCATCCTATGCTGCCAAACTCAAATATTTTAAAAAAAGAAGGGGGAAAAAATACAAGAGGGGGGACTAGACCAAAATCCTCAAAGAAAAAGAAAAAGAAATCGGAAGCATAAAGAAAACAACCGCCTAAGGAAACCTATATTGAGGCAAACCACAAAGGTCCAAGTAAAAATCTGCCTGAAGGTCAAGAGGTAAATCCGACAACCATACTGCACCATGGACCGAGTGATCCATATGAGCAAAATAATCATTGATCAAACAGATAGGGCTCTCCCCTAGAGCAGGTTCTGTACGGCGGCTTATCAATATTAATTTTCTTTTGGTGTTGCTTCTGTTTCTTGGTTAAAACCGGCATGAATGGTATTTCAGCTGACTTTGCCTCATATTCACAAACACGATGCCATAATTCCATGTCTAGCTGAATTCTCGGATTGCTATGAATGTTTTCCTTTGCTGCCGAAACAATACTGTTTGGGGTCGTAGCTTGTGTCATAGGAACCGTAGACACCTCCTTAGACCGTCCCTCAACATCTGTTCCCAAAATAGACTCAACAGGACGAACTATGACAGGGCCAGCAGGGAGCTCGACTACACATCATCATGCACCACAACAAGTTCATCTATTTGATCCAGTGCCACCTCCCTACCAGAAGTGGAGGAAACCAACTCGACAGACCTCTCTTGCACATCATCATGCTCTGCATGTGATGTATATGTAGTAGTCGCATCTGAAATGTTGGGAATCATCTATGTCTCCCATGATTCTGAATGCTCCTGCGCCACAACATCAGAATGCATGTCATCGTGCTCTACATGGGAAACCAATTCCAACACCGGGCTGGTCAGACGAGGCAGCTCTCACTGAGGAATGTGATCAGTTGCATTTTTCAAAACAAAACTGAAGGAATTTAAGGACAATGTATTAACAGGCACAATAACAACAGTTTGAGTTTAAGTAGCCATTGTTGTAAAGGCAACAACAACTAGCACTCAAGCCATGGTAAATAGCCGAAGTGGAAGCACCAACATCACCATGGTGCACCTATGTTGGCCTAGGGTCAGCTACGGCCACCACTGGTTGTTTCCCATGATCTTGCTTCTCCTTCACTGCATGAGGGTGCAGCCACTTACAAGTAGTAACATTTTGTTTGATAACATAACAATGATGGCAGAAAAGAGGTCGCCGCTCATATTGAACATCCACCTTAAATGCAAAACCTTCCCGTTCAACTAGAATTTCATCATATGCCCTCTTAGATAAGTCGATATCCACCAATATTCTTGCATAATGGCCAAAAGGTATGTTGCGTGTCAAGCCGTCTAAATCAATAGGAGTGCCAATCGCACTAGCAATTTCCTTCAAAGTTCTTTCCCACCAATATTCTTGTGGAAATTCAACCAATCGAATTCAAATCGATGTGTCAGTGTGCCAATGCGAATAGAGATTAAAGCAGTGTAAACTCGGCTTAAGATTAATGGTCCATGCTGCCCAAATTTTACGTAAATCTTCAGCCGTCTCAAAATGGAAATCATAGAAACCCTTACCAAGCGGTACCATTTTCCATTTAGTCGTAGTTTTCCATATCATGCCTAGCTTGGTGCTTAAGTCTCGTGTTGTATACAGTTTGTCCTCTTTGTTCAAGGTCAATCGTGCTCTAAGAGGGTTCTAGCACTCAACCAAACCTTGCTAATACTCTTCCTGGCCAATTCTAATACACAAAGCATCTCTTTTTATACAAGGGGTCGGAAACGGAGTGTCATCAGTTGACTTCTTGCCTCCTAGAGCCGCTGCAAAGGACTTTGGAGGTGTTGTCACATCTGTCGAAGCTACCATGTCAGACACACACAACCAAGATCACGTGTACGCCATGCTGGATCGTAAAATTATCAAACTGTGGAGATTACAACTCAATTGAAAGAATTGAATTCAATTGTGAAGATTCGCGTAACACCAAATCATGTGGGACAATACCAATTGAAAGAAATAGATTAAATGAAAACAATTTTAAAATTAAATCACAAAGCTTACGCACAATCCAACCGAACATGTGTATGCACGTTCTTCAATCAACAATTGGAGATTGAATGGAAAAAACGTGACGGCGACACTCTTCGTCCATCAACCTCCATTTAAAAAAATAAAAACAAAAAGGAATCATAAGTTTACCCTATCATTCCAACACAAATTATCCATTAACCTATCGGAGTATATACTCTTTTTAAGGTAATAAACTCAATTCAAAACTCTAAACTAGATTCCCTCAATTATAATCTTCCAACATCATCAACATGCACCTTCATTGTTATTTTCTCATCTAAATTCACATCATAACATCATTAACATCTAAAGATTTAAAAAAAAAAAACATCATAAAATAAGAAGCCCTAAAGTGAAAGGAATCTCCCCCTTACCTCGAATCACAGTTTTTTGGCTCTCTTCTCCAAAACTAGGGTTTTCTCCTTCTCTTATTTCCTCTTCTCTTGTTTCTACGTCCAGCAAAAGTGACAAATCAGATTCCTAACTTTCTATTTATATTTGGGAATTGGGCTAATCCACCTATTATTATTTTTCTCATCAACTTATCGTAATTTTACTTCCCCCTCTCCCACTTATTTAACAACTCCCGCCTCTATTATTATTATTATTATTTAATCTTCCTCATCGTATTAATCCTTATAGCACATCCTTAGTCATCAATACTCTATTTCTTCGTATTTAACATGCATCATAATCATAAAAATCAAGAATCCTGTATTTAACCTCATTCACAAATCAAATATAAATTTTGGGGTGTTACACTTGACCTGTTGATTTCCTTCGTATGTAGAGCAAAGAGATTCAAAGATTCTTTTGTTGTTGATCTGTTCGCAAACTTGGTGTACTCTTCATCAGGTAGTGTATCCACCAGAATTCCTCTCACTATGTGATGCTTCTTGTAGGTCTTCTTTTGTACAGGCGTCAGACACTTCTTGTCTGGCACCATCCCTTCTTCATCAACTTCAAACGTGAGACCACCTTCAATGATGTCCCATGGCTCATCATCAATATCTATGATGTGATTGTACATATCTCTTCCACCATGAAAGTTATGCAGCATCTCCATTAAAATACAGAGGCCTTGTTGATAAGCTATTTTTATCAGAGGTGGAAGTGTTGTGACCAGTGTTGTGATCAGAAGTGGAAGTGGAAGCAGACATGTCTTTCTCACTGATCTTTAATTGTGGCATGGTTAGGTGGCATAGCACAGACTTTGCTCTGATACCAACTGAAGGTGAGAAAAACACAAGAATGGGGGTTGATCACTTGTGTCGGGTTTTATGGTTTCTTTTTCTAAGTGTATGATACTGGTCAGAATCTAATGATTCAGATTCTGACTCAGATATAACAGAAACACAAAGATAAAAGAAAGATAGAGAGAAAGAGCAGACACAAGCAATTTATACTGGTTCCTCCCACAATGCATGAGTAGTCCAGTCCCCTTGCATTTCCAAGGGATTTCACTATAATCACTACTGATTACAATTGCACATGGACTCTTCCAAGAGACTTTCACCTTCTCAAGCACACTTGCAAGAGACTTATATGCTAAAGGTCACTACCAAGAGACTTATACTGCTCAAGGACAACTCCAAGAGACTTATATTGCTCAAGCACGCATGCAAGAGACTTCCAATGCTCAAAGGACAACCCTAAGAGACTTCTAGTGCTCAACCACAACTGAATGAGACTTATGGTGCTCAAGGTTTAACCAAGAGACTTATGATGCTCAAGCTTCAAAGCAAGAGACTTTTATTTGTTTTGAGAAAATATAAATAAACTTGCTCTTACATCAGATATACAATAGTTGGTGTAAACTGAACAATTTATAAGCAAACGTTTTAAGACTTATACGATTTCTAAGATACAAAAGTTGAAACAAAAATCCTAAGTGCTTTTTATTTATTGATTTGGCAGAGTAATGGCATAGTAAAAATAGCAAAGTCCTGTTAATCTTCTTCATGGTCTCCTGCTCCTTATATAGGTAGGGATTTGAGAGACGTTGGAGAATAGTGCCAACGCATTAAGAGTCGTTGAGAAGCTTCAAATCAAGGACGTTGAGCCATTGCTTGATATGGATAATTTCATAGGATAATCATTTGAAAATCATTGGTTGATACATGAAGTATTTGTTCATTCTTATTGCCCTCGAAGTTTTTTGTCTGTTTCTACATGTGGTCAAAAGACAACAAATCTGATGTGGAGTTTGAGTCCATCAGGTGCTTCTTATGTCTAAAGGTCTTCCAAGTTTGATGGGGTCTTCTATGTCTGGTTAGGTCTTTTGAGTCTGATGATCTCTTTAGCTTATGAGAGGTGTCCTATTGTTCAGATCCAATGTTTTAACTTCATGTTGACCTTTCTTCAGATCTTCTACCATAGTCTTTTGAGCTTCTATTGTAATTTTGATGCTTTAGTACATGTTCAATACTTTGATGGATATATTATATGTCCCTGCACACTTTAACAAATATTAGTATATCCAATTGTTCTTCAATACTATGTTATCATCAAAACCTCAGAGGAATTGCACAAGACCCTTCTTGTTCCAACAAGAAGTACATAGCACACTCTCCCTCTCGGTATTCTACAAACGGGCAGCCCTACAGCATCTACCTTACCAAGGTTCGAGGAGAATGAAGTTACTGGGCTGATTTAAGTTGTGAAGTCATGTGCTTCCCTAATTACTAACTAGTTACTTCCTTATTGGAGTAGGTTTGCACCAATATTAGGTTATGTCATCTCCCTAAGTACTTTTATCTTAGGGTTTTGCTCTATGACTTGTTTCGCTAGTTACTAATCAGTTACTTCCTGATTAAGACAGATATAAATATCAATATTAGGTACGTCACCTTCCTAAGTACCTAGGTATCAGGGTTATACTTCAATGGAGACAAATCTTACGCACGACTTTAAATTAAATAACATAAAGAAAATAACCGAATAAAAACTTTAAATTAAATTAATTATCCAACAACCAAAATAGAGGTTCATCTTAGAACCCTAACCTAAAAAGAATTAGTTACACATGGTAGCTAAAGACAAATTACAAAAGATATAAAACATACCCTAGAAAAACTTAACGTGAGTAGAGAAACTCCTCCCTTGAAGCTCCTAGTGCTTGCCTTCCTCTCGAACCACTTCATTCTACATGAGAATTATGAATGAGATGAGTGGTATTTATAGGAAGAGTTTCCACCTGAAGTTGGGCTCAAAAATAGGACTTTTGCTACCAAAAAAGTAGCAAAATTCAGTCTTGGCCCGAGAGACTCATGCACTAGGTGCCTAGAAGCATGCGCTAAGCGCATGTGAGAGGGCTTGCAGGCTCCGGGCGCCTAGAACCATGTGCCATGCGCATGTGAGTGCAGACTGGATGCTGAAATGACTGTTTCTTCGTCTTTTGGGGTGTTTGCTTTTATATAAGATATATTGGAACATGAGAACAGAATTACTCCCTCTGTAATGTCTTCTGAGGCCTCTTGAATCTCCATTCTTTGATCTTCCCAAAGCCCTCGCAAATCTTCATATGTTTTGTTTTGCCAATTTGCATGATTTCTTCGTGAATTACACCCTAAAATTTCTATGTTTCGGGAAGAATAGAATTACATACTCAAATATAAATAAAAAAAACATTACAAATGTCCTGAAATCATAAGCAGTTGCTCTAATACTCCTCTATTTTGAATGTAAAACCTACTGAAAATGACTTAAAAATATACTAAGAATAACGTAAGATGGTCTGTCATCAAACACCACTTATCTAAATTAAAGGAGAAAAAACGATGCAGAGAGGTTATTCCAAGCCAACAAAATGACCAAAAACCACCTCTCTCTTACACCATATCACTATAAATAAAAATAAAAAGGGTCATGTTAACTTGTGCCCTCAGGGCACATGTTAAGCAACCTAAATAGAGCAATTTTGCATTGGAAAACACAATATAACAACTTTTAAGAAATTGAATGCACGTCTTTTGATATGTGTATTTCTATAATAAGTATCTTAACATGTGCCTTGAGGGCACAAGTTAACATTAGCCAAATAAAAATGGTGTTGTCTTGATAGAAAGCAAAAGTTAAAACATAAAGGAAATTTACTAGGCAACTTGAATTTGATATTATTATCATGACCAACATTAATGAAGAACAAATGACATAAGAACAAAAGAGGGGTAATGCATGGTTGTGCAAAAAAACACCCAATTGTTTTTTTGAATTAAAAATTATTATTATTAAACCACTTAAAATTGAAAATACTACTAGTCAGAAAACCTTAATGCCACCTTAAAATATAGTAGTACATATCAATTCTTCTAGTGCATACGACTACATCCTAATAGTCCTAAATAAAACAGAGAAATCAAAGTGTTTCATATATGGATCCCAATGGAAGCCAATTTCATCTCCTTTCTTTAATCCCCTTCTTCTAACAAAATCATAGAACCAATTATCAAAGAAACCATAGTTTCCTGAAGAAACACATCTCTTGTGAATCAGCACATGCATGGATTTGGTGTCATAATCAAAGATTCTAACCAAAGCTCCACTTTCAAGATCAGCACCAGCACTTAACACAGGCAACACCAATTCTTCTACCAAATCTTTGTCCAACAATAGCTTATCGGCAAGATCATCCTCTTGGAGCACCTTCTTGATCTTCCAAGGATCATCAAAAAGCATCAAGTTAGTTGAATAACCCCACCATCTCCTTCCAATATGATATGTGTGTGTATTCAATTTGGGACATGGACACACACCCAGTGATAAATGGGTGCATGTTGTGTTGAAGGGATAAATGTAAGACATATAGAATGCAAAGATATTTTTGTTCTTAGTAAGGATTTTGTGATATAGTTTTTTTTTTTTGTGAAATTAAAATACTTGATTTACTCATGATCAATAAATCGTTTTATAGAGAAGAATTACATTGATTGATATTAAACAGATGTGTCCATCTGGACAAGTCTCAAAAAGATGACATAGAGCATATATAGAAAGTGATATAAATGCAAAAGAATTGCTAATATTGTGATTACACACATAAAATAAATTATGAGGTTTCTAAAATTTTAATTATTATCACTATGTCTTAATACAAAAGAAAGATTACAATGACTAAATCCTGTGAATGAACAAACAGGATAGTATTATAATATTTGTTAACAATTAGTATTATTTTTGCCAAGTTTATCGTTCCTCAAAGAGAAATATTTTAAATTTATTGTCCTAGGATCATTTAAAAAAAAGGTAAAATAAAATATTAAGCTGTCAACATTATTTCTTCCTTGGGTTTTTTTTTTTTAAGGAATTTCTTCCTTTGGGTTATTTTCAAGATTTATTCTAACACGGTTTTGGATTTGTTTGTTTTATGCAGGTATACTTTTTTGCAACCTCTTCCGAGTACATTATCGTGGAGGATGTTATTCATTACTAATTCATTTATATAACACACAAAAAATAAAGACAAGGAAGTTCCCTAAATCGTTTAAAGTATAAAAAAGCAAGTTATCGTCTCAACAAAGATGTCGAAAGAAGTTATATAGTTTTTATTACTGTTTCTAATCCTTATCAATACAATTATATAGCACAAAAAAAAATTGAATAATTATCCAATTCATAAAAGGATTACTTGAAAAATCAAAACGAGACTGAAATAATGATTTCTTATATCTAATTTTTTAATAGAAAATATATTTTTTTTGGTACAAAGAAAATATATTGTTATTATTGAACTTTTCTTATCTTATAAAATATTATAATAAATAAATAATACATAAGAGAGTAATAAAATAACAAATTTTGTATCTAAGAATCATGATTAATTTTTGAATATTATTAAGAGTATATTTAAAAAAAATTATTTACTTACATAAAAATTTGTTTAAAAAGACATTTTCTTGAAAGGGATTTTTCAAATAAAAACAACTAATTCAATACAAACAAGGCATTTGTACATTTAAACTAATTAGTACTTTTATCCATTCGATGCACATTAACTTTTTCTTTTTTTGATGATTTTGTATTTATCCAAAATTATATGTCATTTTGTCGATTTCACACAATCAAGAAATATAGTTAATTTTTTTATTTTAAAGAGAAATTATGATTTGTTTTTACAAAATAAAGAAAAATTATATGTTATTTACTTATTTAAAAAAAATTCTTTCATTGACGGTATGAGAAAGAGAAATTTAAATAATTGGAAAAAAGGAGTAATAAATTAAATAGTAATGAGTGTAATAGAAAAGTAATTATCAATAATTTATTGGTATTGTATGACAAATATATTTGTTGCTAGGATGATATATATAGTTCTAGACCGGTCATAAGACCAATCATTAGTTGACACGTGGCCTAACTTACACTACAAGAAATCCTGCATATTGCCAGGGAACAATGCCAGGAGCAAGTATTCCTGGCAAATTTGCCAGGTGCTATGCCAGGGAAAACTCCTGGCAAAGTTGCCAGGGGCAACCCCTCACAAAAGTCGTGGCAAAATGTATGGAGCAGAAAAGATTCTTGTTTGGTCATGAAAAGCAGAACGGTACAACACTTTGCTAGGGGTTGTGCCACCAAAAACCCCTGGCAAATTGCAAAGCCTGCAAATTTGTCTGCAAAGGCTACTTGAATAGCCTGTATAGTAGCTGAAATGAGTTGACTAAAGAGCCGTTGGGCTCTGTGGCGGTTTGCCAGGGATTTTCCCTGGCATAGCTCCTGGCAAATTGCATATGGGACCAGTAAATTTTTCCCTTCCCTCCAACTCACGTTCATACTCCCTCATCTCTTTTATTTTTTCTTCTCTTCATTCCATTTCTGTGTGTGTGTCTCTCTCTCTCACGTGGAATACAACAGAGGGAGAATTTTCTTCTCTCCTTCAATGCCACCACCGTAGCACCACTTCCGGCGGCCGTTTCTCCTCCACCCGGCCTCCTTTCTCAACACTACAACCGCCATTGAAACCCCCTCATCTTCCTCTTCCAAAACCACTCCTTTATTTTTAGATCGGTGATATTTCAAAAACACCAACCACCACCTTCTTTCCCCATTTCTGGCCATCATGGGTCTCATTTTGAAAAACTAAATTAAGATTCTTCTTCTTCATGATTTCCTCTACAAAACTCCTAAATTAATTTCATGATTTGAGAACTTTCACCGGCAACCACCGTACCGGAAATCTTCTTAACCGCGCCGAAAATCCTCTCCACCATGCCGGATAACAATTTTTGTTGCCATTTCATCTCTGTCTTTTCTTGGTGAGTTTCATCTTCTACATCTTTTCTAAATTATATTTTATGATTTCTTTTATATTTAAATTCGGATTTTGAAGAAAGTCACTAGTTAAACATGTTGTTTTTGTTATATTGATGATTTTCAAGCTTGCTAGTAAGGCCTCAATGGATATTCTAAGTTGTAGTAATAAAAAAAACACCATCCCTATGATCACTAAAATCTCCCTGCAGCTTAATTTTTTTGTCCATCAATATCCCACAAGAACAACTAGCTCCAACAGAAGTACTCAACAAACCCTTTCCTTTAACACAAGTGCTACCAGGGAAGTACTTTGTTGGTTGTGAATCATCCACATTCAACTTCAATTTCTGGCAAAGGGACTCACAATTATTGTGTGGATAAAGCAACATTGCCTTGCCTATACTGTTAAAGAAAACACCATCACTGAAATTTTCAACACTCTTGTAAAGATTTTTTATGCAACCCATTTTTTCTTCTTGTAGTTGTTGATCATTGAACACAAGCCTAATGATGGTACCTAATGGAAGTGTGAGAAAACTAAACAAAGTATCAATGAAGTCACCGTTTGCTTCAGCCACAACCACACTAAAAAAAGAAATAAAAAAAGCAATTTAAAAACGTTTATTTTAAATATTTTAATAATTAAATTTAATTAATTTTCGAAAAAAAATAAATTAAATAGTTTTTTAAAATTATTTTTAATTATTAAATTTTAATATTTTGATTTTTTAAACAAATAAAAAACGTTTTTCAAAAAAAATTCGTACACAATTTGCCAGGGGTTAACCCCTCACAATGTCATTGGCATGTGATGCTGACACAGTCTGCAAAAGCCTGCAATGACCAGAATGTGGCATAAAAGCCTGCAATCATGCAGACACAATTTGTTAGGGGTTGTGTCAGGGCCTATGCCAAGAGCGCATTTTGCCAAGAGCTAAACCCCTGGCAGGACAATTTGCGATGAGCAAATTTGCTGGTGATTCTGCTCCTGGAAAAACCCCTGGCAAACGTCCAATTGCCAAGGCTTTTAGCATTTTACCAGAGCTTCTGCCCCTGGCAATATGCAACATTTCTTGTAGTGTTACACTGCCTTGAGGGAACACGCCAGCTCAAGTGAATCGCGACTCACAGGAGCGCGCCCCCGCGCAAGTATGACCCTACATGTGTCCTCTCACAGTCTCTACTCACACGCCACAAAATCCGGAAACGGTTATGCTCAACGCACACCTATATAAAGGTGACATTGCTTCACCCTTAAGGTATGATTCACTTTTAGCAATAGTTTCTACACACTCTTTCTCAGTTTCATTACTGACATGAGCGTTAGAGCACTAACATGTCTGCATGCACCTTTTGTGACACCCCAAACCCCACATATTATTTTCTATTAAAAATATAATAATTATTAAAGCACGCACGGGTGTCACACATCTTAATCAATTCAAAAGTACTTTATTTAAATATAAAAAAAAATTGTAGCATAATAGTTTTCAAAAACTTCAAAGTACACATCTCATCATAGTTTCAACATCAAAACTAAATTCAATAGAATTCTAAGACATAGTCTAAAATAAAATAAATCCCCAATATCTAGTGTCACAGATCAGAGCATCGACTCGATAAAGACTCCCAAAAGCGATAAGTAAATGAGTAGGCTCCAAAGCCATCCTCAGAGACTCACTGCTACTAAACTTCTTCTTCTTCCTGCAAATCTACACTACAAGGGCGTAGGCGCATAAGCACATGTATACATTCAGATAAAAGAACACAACAATTACATTTAAACATGCATACATCACAGTCAGATAATATTCACATTTAAATATAAATGTTCATTTATTAAAAATCAATAGGCATCAATCAGCATCTTATAATAAAATATAAACATCAACAACATTTAAGAATATCAAGTCGACATTTAGTAAAATACAAATCATCCACACATCATCATTATCATAACTCATCAGTTTCAAAACATTAACGAATACACATAGCACTCATTATACATCAACATTAAAACATACCACATATATCACATACACATCATATACATCTAACATGAGTCATATGCAAATACACTTCTTTCCTAGACCTATATGCATCCCAGTTTCAGTTTCTAATCAACATTTGTATGTCAGAGTTGTGTTACTGAACATACATACATACATACATACATACATACATACATACATACATACATACATACATACATACATACATCCTAATCAACATTTGTATGTCAGAGTTGTGTTACTGAACATACATACAACATTCGTCATTCAACATAGTCCTAAATATGATATGATGCATGAGGTGAGACTCTCTAAATACTACATATAACACATCATCAAGAACTCATAATTTCATATGTCAGACTCATCATTTACGTCATCATTAATCAACATTATTCAACATCATGATTTCTTCATTACTCAACATCGTAGTTACTCAACATCGTCATTACTCAACATTGTTATTACTCAACATTGTTATTAAAATACACACTCAACATTGGCTCCCCTTAATTACTACGCTCTTTATTCTAACGAAAACACTACATACCTCGTTTCTAGTTTATGGGATTTACCTCGCCAACTGTCGTTCTTCCTATCACTTTTATTCCTCTTACTAATACAATATTATATAACCTTACTTTGTCTCATCATTAATGACCTTATAGGACACTAATCCATCTCACCATTAACTGAATCTTTACTCCTCGTCCCGACTAGATTATAACCTAGTACTTTGTCTCAACATCGTCATTTATGACCTCAATTATCTTCATCATTCATTACCTCACTCTAACTTAGGTCCTTATTGCTCTTGTGATTTACTATCTTGTCGCTTCACTATTATTACCACTGACATCATTCATTACTTAACACATAATTTTCCATCCCCGTTCTAATTCATCTTTTCGACTCTCTCAACATCTTCTATCATCTTAAATTAACGACACTATTCATTCTAACTTAAGGTCGTTACTTTATCATTATCATTATTTCTAATATTATCCTTTCTTTAGCTTACACATTTTTATTTCCGATTACCTTGAGGAAATTACATTGGCTATCGTCAACTACTTTATCCCAGCACTCTAAAATTAATAATATAATCATCTTATACTCCTTTGACTAATTCGTGATTTTAGACTCATCATGTGATCACACTATTTACTCTATTATTGTCTTCTCTCATCAACCTCAAGTAACTTATATTTTCCCTCACCGTTATTACTATCTCTAACCTTATCGCTTTTCTTTAACTCACACCATCAAATATCACATCTTTATATGGCACATCTTTATATAGCACGTCTTTAAATCACGCATCTTCAAATATCACATCTGTATATAACATATCATTAAATCACACAACTTCAAATAGCACATCTTTATATAACACATCTTTAAATCACACAACTTCAAATAGCACATCTTTATATAACACATCTCTAAATCACACAACTTCAAATAGCACATTTTATATTGCACATCATTTTCACATAATCAAATAATTCACAAATTACACTTAGTCAAATAATTCATCAATTACACTTCTTTAAATAACTTATCAATTAATAATTCATCAATTTTATTCTTATTTTATTTTTCTTCTCATAATAAAATGAAATAACTGAAAATAAATAAATATCCCATTCTTATAAGGGATTGGAACGACACATACTTAATTTATATCAGTGAAAATTCAATTCAATTCAATTCAAAAAGCCTCACACAATATTTGATAAGGGATTGGAACGGCTTCCAAGATCAATTTTGCTAGGGGTTGATGAGTCATAGATAGTCTATTTTATTGCTTTATTTAGTTTAGTTTTATTTAAGATTTGATTTGATTTTATTGCATTTTATTTCCTTTTAGAATATTTTACTTTAAATTGTCTTTTATTATATTTTAGGAACGAATATATGGTGGAAGGTGTCTTGGAGCAAAAGAAAGAGGACTGGAGCAAATACAGTACAAGAATACGAAGATACGAGACAAAAATATGTCTCTACCAAGTCAGAAGCTTGGCACGGCCCGTGCCAACATGTGGCACGGCCGTGCCACCCTCCAGGACCACTTTTGCTGCTTTTCTTCAAGCCCAAGTTACTCCGTTGCAGCTTTACTGTTTTGCCCTTATAGTAGCTTAGTTTCTAAGTCAATTGTAAAGCTATAAATAGAGTAGCACTCCATCATAAACATTCATCTTTTGTTCTTGGAATAAAAGTTCACTTTTATATTATTGCTCTTTTATATTACTGTTTTCTCTCTTCTTCCCCCATGTCTACAATGAACGTTAGTGAGTAGACTTCTTCGTCTTGGGATTGTTGGTAAGTCTAATGACATAATCCTAAACAAACCAAGCTTAAACCCTAATTTCTATGTAACCCTAATTTCTAATCTAGATTCACCGTCTTAACGTGGATTAACAATTATCAAACTGTGGAAGCGAAAGCGGAGGGTTTGATAATCGTTAATCCATCATCCCAAACATCAATTCATAAAGCGAGAGCGGAGCTTTGATGTTGGAACAAGTGAATCTAGACAATAATTGCAAAACAGTGAAATAGTCTTTGCAATTATTGAGACAAAGAGTAGTTTCAATCCTCTATGCATCTTCTAGTAATCATGTCAGTGAAATAGGCTTGGTTACTAGAAGTAAACTCTCATCGGACTTTCATCGGAAAGGTGAGGGGCTAAGGGAAACCGGTCTTTAAAAATTAAGGTGTAAACCATGAAATTAGATGTTTAAGTCTTGTCTAGTAAAGGGTTTGTTATTATGATAAACCAATAATCCCAAGGCTCTTTTATTATTATTGTTATTTATCTTCAGCAATTAACCCCCTATTTCATAATCTTTCTTCTCTTCTAATCATTCTCTAAAAGCTAATTGGATTCACAACTCCCTAGCGGAACGATACTCTTCTTACTACTATTACTTCGATAGGCCGTGCGCTTGCGGTTTGGCTCCATCAGGGGTTTAAACAAGATTAAATAAACTAGCAACAACAATGTCACATGAATAAAAAGGAAAAATAAGGGAAAACTTAGAACTTGGAATTGGGATAGATAGTAATAAGGAAATAATATATATTTTAATCAAATTGGGCGACCAAACAGAAAGCACACCCATCTAACATCATAATTCTAACTTACAGGATAATGAGTTACACTTTCAAAATAAGGCACTCTCAATTGCATATAATCATAAAGCTCTTGCGATGTATTTTGTAGTTGCGACCCAATTAATTTCTTTATAAGTTTAATGGAAATCCACAACTTTTATTCACTTTTATTCATATATTCAAAACACAATATAACCATAATTAAAACACGAATTTGACATAAATTCATTAAAAAAATCATGAAAAGCAATGGAAAACAAAAACCCTTCACTATCATATGTTCATACAACCTTTATGGTGAATAGAGACTCCCCTCTTACCTCTAGTTTGCCGAATTGATGAATTTCTATGGTTGAATCTCTGCCTAAGCGCTTCTCTCTTTGCCTCTTTTCTCCACAACCCTAACATCTGGATATCTCAAGTTGTCTCAATCTTATTCTTGGTACCATAGGGGTTGGATGCAAACATGTGCAACAGGTTATGAATGATGCAGTCATCATACACACCCTCTGGAGTATATGGCTTGAGAGAAATTCTATATGCTTTACTAGCAAGCATACATCCATGTCCACTTTGTTTCATGGTATTATAGCAGAAGTGCGGCTTAGTTTCAAGTTGTATATTGTTAAAGACTCATCTGAGATGTCAGACTATAAGCTTTTCAGACTTTTTGGCATTCTCCTTCAAGCTAGAAGAGTGGTTCATGTGCAAGATGTTTCTTAGATACCATCTACTGCTGGCCTAATCAAAGTCAATTGTGATGGTTCAATTGTTGGATCTTCATCTTTTGGTGCCATTGGATTTGTGTTCTAAGATTATCAAGCTACCTTCTTAGGAGGCTGCTCTTAGAATATTGGTTATGTTTCTCTTTTGGAAGCTGAGTTCAGTGCTTTCATGGAACCAATAGAGAAGGCTAAGAACCTTCATTTCACCAACATTGTGCGGGAAACTGAATCTTAGGGGGTGCTCAAATCTTTCAACTCATTAAAGGGTATTCCTTGGAGGATGCTTGCTAGATGGTGCAACTGTATGCAGTTTGGAGATAGATTTAGATGCTCTTGTTCTCATGTTTTAAGAGAAGGGAATATGGTTGCAGATGCTTTGGCTAAGAATGCCCAAGGTCTTTCCATGCACTCTTCCTAAAGGTGGACCACACCTCCCACTTTTATTTTACATCTTTTGTATAGGGATACCATTGGATTATCTTTTTCTAGAATTGTCATGGATTGATATTGTAAGAGGGTTTGGCAGCTCCTGAAATTTATATCATTTTAGTTTTATCAAAAAAAATATATATGTGTTTTTCCATTCTCGCTTTAGTTCCATATTTATGGACTCGCGACATCATCTCAAGTTCCTAACCATGATCATCCTCACTTGTAACCTCATTCCTAAACTAGGCAATTGATGGCTTAATTTTTCCTCTCCTGCTCAAAAGTGGTGGAAGTTTTGTGCTATTTTCGCTTTCCATAAACTTGTCGTGGTATAATTGCGACAGCGCATTCATTCACGACCTATAATTATTCACATAACCTTGTCCACGACCACAAAAGTGGTTTCGACCATGATTTGCACCTTGATCACAACCATCAAATCAAGAATGACCACCACATCCTTTAGGACGATTATCACCATCATGCCATTGATTGTGTCATTTATTTCAAAATATGTTGTTGTTCCTGTTGGACGTGACTCGTGGTTTTTTATGAGGAGCTCATTATTTTGTTCGGCCACTAGAAGGGTTGCAACTAAATTGGAGTATTTAGTAAATCCCCTCAATCTAAATTGTTGTTGCAATAATATCTGGGATGCATGGAAAGTTGAGAATGTTTTTATCAACTTTTCTTCTTTGGTTATAGTTATGCCACAAAATTCTAATTGTGCTATCATTTGGTCCATGGAGTTATACATAACAACACTTTTATAATCTTGGAGCCTTCATTTGTTCCACTGATCCATCAATGAGGGCGGTAAGACTTTCCTCTGATGTGCAAATCTCGCCTTAAGTTTGTCCCACAAAATATTCGGATCTTTTGCATTTGAGTACTATGTTTGTAATCCATCATCAAGGTGGTGCTTGATTATCAGATTTACTCTCAACTTTTTCATTGCCAATTCCTCTGGGTCAACTGTTGACTTTTCTGAATTGTCTCCTTTAAAGATATTGTCGAGTCGCGCACATACAAGATACTCAATTAAGTTGTTGTTCCAATTTATGTAGTTGTCCTCGGTTATGTTTAAAATTTTGAATTGATGTTTAACGTTGTACATGATTATGTCTAAAATACAAAAGAACATAATCAACATTTAATGTATAAATTATGATGAAAAATATCATTTTATTCAATAGCAATGATTACAAAAACCATGACCATGTTTTAATGAAAATCTCTATCAAAACAAATGGCAATAATCAAAGCTAAAATAGTAATGGTAAAATGTTAAATATAATTAATGTTATGTGACTTTTTCCTACTTCTTCATTCTTGATTAAATTGATAAGGAACAAAACAATGGCAAGTAGAATCATGAATACAAGAGACCAGTTAGTCATTTTGAAAATGTGGATAAATATTTTGATAATAATGTGAAAATTATGAGTGAATGTGAAGTATTTATAGAGTGAATTTTATAAAGTGTTTGTTATTGTTACCATTGGGAGATAAGGAAATAATGTTAATTTTACTCATTACCGTTGAGAAATGGCGAAAAAATATTTTAAGTGTGTTAAATATCATCTAGCCATTAGGATGCACAAGTGGTAGAGATAATTATAAGATAACATATATGGTGAATGAACACATATGATAATAACACAATAGTAATTTGAATAAAATCAAATGTCACTGCTCGATTATAAATCTTTCGCGAAGCAATATCATAGATGAGGATTTTAGTCCTCCATTAAGTATGAAAGTTATAATCACTGCTCAAAATTATCTTTCATGATATTATAGTATAGGTGGAGTTTTAGACCTCCACGCAAAATTTACTTATTATAGAACACCGAACACCTGACAAGTTGCCAATTTTCTATAACATGGAGTAAAGTAGTAATAAAAGTAATAGTCACTCTAGTTTGACGGGTTGTCAGTTTTCTATAACCGATGATGATGATGATGATGATGATGATGATGACGATGTGATAGGGATAGATAATATATGTATCAGTAGCAAGCACTTCCGATGAAAACATTGTGTTGATAACATGATAAAAAATCAGATATTTTAATACTTGTTTGATGATATAAGTTACTACTCTAATAAATAATACTACAAATATATATAATGATATGATATATCAAGCATATGATTTACTGTTACAACTTACAAAGATAAATCTCTCTGCTAGGGCACATCGACTAGCCTGAGCGCCGCCACCATAGTTTCAATTTTGTATCCATTGTTGGTTTACCAATGTGCAACACCAATTTGTGTACCCAACGGTTGATGACAATTTTGAAATAGAACCTGAACTTATTGAGTTAGTTCAGCAAAATCAATTTTTCGGATCAACCACTGAGGATCCGAATTTTCATATTTCAACTTTTTTAAGACTCAGTGGAACCGTGAATGCAAACCAAGAGGTCGTAAGGCTGCACTACTTTCCTTTTTCCTTAAGGGGAAGAGCTAGTGCTTGGTTTAATTCATTAAAACTTGGTTCTATCACTTCATGGCAACAAATGAGGCAAACTTTTCTTGCCCAATTCTTTCCTCATTCTAAAATTGTTCACTTAAGAAAACAAATCATACAATTCACTCAAAAAGATGGAGAATCTCTTTACGATGCGTGGGAGCGTTTCAAAGAAATGCTTAGACTTTGTCCCCATCATGGTTTAGAGAATTGGCTTATTATTCACACTTTTTATAATGGCCTTTTGTATCCCACAAAAATTTATGTTGATGCAGCTGCAGGTGGAGCTCTGATGAACAAAACATACACAGAAGCATATGCTTTGATCGAGGACATGGCACAAAACCACTATCAGTGGACCTACGGAAGGGACACCATTAATGTTGCTCCTTCACCCTCTGAGAAAGAGGTAGGTATGTATGAAAATTCTCCCCTTGATCATCTAGCTGCTAAAGTTGACGCACTCACACAAAAATTTGATAAAATAAATACTAGTGCTGTCACACCTGCCCCTGTATCACCTCTTTGTGAAGTTTGTGGTGTATTTGGCCATATTGGCATTGATTGCCAACTAGGTAGTGTTGTTAGAAGTCCTGAGCAAGTAAACTATGCTCAATATAATCAAGGGTTTAAAAATAACCAAATTTTTTTTCAAACCCCTCAAAATCTTTTTGGACAAGAAACAACACCACCCAGTTATGCAAACAACCAAAGAGTCCCTCAAAAATCCAGCTTGGAACTTTTTTTAGAAAATTTTTGTATAAATCAATCCGAGCAGCTCCAAGAGCTTGAAAATCAAACTGAATTTTTGAAGGACTCTATTGCCAAACTTACATTAACAGAAGACTCCATAGTTACTCACAGTAAGATGCATGAGACTCAGACTTCTCAAGTACCCCAACAGGTGGCTACTTCCTCACAATCCTCCAAAGTCCTCCTAGACCAAACCGAAACCAACCCCAAAAACCATATAAGTGCTATTACTCTTAGGGATGGTAAACAATTAGAGGACCCCGTTGTGAAAATTAAGAACAATGAAGGAGAGATAGGGAGTGATGAGCCTCAAAGTGAGAAAGCCATAGGAGAGAATGAAAAGCCATTCGTTTCACCATCTCATGAGCATGAAATTCCATTAACACAAGGGTTTGATGAGTCCAAGTTAGATGAGCAGTTTATGAATATTATGGAAATACTTCCAAACAAATTGCCACCTAAACTTAAGAATCTAGGAAGCTTTTCCCTACCTTGTGTCATAGGATCTGAAACTATAGACAAATCCATGTGTGATTTGGGAGAGAATGTTAGTTTGATGTCATTGTCCCTTTCTGAAAGATTGGGTATAGGATAGATAAACCACTTTCTAACCGTCAAGCTAATGACTCTAAACGAGCGCTTCGTGGGAGGCAACCCATGAATTTTATTGCTTTTATTTTTGTTTTGTGTTATTTTAATTTGTTTTGTAGGTATTTGTCCAAATATGATGCAAAAAGGGGAAAGAAAGTTGAAGCCATTGACCAGAAACCAAACCAACAAAAAAAAAATCCAAAAAAAAAAAAAAAAATTCTCAAAAAAAAAAAAAAAAAAAAATTCTTCCCTCTTTTTACAGAAGCTTGGCACGGCCCGTGCTAATGTTGGCACGGCCGTGCCAACCTTTCACCCAAAAAAAAAAAAAAAAATTTGAAAAAAAAAAAAAAAAATTATTATTTTTTTTTATTTATTTTTTTATGTTATTCAAAACAACCTCTTTCATTCTACCTCCATAACTCTCTTCAAACTTCACCAAACCATAATCTCTCCACCAATCTTCATCAATAAACTCAAAAACCTTATTTAAACCCCAACCCCATCACTAAACCAACCTTTCGCACACAAAACCCTAACCTTCACCCAAAATCCACACCAAATCAACTAAGGTCAATTGGAATCAAAGAAGAAAGGTAAGTAGACTGAAGACTTCAGAAGTGGTGCAACCAAGAAGCAATCAACAACTCATAATCATGGGATCCAAATCAAGGATTCCAAGCAAAGAAATAGGTACAATTCTCTAATCTCTAGAACTATCTATGCTTGCAGGTACCCTGATGATTAATGTTATGGATAGACTAGGAATGGATGAACATATGATTAGGTTGTTGAATAACACAACCCTGTGCTTAGGTACCTTCAAAGGGTTATGGCTTGCACCATATAAAGTAGGAAAGAGGTAGGAATGAAGAGGATTGATGAGCTGTTGTTGTGGGCTACGCTTTATAACCATTAACATTTGCTATTATTTGCATGATTATATTGTTTCAATTGTTAAAAAGAAACAGGATGATTAGAGTGATATAATGGTAGGTGGAATCATCACTTTTATTGATAGGAAGTTTGGGGTGAGTATGAATTAAAGGATCAAGAGGATAGAGGGGAACTATTATCTAGACTTATATACTACTTTGTCCTTCCTTAGAACTCATGACCACAATTACCAATATGAATGGAAAATTATTAGAGCTTATTGTTTGATTATTCTATCTAATCCGGACTTAAATAATTCGGAGGTGGTGGAAAATTTGCTTTATGTTGGTACTAACCCACAGGTACATAATGATGGTGATGATGGTGGCGATAAAGCGGAGGTAGGTGCAAACTTGCACCATGAACAAGAAGCCGGTGGAAGCTATAATGATGAACGGCGGGCATGGATGCAAACCAAAGTTCACAGAATAAAGCACCGAGCAACAAAGACAAGGTGTTGAAAGAACCAATGTCCAAAGGAGCAATCAAATAAATGAAGAAAACAATCAAATGCTCCGAAACATGATGCAACACCTTCACCTCCAAAGTCCACTATGGACCTCAATAAAATTGTGAGCTTTCCTCTTCCTCTACTCTTCTCTATTCTAATTCTTCTTCTTCTTCTTCTTCTTCATCTTCTTCTTCTTCTTCTTCTTCTCTTTTCTTTTCTTTTGAATCATTGAGGACAATGCTTCTCCTAAGTGTGGGGGGGGCCTAATAAAGTGTCTAGAGTCGTAGTGTTCCCAAACTCCCTTGAACTTTATTGTTTTGTTTTGTTTTTATAGCAAGAGGCATGATTAGTAGCTTGTTTTTAATGTAAAATATGGCATAAAAATTTTTGTTTTGTCTCTTCTTTAAAAGTTGTTTCTTGTACATGAAAGTAGTTTCTTGTGTTTCTTGTGTTCTTGCTATACCCACATCTTGTTTTATTGTGAAAAATCTCCAATGAGAAAAGCACCCAGTTGCAATCTTTGAGCAAGTGTATGAATAGGTATTTTAAGGAACACGTTCTATCTTTAGTGTTAACTTAGACCCTTTAAAGTCTTAAGAGTAAAAGTAGTATAAGTTTGTGTGGGAAAATTAATCAAATTGTTCTTAATTGTTATATTCTTATTAATTTGTTAATGTTAAATGGGGCGGGAGAATGGCACCAACATATGGGGGAAAGGACAATTACATCCTAACTTCCTAATTGTGGTGGTGACTCCTTAATTTGAACTTAAAGTGAAACAAATTCATCAATGCTAGGGGGAAAGGACAATTATATCCAAAAAGACTTCCTACGCGGAGATGAAACAAATAAATAATTTTGCAGCACTGCTTAGGGTGATTTTGAATCTAGGGGGAAAGGACAATTACATCCGAGAAGACTTCCTACGAGGATAGATAGCCCCTAAGCATCTGCAGCCCCTTGTGCTTAATTGTTAAATTAATTCAATCTTAACTTAAATTCCCATCACTCTTATATGAAATGAAGAAAGGACTTTTCTCGGTTACTTTAGCATTAAGGATATAACCTATTCCTCATAATATCTGTCTTATACAGGAGCAAGAAAAGGGTTGGACTGCACACACACACTCACTTGAGACTTGATGTTGGGTAGAATAGATTCATGAGAAGTGTTTGAAGTTGTAATTAGTGTACTTGAAGCAAAGCCTTTCTTTTGAGACATTTGTTCTTAATATTGCCATAATCAAATCTTTTGTTGCTGCTATGTCTGTTGCCTTTTGCTTGAGGACAAGCAAAGATTCAAGTGTGGGGGAGTTTGATGAGTCATAGATAGTCTATTTTATTGCTTTATTTAGTTTAGTTTTATTTAAGATTTGATTTGATTTTATTGCATTTTATTTCCTTTTAGAATATTTTACTTTAAATTGTCTTTTATTATATTTTAGGAACGAATATATGGTGGAAGGTGTCTTGGAGCAAAAGAAAGAGGACTGGAGCAAATACAGTACAAGAATACGAAGATACGAGACAAAAATATGTCTCTACCAAGTCAGAAGCTTGGCACGGCCCGTGCCAACATGTGGCACGGCCGTGCCACCCTCCAGGACCACTTTTGCTGCTTTTCTTCAAGCCCAAGTTACTCCGTTGCAGCTTTACTGTTTTGCCCTTATAGTAGCTTAGTTTCTAAGTCAATTGTAAAGCTATAAATAGAGTAGCACTCCATCATAAACATTCATCTTTTGTTCTTGGAATAAAAGTTCACTTTTATATTATTGCTCTTTTATATTACTGTTTTCTCTCTTCTTCCCCCATGTCTACAATGAACGTTAGTGAGTAGACTTCTTCGTCTTGGGATTGTTGGTAAGTCTAATGACATAATCCTAAACAAACCAAGCTTAAACCCTAATTTCTATGTAACCCTAATTTCTAATCTAGATTCACCGTCTTAACGTGGATTAACAATTATCAAACTGTGGAAGCGAAAGCGGAGGGTTTGATAATCGTTAATCCATCATCCCAAACATCAATTCATAAAGCGAGAGCGGAGCTTTGATGTTGGAACAAGTGAATCTAGACAATAATTGCAAAACAGTGAAATAGTCTTTGCAATTATTGAGACAAAGAGTAGTTTCAATCCTCTATGCATCTTCTAGTAATCATGTCAGTGAAATAGGCTTGGTTACTAGAAGTAAACTCTCATCGGACTTTCATCGGAAAGGTGAGGGGCTAAGGGAAACCGGTCTTTAGAAATTAAGGTGTAAACCATGAAATTAGATGTTTAAGTCTTGTCTAGTGAAGGGTTTGTTATTATGATAAACCAATAATCCCAAGGCTCTTTTATTATTATTGTTATTTATCTTCAGCAATTAACCCCCTATTTCATAATCTTTCTTCTCTTCTAATCATTCTCTAAAAGCTAATTGGATTCACAACTCCCTAGCGGAACGATACTCTTCTTACTACTATTACTTCGATAGGCCGTGCGCTTGCGGTTTGGCTCCATCAGGGGTTTAAACAAGATTAAATAAACTAGCAACAACAATGTCACATGAATAAAAAGGAAAAATAAGGGAAAACTTAGAACTTGGAATTGGGATAGATAGTAATAAGGAAATAATATATATTTTAATCAAATTGGGCGACCAAACAGAAAGCACACCCATCTAACATCATAATTCTAACTTACAGGATAATGAGTTACACTTTCAAAATAAGGCACTCTCAATTGCATATAATCATAAAGCTCTTGCGATGTATTTTGTAGTTGCGACCCAATTAATTTCTTTATAAGTTTAATGGAAATCCACAACTTTTATTCACTTTTATTCATATATTCAAAACACAATATAACCATAATTAAAACACGAATTTGACATAAATTCATTAAAAAAATCATGAAAAGCAATGGAAAACAAAAACCCTTCACTATCATATGTTCATACAACCTTTATGGTGAATAGAGACTCCCCTCTTACCTCTAGTTTGCCGAATTGATGAATTTCTATGGTTGAATCTCTGCCTAAGCGCTTCTCTCTTTGCCTCTTTTCTCCACAACCCTAACATCTGGATATCTCAAGTTGTCTCAATCTTATTCTTGGTACCATAGGGGTTGGATGCAAACATGTGCAACAGGTTATGAATGATGCAGTCATCATACACACCCTCTGGAGTATATGGCTTGAGAGAAATTCTATATGCTTTACTAGCAAGCATACATCCATGTCCACTTTGTTTCATGGTATTATAGCAGAAGTGCGGCTTAGTTTCAAGTTGTATATTGTTAAAGACTCATCTGAGATGTCAGACTATAAGCTTTTCAGACTTTTTGGCATTCTCCTTCAAGCTAGAAGAGTGGTTCATGTGCAAGATGTTTCTTAGATACCATCTACTGCTGGCCTAATCAAAGTCAATTGTGATGGTTCAATTGTTGGATCTTCATCTTTTGGTGCCATTGGATTTGTGTTCTAAGATTATCAAGCTACCTTCTTAGGAGGCTGCTCTTAGAATATTGGTTATGTTTCTCTTTTGGAAGCTGAGTTCAGTGCTTTCATGGAACCAATAGAGAAGGCTAAGAACCTTCATTTCACCAACATTGTGCGGGAAACTGAATCTTAGGGGGTGCTCAAATCTTTCAACTCATTAAAGGGTATTCCTTGGAGGATGCTTGCTAGATGGTGCAACTGTATGCAGTTTGGAGATAGATTTAGATGCTCTTGTTCTCATGTTTTAAGAGAAGGGAATATGGTTGCAGATGCTTTGGCTAAGAATGCCCAAGGTCTTTCCATGCACTCTTCCTAAAGGTGGACCACACCTCCCACTTTTATTTTACATCTTTTGTATAGGGATACCATTGGATTATCTTTTTCTAGAATTGTCATGGATTGATATTGTAAGAGGGTTTGGCAGCTCCTGAAATTTATATCATTTTAGTTTTATCAAAAAAAAAATATATGTGTTTTTCCATTCTCGCTTTAGTTCCATATTTATGGACTCGCGACATCATCTCAAGTTCCTAACCATGATCATCCTCACTTGTAACCTCATTCCTAAACTAGGCAATTGATGGCTTAATTTTTCCTCTCCTGCTCAAAAGTGGTGGAAGTTTTGTGCTATTTTCGCTTTCCATAAACTTGTCGTGGTATAATTGCGACAGCGCATTCATTCACGACCTATAATTATTCACATAACCTTGTCCACGACCACAAAAGTGGTTTCGACCATGATTTGCACCTTGATCACAACCATCAAATCAAGAATGACCACCACATCCTTTAGGACGATTATCACCATCATGCCATTGATTGTGTCATTTATTTCAAAATATGTTGTTGTTCCTGTTGGACGTGACTCGTGGTTTTTTATGAGGAGCTCATTATTTTGTTCGGCCACTAGAAGGGTTGCAACTAAATTGGAGTATTTAGTAAATCCCCTCAATCTAAATTGTTGTTGCAATAATATCTGGGATGCATGGAAAGTTGAGAATGTTTTTATCAACTTTTCTTCTTTGGTTATAGTTATGCCACAAAATTCTAATTGTGCTATCATTTGGTCCATGGAGTTATACATAACAACACTTTTATAATCTTGGAGCCTTCATTTGTTCCACTGATCCATCAATGAGGGCGGTAAGACTTTCCTCTGATGTGCAAATCTCGCCTTAAGTTTGTCCCACAAAATATTCGGATCTTTTGCATTTGAGTACTATGTTTGTAATCCATCATCAAGGTGGTGCTTGATTATCAGATTTACTCTCAACTTTTTCATTGCCAATTCCTCTGGGTCAACTGTTGACTTTTTTGAATTGTCTCCTTTAAAGATATTGTCGAGTCGCGCACATACAAGATACTCAATTAAGTTGTTGTTCCAATTTATGTAGTTGTCCTCGGTTATGTTTAAAATTTTGAATTGATGTTTAACGTTGTACATGATTATGTCTAAAATACAAAAGAACATAATCAACATTTAATGTATAAATTATGATGAAAAATATCATTTTATTCAATAGCAATGATTACAAAAACCATGACCATGTTTTAATGAAAATCTCTATCAAAACAAATGGCAATAATCAAAGCTAAAATAGTAATGGTAAAATGTTAAATATAATTAATGTTATGTGACTTTTTCCTACTTCTTCATTCTTGATTAAATTGATAAGGAACAAAACAATGGCAAGTAGAATCATGAATACAAGAGACCAGTTAGTCATTTTGAAAATGTGGATAAATATTTTGATAATAATGTGAAAATTATGAGTGAATGTGAAGTATTTATAGAGTGAATTTTATAAAGTGTTTGTTATTGTTACCATTGGGAGATAAGGAAATAATGTTAATTTTACTCATTACCGTTGAGAAATGGCGAAAAAATATTTTAAGTGTGTTAAATATCATCTAGCCATTAGGATGCACAAGTGGTAGAGATAATTATAAGATAACATATATGGTGAATGAACACATATGATAATAACACAATAGTAATTTGAATAAAATCAAATGTCACTGCTCGATTATAAATCTTTCGCGAAGCAATATCATAGATGAGGATTTTAGTCCTCCATTAAGTATGAAAGTTATAATCACTGCTCAAAATTATCTTTCATGATATTATAGTATAGGTGGAGTTTTAGACCTCCACGCAAAATTTACTTATTATAGAACACCGAACACCTGACAAGTTGCCAATTTTCTATAACATGGAGTAAAGTAGTAATAAAAGTAATAGTCACTCTAGTTTGACGGGTTGTCAGTTTTCTATAACCGATGATGATGATGATGATGATGATGATGACGATGTGATAGGGATAGATAATATATGTATCAGTAGCAAGCACTTCCGATGAAAACATTGTGTTGATAACATGATAAAAAATCAGATATTTTAATACTTGTTTGATGATATAAGTTACTACTCTAATAAATAATACTACAAATATATATAATGATATGATATATCAAGCATATGATTTACTGTTACAACTTACAAAGATAAATCTCTCTGCTAGGGCACATCGACTAGCCTGAGCGCCGCCACCATAGTTTCAATTTTGTATCCATTGTTGGTTTACCAATGTGCAACACCAATTTGTGCCAATTAATAGACAACCTTTATTGTAAGTCAGAATCATTATTAACCTTCATTGTAAGTCAGTATCATTATTGTATTTTGTTGCATTTGAAATCGTGATTATCTCCTTCACAATTGTGAATCAGCCTACGTCATTTAAGCCCAATTGCAACAATAAGTGATGGTTGTTTCAATTGGTTTAATTGTTTATTCATTAACCAATCAGTTATAACTGTGGGTTGGATACATAATAATGGCATATATCTTCCATTGGCCATGTATAGTATCTTATATTGACAGGCTTGCATTCATGGCATCAGCAAACAATGAGTCTTTTGCTCAGATTGTTTCGAACGCAAATGTAGTGCAACACAAATCCCCTCCTATTTTGGTGATTAAGGAAGACTCTCTATGCATTAAGATATCTCAGTAAGTGTATGAGCAGGGTTTGGTTGATTTTAAACGGAAACTTCATGGACGGTCGGTTCTGAAAAAGGGCGACATGCCGTATACAGCAATAGAGGTCTCCTTAAAGTTGTCAAAGATGTAGAAAACTTCGCATCCTTGGTGTATGATATCCCTAGGTGGAGGGTTCTTCGAGTTCAGTTTTGGGTTCAATAAAAGACCAAATGTTGGTTTGGTCACAAGGTATTGTGAACATGAAGTCAGTGTTGGTTCGGCTTTCTAAGTGGACAAAGGATTTTAATACACATTCTCAAAACAAACTCATTCCCAGGTTTGGATCAGACTGATGGAATTACCTCAGGAGTATTAACAAGATCGCACTCTTCTCGAAATTGTTGGCACAATAGGTACACCCTTGACCATTGATACTGCTACACAAAAAAGAATTTTTGGTCATTCTGTTCGTGTTTTAGTGGACGTTTATTTTTCATGTCGTATATTTGACGAAATCATGGTTGAACGCAAGGATTTTGCTTTCAAGTTAGAAGTTGTTTATGAATGGCTACCAAATTATTGTTCACATTGTCATATGATTGAGCATGATGTTACGACTTGTCGTTGGCTACAACCTAAGTAGGTTATTGAAAAAATTGATCTTGGTGAAAAACAAGTTGCTGTCCCGAAGTGTACTACTCAAAAATATGTTGAAAAACATAATCCCGATGGGAATGGGTCCTCGAAACCATTTGAAATGACTCATATTAGTAATACATATTAGTAATGCAGAGTTATATGTCTATCAAGCATAAACTTTCCTACAATGGAGTTGCACCTTTGGATTCATCCTCGAGTTCTCCCGCTGAAAACGTCCCAAATGCTAGCGTAGAAGTTCATGTTAAAGCTCATATTTGTCCGCAACTTTGGAAGAAACTTGATCTTGTTAGCGAATATCTTATTCAAGGTAAAAATGTTGACCTCCCTTTTACGCCTTATCAGACGAAGAAGCAGAAGAAACAAATAATAAAACTCAATTCCTACAACACTCGGTCTAGAGCCATTTTTCTTTGATTTTCTTATTCTTATCTTTTTTCCTTGCTTTTTTTAGAGTTTTGGTTTGACCCCCCCTTCTGCATATATAATTCCCATTTTTTAATAATATAATTTCCTTTTTTCAATAAGATATTGGCATGCTTCACAATTAATGAACCAAACAATTACCGTAACCCAACTTATCGTTGCCAATATCTCTGAATAGAAAAATAAAAAAAGCATTGCCAAAATTAACAAATTTGAAAATGGACATGCATGTAGGGAAGACAATGGGTATCTTTTTGACAGTGTACTATAATGTCTATCATTGTACTGACGTTTATAAAAAATGATTGTACCCTTGTGGTACGTATCCTTTGGACACCTAAGTGCTCGTATCTGCACCCATTATCCGCATTTTAACAACAAAATGACAATGAATAAATAAAAAATTACATTTAATTAAAATGTGGTCCAAAATATTCCAAATCAACGTATGAAATATTACATTTTTCCAACTAAAAATTATCTAAAGTATAAAAAATAAAAAACAGATATTACAATAAATATCAAAGACTTAGGATTAATTAATTAATTTTAATATCAATTAAAATTATAGTTATAGTTTATATAATGCCGGGCTGCAGGGCGGGCCGGGAACTAGAGTGCCCATACATGTGTCCATACCCGTTCAAATTTGTGTGTCATTACTCAAATTTAAGCTTAGACCCAACAATATGGATCGTCCATCATGTGTATTTTTTATGGGTGCCCATTGGCCATGGGCCAAATTGTCTTCTCTATATGCATGTGATATGGCCTTTTGACCGGCATACTTTTCTATTAAGAAGTTTTTTTTTTTTTTTTGAGAGATTTTCTATTAAGAAGTTACTCTTCTCACTTTTCATATTTCTCTTTTTTTAATTGTCGTGTTCCGAGCGGCACTTACTTGTTGTTCGGCTCTCCAATGGCAGTTAAGTGACATTTGGCACTTGTATGATTAGTTTCACCACTTTTTAAATTGGTTTAACCAATTTAAAAAGCATCACAGTCGGCAGTAATTGTTGTTAGGGGTAAATCGATGATTTTGGTTTCTTTGAAAATATTGGGAAGCGAGAAGAGTAATTTTTTTTTTTGGCTTAAATGTAATTTTGATCCTCTTATATTCAATTTTGTTAACTTTTGATACCCATATTTTTAAAACCAACTTTTTGGTCCCCCTCCTTTTTGGATGGTATAGCACACTCGTTAATTACATGAATCCTACGTGGCATTGCTAACATAGTACCATCATTTGACACCTCGTTTTCATGTCATTAATTTTAAAATATCTATTAAACAATATAATAATTAGAATTTATTAAAAAATGAAAATAAAATGTCTACACAAATGAAGAACTCTAACTTGGCAAAGTCCCCAAATTGATGACGTGGTAATGGGGTGTCCGGTGAGGATACCATGTAAGCAATGTCATATAGGATCCACACTAACGTCTATCTCTTTCTCTATTGCGCTTAACTGTACATTAAATTCATTGCATTTTATTTTTCTCTATTGCGCTTAACTGTACATTAATACTCCCTCCGGTCCTATTTACAAGAAATAATTTACTTTTTAGATACATTAAATAATTGGGTGAAATATGTTTTTGATCCCTATAAATATGTCAACTTTTCGTTTTAGTCCCTCTAAAATTTTCCTTCAACTTTTGGTCCCTATAAAATTTTCAATCTTTACTTTTGGTCCCTCTTTTAAAGTAAACTCATGTAGAATTCATATTTTTTAATAAAATTTTCCAGAAAAATTCAAAATATTATAAGAATCACTCCAAAAAAATTTAGAATTTTTTAACAAAACATGAATTTAATATGAATTTTTATATTTTTTACGGTTAAAAATTCATATTTAATTTGTGTTTTGTTAAAAAATTCTATTTTTTTTTAGGAAATTGTTTTAGAATATTTTACACATTTCTGCACAATTTCATTAAAAAAATACATAAACTAAATTGAAAATAGGGACCAAAAGTAGTGATTGAAAATTTTATAGGGACCAAAAGTTGAAGGAAAATTTTAGAGGGACTAAAACAAAAAGTTGACATATTTATAGGGACCAAAAACATATTTAACCCTAAATAATTTATGTATTTGGTTTAGGTTCTTGACTAGATACATACATTATTCAATGTATCTAAAAAATTAATTTTCTCTTGTAAATAGGACCGGAGGGAATATATTATAATCAAATAAAGGGTATAAATAAAGGGTATAATTCGACCGAAGAACAAATTGTAATTAGAATAGTTTAGACCGAAGAACAAATTGTAATTAGAATAGTTTAAATAAAGGGTATAATTCGAAGATAAAATAACAGTGAAAAATCATATACCCCTTTATATATAATTAGTTATTACCGACATAGATAAAGCCAAGTATTTATTTAAAAGTTCAATGAGAACTCTTTAAAAATTGAATCGTCCAGTCAAAAAAATAATAAATTTGAAATGTAGAAACTAATTTCAACACATACAAAGACATCGTCTAAAATACTCATAATTATCATAACATTTTTTACTATTTTACACGAATATTTCTTGAAATTGGCCCATATTACATATGAACATTTCAGTTCACATACACTTATGTGCGGTTTTCAAGTCTATTTACAAATACCTAAGAATGAACAGAATGACTTCAGTGGAAGTCAATCAAACAGTGGTACAACTAGACTTCAGCAACTTTGCTAATGATCACGGATGCATATTTAGCAATGGATGATTCTGGAGACTGCTGAAGCCTTCCAATTACAGGGAACAAAGGTGATGAACGGATGAACTGTCTGCAGAGTGGATGTGCACACATCTTTGCTAAGGAAAAGAGAGCGATCTTCAAAGGAGACTCGTTTGTTGAATCATTTCTGCTTGGATTTAGTGCTGATACCGCATAATCGGAAATTAACTTCAGGAGAGACTGCAAAGGAAAAAGAACAAATTGCTTGAAAAAATAGCTGGCAGTACAATATAGACCACAAAGTTATACTGTAATTGATTGTTGTAACACGTTCAGCGCTTGAAGGGAGATAAATATCAGTAATTCCTAATCATCTTAAATCCTCAAGAGAAACAAGATAGAATTTGTAAATCTAAATCCTCTTCAACCATTGAAGACCACCTCATGTCCTGTCTATCTAATTATAATTGTTTTCAGATAAAATAGTAAACCTACACCTCCCTGCCCTCTTTAAACAAGCTTCATGGTAAAATTATTTTCTGTTAACTAAATGTTTATCAACTGGGTTGAAAAGTTTGAAGGTATAATAAACATGGACCATAATCCACAGAAAGGAGATTCATGACAGTTCACTAATTTTCAGATTCCAAATTCCATTTTCTGTACATTCCTACATACGTCCATGTTCCTCATGCTCAAGGAGGACCTTTAGACATAACTACTGCGCCAATTATATTTTAACTAACTGTCTAGCTAATAAAATCTAGCTACTATGACTATTGATAATGCCATGTTATTATGTCCAACAAACAGCTGCTATTTCTTCATACACTTTATGCTGCTGGCTTTGGGTTCACATTAGCAAGTAGTTAATTTAAAAAACTTATTTTATTATAGGTTAGAATGGTCTTATTAGAAATTACAATCTTAAAATTAAAATGTGATATGGAATTCAAAAATTTAAAATGAGGAAATTATTTGAACAATTTTATTATTTGAACTGTGTAATCACAATTTTATCTTCAAAACAAATGTTTTTCTTTTTAAAATTTTAAAACATTCTATGATTTATAAATTTAATGTGAATTTGCATTAATTTCAAAAAATAAAAAATGTCTGCGTAATCATCTTGTATTCTAAACGAAACTAAAAATGTTTAAGTGAAAATCTAAAGTGAATCTAACTAAATTTATTGATTAGGGAGGAAAGAGGTTAAGTTTTCTTTTAGAAGTAAAAGTTGATGAAATTGCAATTGACAATATAAATAAAGTTATAAACTAAATTATATAAAAATATTTAAAAAATGCAGCGAGCACGTACCTGAACGGCTCCTTTAGACACAATGTCTTCACAAAGTCTGTCAGAGTTGCGAACCAGATTGCTAAGTGCACCTGCTGCATTTGCCTTGGTCTTGTCCTCCTCTGCCATTTGCAACAAATTTGCCAAATGAGGAATTGACCTCCTCAGTTCTTCATACAACACGTCATTGTAGTACGCCGCATTTCCAATCTGAATTCAGATAGCAGGTTAAAAGAGATAAGAAAAAGTATAATTCCAGCACATATACAGTACGAAAATGGATAAGCATGATGGCATCAGTTTTAAAAACAGGAAGGACAATTTATGCATATGTCTACGTAAATTGATAAGAACTTCAAATGTTTGACAAGTAAAACATATTTTCATCGCAAAAATTCATCCAACACAATAAGAATGCCAACAAGCATAAACATATTCTATAATACAGCATAAATCTTTGGCTTTAGCCATGGGATTTAAAACTTACAGCAAAACAAGCAAACTTCCTTGTTCGTTTGTCTGGATCAGAGCATCGATCAATAAGAATACCAACGATTTGATATCTTGCCTGCAAATTCCAATTGTATTATAAGAGAATTGAAAATATGATAACTGCAAAAGGTAAAGTGTCAGATTTTGAATTTTCATATTTGATTGAGTGTCTGTAATTTTTTTAAAATAATGAAAATGTGTGTCCGCTCATTGAAAAAGTTAAACTTATTTTTCTTTTGAGGTAACGGATATACTGTAGATTCAAGTTAGAAAACTTTTATATGTCTAGGATTTAAACACATTGTGATGGGAAAAAAAGAGAGAAGGCCAACGTAAGAAATATTATAAAAACAAGTCCACATATTTGCTTTGATCAAACAAAATATATTACTTCTATATTCTTAATTGTTATACTCACAAGAGAACTGTAAAAATAGGCATTGTGACGACACATGTTTCCAAGAGCACTGCAAGCTTTTGCACGCATGTTTGGATCTTCATGCGAAAGAAAACTTTTTAAGAACTCCAAAATAGAAGCACCTTTAATGTACTCATAGAATCCCTGAACAACAGGAAACGGAAAGTAATAATCATTTTTCAAGGAATGACTATGGAACATCCAGAAAGCAAATACACGTGAAACAATTATACTGGTCTAAAATAACTCAAACTGGTAGTGCATTGTGCCAGAAACAATAGGAAAATATTTACCTGTACATCCCCATTGTGAAATGCCAGTTAGTTATTCAAAACGATGTAACTATACCCAAATGAGGATTCTCTAAATATGTTTTTAACACAAAAATACACATCTCAACAAAATTGTACTAAGTTCATTGAATGAACTTCATTCCTTTAAAGTTATTTTTGATAAAGTTATTTGTTTTTTATTTTAATACTCTTAACTTTTTATTATCACATTCTAACCTATTTCTCTCTCTACAATAAATAGTTTGAGGTAACGTTGACAAAACAATAATGAATACTACTTTTCAACTTCGAGAATGAAAAGTAAGTATGAATAACAAACTTCTAAAAAATGAAACTTAACTAAAGGGAGTAATATGTTCTGCAATATGTTTACATATCTATCTCATTTCTGTAATGTGTATCCACAACCCTTTATCACTAAACTGAATAGAAATGATAAAGGCAATAGATGATCAATAGCATTCATAAAACGAAACCATTTGGTGAAGCGTCAAAACTAACCTTGTCCATACGAGCAAGATCAGAAATTATCATAAGCGCATCCAGCATAACCTCTTTTAGTCCTGACAGGTCAAAGAACCTTCTCATCCTATTTGGATCCAAAAGACCTTTACTCACAAGTTGGACTGCTAAAGGTCGTTGGCACACCATTTTAGCAAGAAAGGCCACAGGCCTGCCCAAATCGTTCAACTCCATATGATCTAGGCAACGAAGGATAATGCTAGGCGCACCAACCTGAAAACATCAAAGCAATTATTAAAAACATGGATGTTATAAGATAGCAATTCAACTAATAGTCAAGTGAAAGTAAAAGATTTATAGCAGGCCGCTGTATCAAATATAAAATTTATATAATAACTGAAAACAATAGAGAAAATAATACCAAAAATAAAATTGTCATCACATGTCATAAACTAATAATTGGTGCATTAAAGCTGTGATTTTTATTTTAATTTTTAAAAAGTAACCTACCATCAGCTACTGCTTAATAACAAACATTAATGACATGCAGTGGAATATCAGTGTCCCATGAAAGAACGATATTTGTTTGAAGCCACTTTCAATATTCCAAATAAATTACCAAAGGGGATTGAAAGATGATTTTACCTCCACAAGGATCTTAATGTATTTGCCCATGTCTTCTTCTATTGCCTTAACTGTATCCTTGTCTTCCATGCATACTCTCTGACCAGGGGAACCGACGTTAAGAAGAAACCCACTGCTGACAGAAGCATTGGCTGATGGCAAGCCAGGTGCATTTTGAAGAGCAACAAAAGGAAATGCTAAGAGATCTATGACTGCATTTATTAGATCTCTAACTCCGGCTCTCCCTCCACCAGGTCCGGTCCAGTTTTTTATCAACTTAAGATGAGCATCACATATTAAGTTGGATATGAGCTTAACATGTTCATTCCTAATCAAAATCTGACGAAAAATCATAGCACCACCAGAGAGACAGTGACATAATGATGAAATTGTCCACACAACACCTATAGGAGATAATCCAATTCTATTGTTTAGGCACTCGTTTTCTTGAGAAGCATTCGAAAACCCATTGCTTAACAAGCCGATAAGAAGAAGAGGTATACCACTAGCACACAACTGCTGAACAGCTAATGGTCCTCCCCACTTGAGTTTGGAATCTAAAAGACCAACACACCCATCTCTTATCCCTAGCCAATATGGAAGCTTCCCATTAAAATTACCAGGGTCCAGTTCATTTTCTTTTCCTGATGAAAATTTAAGGTGGTCACTTAGTGTAGAAGTTCGAGGAATTAAGGGCATAGCAATTTCAGATATCGGAGACTCAACCAAAGTCCCATGTTCGAGGGAAAGAACGGATGACAAAGCCAACATGGCTGATGCACTTTGAAGTTGGAAAGAGGCTTTTGTTTTATCATCATAAGAAACATGATGAGCAAGAACTGAGAGTCGAGCAAGCTGCTTCTTTGGTGAGTTGGTGAGCATAAAAATTGCAGAATTTCTTCCAGTTGACTTCAAATGTTGTGCAATTATTGTAAGAATGAGACATGAATGACGAATCAGAGCAGAAGGATTTGCTAATTTACATTTAGTGTTACTTGGTTCGACACTGTGTGCATCTTTGTTGAGAGAGGAACTGCATATTGACAAAACTGAAAAAATCTCTGAAACAATAGTGCCATCACCGCCACCACTAACAACAGTAGTCACAGGAAGGGAACTGGGAAGCCCACAAAGGACGGCTGGAACAATTCCACTGTGGAGGCAGCACCTTGACAAAAGCTGAAAAGGCAAAAGAATGACGGCATATAAAAATTTGAATTACATTCAACTATTCCATATCTGAAACTTTAACCATTGCATCAATAACAATAAGTACTATAACTTTATTAGAGAAACAATAAAAAAAAATTGAAAGATCTGCTTTATGCAGCCAATTTAAAAAATGCAACTTTCTGTCATAACAGGACTACCTAAAACAAGGGCAAGCGACCAAAAGTACCTGAAGACCACAAATCGTTGCAGACTCAATACGTTGGTGAAAACAATAGTATACAGCAACCTGAACAGCTTTGGTTCTCAGGAATGCTCGTGTCATTGCATCAACCATTTTTGTTGATTCTTCGTCAAACAAGGGATCTTGTCTGTGATCCATAATTTCTGTCCTCTGCAAAAAATGACTCTGCAATGCACTGATGGGAAACAAAATGGCACTTTTTTTCATAAAAAGAACATCCAGAGCATTAATCAAGGACCAGGCAGCTCTGCATGCTTCAGAAGCAGCCCGTAGCATATTTGAAGAACCGGCAATAAGACTTGAGCCTGAAGTAGCTAAGCATTGGCACAAATGGTCCACTAAACCAGATGTTTTCGCATGATCTATAATTCTGTTAGCTGTTTCATTCAGTGTCTCTGAGCCTGAAATTTGAGATGATCTAAGCACTTGAGTAACTTTAGACAACATGACTGTAACACAGGCACTAGACTCATACAAAACTCTTCCAGATGCATCATTTATCGAAGTTACAACCTGCAATTATATATTAACAAATGAGTGCTGCAAACATGTAAGGAATGCACAATTAACAAGAGTTTTTCAATCTCTGATGTACAGGCTAATATTTAAGATATTCTAGGTATTGGTTATAATGATATGAATACTGAAAAAACTGAACTATGTAGTTTTAGATGTACATGTCACTTTCAATATAAATTACCAACAAGATGCAAATTTACATGATAGAAAGAGTATTACCTGGGAATAGATATGAACCAATTCAACCCAGTGATTTATATATGAGCTTGAAAAGAAACTTCCGCCATTATCTAGCAAAATTTTAGTGATAGAGAAACCCTGCACAAAATAAAATGCCTGAAGTTTAACTAGCTATCTTGGGAGAAAAGGATGCCAGTTAATTTCACATAAAATAGGCCAAAAATGATTAATCAAAGAAGATAAAATTATTTGCACATACTAAGTTTCTGAACTGTGTCAAGAAAAGTATTAAAAGAAAACAATCCTAAAATAATCCGTGCTCTACAACAAGTTTGTTTGTGTTCTCACCTATCTCTATATCCGAGGTGTTGTTTACAGTTGTATGATCATCAATAATCAATCTATACTGGTTCTCTCTCTCTCCCTCTCTCTCCCCTGTTTTCGCACTTACGTCTACAATATTTGTAATAATTAGATACTCATATTGAGCAGTCAGGCTCCCTAGGTTTGAGAGGTTACACAACTGACATTCATTTGTGAATTGGGGTAATCATATTGGACCACATTTCTCCATTAATCAAGTGTTCCATGAAGGGACAATCATCATTTATAAAAGAGATTATTTTTTAAGGAGGCATTGTCACTCACTTTGTTGATTCAAATGATCATTAAGCATATGTTTTCACTTGCATCAAATCCTCAATCTTTTAAAAGCTTGGTAAAAATAACCTACATGCTCTATCTTGAAGGATTGTTGGAAAGTACGTAAATATTGTCAAGACAAACTGTATAGGTTACATAGTATCATGTGATTTCAGTAACTAAAGTTAACAGTGATACAATTATTATTTTCAGTCTATATATTCAGCTCATTGTGTAGTTGAGATATACAGACTTAATACTGGTGGGACTTAATCTCTACATTCATTAAGGAAGACATTTACCAAAATAGAGTTGGTCTTCCTAGTTTTATTCAAATAATTATGTTTTTTCATGGATTTGGTCCATGTCCCCAGTGATTTTTGTACTATTTTTTCCCATTTTCAATAAATTTTTAGTGTGCTGCAAATAACTGTTAGTGACTAGGGTGCAACCTTCATAGTTGAGATTCCTTGCTCAGCATAGTTTAGAGAGAGAAAAAAAACTTTAGATTGCTTCCTCAACATTTCCAAGGCTGCTTGCTCATGTCATATAATTTTACATCATCTATCAAATATTTTCCAAGATATTGTGAAAGACTATGATATTCTAACACATCAAATCAAGATCCAAGCATTTTAAATTCATTCTATTGAGAAGGAGACTTGGCGCAACAGTAAAGTTGTTGTCATGTGACTGAAAGGTCACAGGTTCAAGTCCTGGAAACAGCCCCTTGTGTAATAGGGTAAGGCTGTGTACAATACACCAAATCGTGGGACCCCTTCCCGGACCCTACATATGTGGAGCTTTGTGCACCGGGCTGCCCCTTTTTTTTTAGATATATAAATGGAAATTATAGAATTCTTGAAGAAAGAAACTAATAGATTAAAGGTGCAAGTAAGATACCTTTGTTAACAAGTCAAAAACTTCATCAGATTTCATTGCTACAACAGATTTTGTAAACAAAAGAAGCTCGCTTATTAATTCATCTATGTGTCCAGTAGAACTGAAGACACCAGCAGCAACTAGATTTGATAGAATTCTCAATGACTGGTTTGAAGCAGGAAGATCTTGATCACTGTAGATCATAAAAGAAAGACTTCAGAAATAAATAATTTTAAAACCAAAAGAAAAGAAAAAATTAACAGGGTCTTGAAACACAGTTGCTTGATTTTTATTGAAAAACTAAATAGTAAAAGTTCCAAAACAATCAAATTATGTCTCATATTTAATTACCTATCACGTGGCTTTTGAATTTAATTCAATAGTACTAAAGTAATTTTTTATAATTGGAATGTGGATGATCTTTGAATTTAAATTTGTGTTGTCTTTTCGATCAACGTCATTTTTCATGAATTAATAATCATTACCTGTTAATATTAGTACTATATTACCATTTTTGCTTTAAAAGTTTGCCAATAAATTATATTCCAAACACCATCCTGTAGTTAACCCTAATGCAGGTATTGGGATCAGGTTCGGGTATTGGGTATAGAAATTACAGTTCATGTAGTCTAGGTGCAGACGAGATATTTTAAAAAATGAAAGCATGAGAACGAACATTATAATTATATATACGGCCTTTCAGGTCTACTATGCTACTAACGCGGTGCTATAGCATGACATTGACAGCATTGAGTACAATTATGTTATGATAAACAATCTTCTTCAAAATAAAATGTTATGCTAAACAATATGTGTGAACCTGAAATGGAAGTAAACCAAGTTTTAGGAGGATTTTATGTCAACAGATTTTCAACAATACAAGCCAAAAGGAGGATAATGAACATATGATCAACAAGAAATAAAATTAAATAATGTTCAGTAAACTCAAGACATTAAAACTAATTCAATTTTAAGTGGAACTCATGAGGACTCCAAATGCATATTGAAGTTTTTAAGTATACAACACAAACTTACCGGCAAATATTTTGAGTTCCCTTTGACCATTTTTTCAGTGGTTGCAGAATATGTCCCAATGCTTCATTGTCTTGACCAATTACTTTTGCACCTTTGACAGTGCGAGAGTTACTTTCAAGTCTGTCAAATTTTTGGCAGCCTGCACGGAAGCATTCACATTCACATAAATCCAGGTTTCATGTAAGATAAAGAATCTATGACTAAGGTTTTGCAAAGCAAAAATAGAAAAAAACTGCAGTTTGACTTCGTACTAAAAAATAACAAGTCAATAAATCCCTAAATGCACAAAAAACTGACGCATACATCTCGTACTCGTTGATTTCAGTTCTGGATAAAACAAGGGATAATTTCCAGGAGGCTTTAGCTTAATCATGAAGAATTATTATCTGATTCAATCTTGTAAAGGTGTATCCTGCCCTTCTTTTCCCGATTTTCACAAGGACCAGTACAAAGGAACCACTTGCAAGACGCAAGAAGTTTTTGAATTGCTGATTAATTGACTGTTAGACAGTATGTGTGGTTGGTAAAAAATGTCATTTCTAATTTTAAACAGCAAAACATTCATTCAAATGAAAGGATGTGGAACGAAGTGCAATCTTCTGTATAAAAAGCACTTGCAAGTGTTATACTGTATCAATTTGTGGGTTTAGCTTGTGTGCTCATTTTGATGCAACATCTGGTCTGCAGATGAGATATAGTCATTTCATTAGAAAAAGATGCAGCACGGACTCATTCTACCTGTCTGTTAAGAATGGAAAGCAGTTGCTAAATTTCTTTAAAATTTCAGTCATAATCAAGGTGGCTATCTTTGCAAGTTAAGAATGATGAACCCCTATACTCTGGCTTGAAAAGAGTCTTAGAAATTAAAAATACGAGAGTTTGTCTATTCTTGTCACAGTCAGTAAAAGCTGGAGGCATGCATGAGTATATGCAAAATATCTGTTAATAAGAAAACCAGTCATATATCTTCACTCAACAACTAAATTTTGTGATATGTGATTCATGATATGGTATCAAAGTCACTCCTAAACCTTATAATGACTGCCTAAAGCCTTTCATAAAGGCGGTCTGCACATAATCCTCATTTAATTTATAACTTCCTAAGCTGTCACTGTTTATCTCGAATCCATTATCAGTATACCTTTTTTTTTTAATGGCAGATGTTTGTAAGTTAATTGTTATGTTAGCATTTTATCCCTTGCCAGGATTCAAACCCTGAACCTTTAACTCTTTAATCCCTTAGCTCAACCAAGTGAGTTACCCATGCCCCCCTTTTGATTTGAAAATCCAAACAATGTCATCTATTATATTCTATTTGATTGAAAATCCAGACCATATCAGTATACCTTTGTTTTTTCTATCTATTCTATTTGTTTTTATTCGTAAAACTGTCCAAACAATGTTCAATCCAGAACTGGTGTCATGCTATGATTATGAGACGACAGTGGACAGCTCTTGATTTCCATCACACATGAGCTATTGCTCATTCAATTACGGGGAAATTTCCAATATGTTGTCACTGATTCATTTTGAGTTCAATGCTGTTTATAATGTAAACGTAGGTAGCACTGAGCCAACAGTGGTTTTCAATCCATTCATTTGGGATGCAGTATACATTACATGCTGCCTCCCTTCACATGAGTAAACATGGAAGATAGACCAAACCATAATTACAAACGAAAACCAATAATAACCTTTTAAATTTTAATCAATTACAAGAACATGAAGAATGAAGAACAACTTTATACTTTAAAATATTTCACCTTAAAATTAAAATGTGAAGAGACAATAACTGAACCTCATATATTTGGAGTGAAATATTTCTAATTTTAAATTTAATTTGAATTTGTACAAGACAGCCAATAGTCAGAAATATGTAAACAGGGTAATATCATATGTCTTCCAATAACCAAAGAATTATTAGCATACAAATAAGCATAAGCATGGAGTAAAAAGAGAGACGACAATACCTGACTCTCCTACATCATTTTGATTTGAAAATCCGGAAGACTCATCAAGCACTTTAGAATTGGTTTTGTTCATGTTAGGGCCATTTAACTGAGCTTCATTCTTAAGTGGTGAAGCAATATGCTCCTCCAAACATGTTGTGTGAGTGTTTTTGCCTGTGACAAAAGTAAGTCATTATAATAGAGGGGGAGGAAAAAAGTGTAGAGACATTTGGTAGATACTTTATTGATACACAATAATACAGTAAGTACTATCATCCTGCAGTACTGGAAGTTGCTGAACCTGATGAAGTTTGCATGGTTTTCCCTTCAACCCTCTGCGGTGTGTTGTTGTCCCTTGGTGAACCACTTATCTCATGCAATTCCTGAAGTTCAGTCCATAAATTACTAAATTAATTAACTGAAAATACTCAACTAATATAGACTCCAATGAACATCTTGCCCGATGCAGAATTCTTTGGCAAAAAATTTAATGTACCTACCCTGGCCTCGATTTCGTCGTTAGTTTCTTTAACAAATGGGTGTTCAAGAAGAGCAGGCCAAGTTAGTCGACTTTCTGGTGCCTGGTTAGAATAAATTTGGAAACTGAAGTGTATTAATTCATTATAAAATCTCACAAGGCAGAAATGAAAAAAGGGGAAACATTCGCTAGAGAACTAACCTTGTTAAGCAAACCCTTTAAAAAGCTTTTGAAATTTGTAGTCATGCTATCAGGATATTTAACCGGATCCTGGATTATTTAATTAGTGATCAGAACATAAATAGCGATTGCATAACAAATCTCATCTGATTAAAAAATATACCTTAACAATGTGTCTGATGAGAGCATAAACAGAATTTGTGTAAAATGGTGGTTGTCCTACAAATAACTCATACCTGTTATAGGCATAAAAAAAAAACAGGCTTCAACTCAACTAAATGTCAATAACAAAGAACATTGCAAATTGCTAACTAACTATTAGTTAGATAACGTCATCCTTCAGAACCCTTTTGCTAATGCAACAGGTCCGGTTCATCATTAAAAATGAGAAACGTAAAGCAGTTGTTGAGTACCACAAGCATGAAGTTGGGTAAAGAATTTGATTCTACAGAGAATAAGGATAATGCAAATAGAAAATCAAAGAAATAAAAAGTAGGATCTATTTGGTTTGAGGAAATGAATTACCAACTTAAATATTGTAAAGACATCTGATATCAAGACATTAGGCCATATTTAAATGGACAACTATCAACGAAGAATGCATAATTGAATACCAGTAAATGTGTTATTAGATGCGGATAAGAAGAGATAAAGATATTCAACATACAATATAACACCAAGAGACCATAAATCTACAGTGTGGTTGTAAGGTTGTTCCCTGACAAGTTCTGGAGCCATGTATAATGGGGTGCCTGAAAAAAAAAATGAAACAAATTCAGTCTCAAAAAACACCAGCAGCTACACACAAACTGCATTGCTACAATGAAGATTAAAAGGCAACAAATTGTGTTCTGATGAGCCAAACCTTTTATAGATCGCAAAACAACTGTGTTTGTGGACATCGCACGTGCAAACCCAAAATCGCAAAGCTATCAGATATTCAAAAACAACATAAATTAGACCATGATCAACTGTTCTTAACTAAGGAAAACTAGAAATGAAAGCCATACAATCAGTTAGTGGGATTAAAACATAATGTGATGAGTGTTTGAATTAACTGTGCGATAAAAATAAAAACAAAATAAACTTGTCTTTTAGGAGAAGTTTGTTTCAAGGGATGAATATTTTATTCGTTCCTTGAAATAACTGGTTAAATGGCAAGTCCTCTGGAAGTGCTTGCGGCTTAATTTGGTCGAGGATTCGGTGCATTTTGTTATTGGAGTAGAGGGTTTGTATCCATCATGTTATGTTTATAGAGAAGAAAATTAGGTTGCAGATGGGTTAGCCAATCTAGCCTATATATTATCACAGAAAAATTGAACAAAGCACATATGCAGTGAGGAAAATTGTATTAGATTATTCAATGAAAAGAAGGCTTTACTCGTGTAGAATGTGAATCATAAGAATTACAACAGATAGTGACAAATTTCTACTGCAACTAGCAATAAGAAATGTGTGGTGCATGTTTATTCACGTGAACAAAGAGTTAAGCAAACCTTGACAATCGATCCGGAACCAATGAGAATATTTTGAGGCTTCATATCACGGTGGATGATCCGGTTGGAATGCAAATAATGTAAGGCTCTTACCTGCATAACCCACCAAAAAAATAAGACATTTATCCTTGTAATTCTTCCTCCAAGTATTGTTAGGAAAAATCGTATAGGATAGAATACCAATTGCTTTGCAATTGCTTGAACTTGTTCTTCAGGAAGGCATTTATCATCCTCGAGAATCTCAAATAGCTCACCCTGAAATATGAAAATTACCATCAGCATGACAGCATGTCTCATGATTCAAACTTCCTTGTTCCACTATCAGCTGGACGTGCATGCTTAAATTAACCATTAACGAATAAGTGGTGGTAACTTTCAAAGACTTTAAAGTACTACAAATCCAAAATCAATCAAACAATCAACAATACAGATAGTTTACCTGTGCGAATTCGGTGACAACGCAAAACTCTTGCGGGCTTTCAAATGAATCAAGCATTTGTATAATATTTTCATGCTTCAACTTCCTCAATATCTGCAACGTGAATATCAAATGTCAACAGTTAGCACAGCCATTAATAAGGAATTAGTAGAAAAACTTATATTGTTCAAAAAACTAGATCCATCAATTGAGTGAGTAGGATCTATGAAAAACTAGATCCATCAATTAGTAGGATCTTCGATAAAATCATTTAGAAAAAAATTCTTCTCTTCGGCAATTGTTTGTTTCTGGTTTCTCCAAATTTTCGTTCAAGTTTAGACTTTGATTTTTGCAATCATGTAGAACATAACAGAATTTAAAAATCAATGCATATTGTATATTTTAGTCAACATATTCTATATATGCACGCACTCTCCAAAAAGGCAAAAATTGATGTTAATCATGCCATCCTGTTCGTCCAGTCCATGAATTTTGCAGTATTTTTAGAGTTATGAGTTCTAGTCTTCTAAATAAAGTTGAATAATCCATTTTGTTTTAAAATCGAAAGTTTCCAACAGAATCACATTTAACATTATCAATGCTAGTCCAATGTGTAATACTATTTCCAACTATTGAAGTATATGGAAATCACTAATTTGGAAAAATCAACAATAGCAAACCAAATCTATAAACTCAATAATAATGACTTTTTAAGGAAACATTAATAATGATTTTATTTATTTCTTAATTAATTCAGTACAAACATAGCAATCGCAATCTATGAAGCACTTACACGGACAGCAGACACGACACTAACACAAACACATCAACACCGATCAATCAATAACAGCAACCAAGCCTTATACCACTAACTTGGGTCAGCTACATGTGTCGGTGTAGGACACAGACACACGTCACTGGACACCGTTTTGGTATCGGTGCTACATGGATAGCAATACCAATACCAATTTTAAAACAGTTAGCAGTGGCTTCTTAACACCACACTCAGGTGCCGAGATCATAACACTAACGCAGCATTCTCACACTATAACTCAATACTTTTAACATCAGTGACAAAGAAAACTCGTTTTTGGATTTCAATCTAAGTACATGAACAGAAACCCTAACTATAGCAGCAACTCAACCAGCATCAAATCGCACAAAAATGAATTCATAACAAATAGAAAACACAGAATCAAGTCGCATGAATTAAAACAACGTCGAAATTGACGAGCAAATTAAACGAATTACCTCAATTTCTTGTCTCAAATTGTGAATATCCTTTTCCGTTTTACCGTGTTTCATGATGAACTTCATCGCAACAGTCTGAAAGAAGAAAATTGAAAATGGAAAGTTAGTTAGAAAATGGAAATGGAAGAGAGAGAGAGAGAGAGAGAGAGAGAGAGAGAGAGAGAGAGAGAGAGAGAGTAACGGAACCTGTCCGGTGTGTTTGCGTCGGCCTTTGTAGACTTTACCGAAGGAACCTTCGCCGACGAGCTCGATTACGTGGTATTTCTCCACCGACCCCATTGTTGAATCTCGGGGAGAGAGAATGTGTGAAGTTCAGAGAGAGAGAGAGAGAGAGAGATTTGAAAATGGCGAGTTGAATTGAATGTGAGAGTAGAACCAGAGATGAGTAATTTCGAATTTCTATTCCCGCTCCACTCAACCCTTTTCATTTTATTATTACCACTTTTTATTTACTTTTATTTTTGTAGCATTTTCAGACAAAAAAAGAGCCGTTTATTTTTTTTTGGTTGCAAAGACCCGTTTTTCATGTTTTCATTTTTTAAAATTTATTCATTTTAAAAATTTGTTCATTTTAATAAAAAAAAAATTGAAGAATTGTTTTAAAATTTGTTAAAAAAACTTGGTATTCTCTGAAATAAATCATTCTGATTGAAAGAAGATGAATGTTAGTTTTTTTTAGGCCAAATAGAAAATGTATTAAATAAAATGAAAGAGATACACAAACAGGATGGACATTAGACCTGACCCAGGAATAATCAAACGAGGAATACGTGAAAAATCAGTCAAATGGATCAATTATAATCTATCATATGGAAGGACATTAGACCTGACCTAGGAATAATCAAACGAGGAATACGTGAACAAACACCCAACGCGCCAGAGCACCAAAAAGTGTTTAGCATATTCAAAAGATACCCAAGCAGCTGCGGATCTAAGCAAAACCCAGATCAAACCAACGAGCAAGAGCCACACGAAATAGAAAAAGCAACAAACCCAACCACTTGTGTCGGATTCGCTCGAAATCCTTCGGATCAAAACCGGATCTGAATCGAACAACCAAGAACGGCCTATCACGTCCCTTGCAAAGTCTGCGGCTCAAAGAAACGACGAGGATGATTTTTGGAAATAATGAAAACAATATTTAGATATTTTCATTGTTTCAAAAAATGCATACAATTGTTCATTTCAAGGATATAATATCTTCCCTTAAAAAAAATATTAATTGTTCAAATTGATCTTGTAATATACATGAAGTCTTTAAAGTGACCTTGTAAATAACACATATTATACCCATATGATTTGATATTCTTCTTATTTCGGTCCTGCTACATTTCCGTGTAGACAAAAAGTTCAGAAAAGTGATCTAGAGGTTTGTTTTTTTTTATGATTTTGTGCATGCATGTTTAGGACACAAAAACATGACTATCCACGTAAAATTAGAATTTTCTGACAAATGATGCAATAATTACGAATTTTTAAAGCGTCATATGTAACGCCCGTTTTAATTAATTGATTATTTTAATGAGTTTTAGATTATATGTATATGATTGGTGTGATTTATGTGATTTTAGAGAATTTTATGAGATGTTGTGACTTATTTATTATTTAATAAAATAAGATTTGAAAATAAAATAAATATTAAGTTGAGGGATTATTTTGTGAATTTAGAAAGTTGGTGGTAGAAAGAAGAAATAGGATAAAATAGATGAGGTGATTTAAATAGGAGAAGTTAGGTTTAGAAGTTGGAGAACGTACGATCAGTTTTTGGTGAAAAAGGAAGAAAAGACTAGAGAAGAGGAGAAGACAAGGGAGAGCTGCGATTTCATCTTTCTAAGGTAAAGGTGAGACTAACATTCAGTATTATTAAGCCTGTAATTCTGATAATTAGATTTAACATGGTGTAGGTTGAGTTTGTGAGAATTTGAGAATTATGGTTTGAAGTCGTTATAGGTTGTTAGTTGAATAGGAGTCTATCAAATTCATGTCCAGTTGGTGTTCAGTTCATAGAATAATCATAGGTAGAGGTTTCTATCAATTTTGGAATTTGGGTTGATAAAAATTGGGATTTAAGAGTGATTCTTAAGTGAAAAACGCATTGTTAAACTGATTTTTGAACTGCTGAGAAGCCCAAAATCGGCCACCGAATTGTCAAAATTGGCCACCAATTTCTGATCTGAATTTCCAGTTTTAGTTCTGCAAAAATCGGCCCCCGGTTTGTCAAAATCGGCCACCGATTTTCTGTCGGGCCAATCTAGAAAACATTCACATTTTTCACCCTTTTCCGTTTTGAATTTGTCTTCGTTGTAAACATGAAAGTTTTAGATAATTGTGTTAGCTTTCTATTGGTCTTGGTTTGGCTCAAAAATGATTTTTATATTTTGAGTTATGATGAAGATACTCCAAGTGGGTCTTAGTAAAACTTTATGAAAATTCGGCATAACTATTTCTAAGTTAAACCAAAACTTATGGATTGTCTCAAAACTTCAAAGCTTGTGTACTATGAGTTCAATTAAGGTGTTTAAGAGTATCTAACCTATGCTATGATGAGTCTAACTAGTAGTAGGCTGCCTTGAATTCGCACGTGTAGTCATGAGACGACCTTGGGGTAGGAATGAAAGTTATTTATGATGTTAGAAGCTATCTAGAAAGCCTGAATTAAGATGATTAATATTATTAGTAATGTGATGTTGTTAAATATGTACTATATGTATTATTTACGATGTTTATGTTGATGTGGTTCATTCTTTAATGATGATATGATATATAAGAATTGTTATATGTTGCCTATGTTGCTATTCTGCTGTTGTCGACTATTAATATCATAGAGTTGTAAATGTCGGTCTAAGTTGTAAAGTTGTAAGATGTTGTCCAAATTATTGGAGTCATATAAGATGTTCATGATATTTTAAGTTGTAAGAAGTTGAGTCCATGCATACTCATTCAAGTTGGGGGCTTGATGCCCTGGAGCCATTGCTCAAATACGTTGGGGGCTTGATGCCCTGGAGCTTTTGCTCAATTATGTTGGGGGCTTGATGCCCTGAGAGCCTTTTTACGCTCATATATGTTGGGGGCTTGATGCCCTGGACTGGTACCACATGCATTTGCATTGTCAAGAAGATTTCAGAAGTTGAAGTTGCATAGTCGAGTCAAAGTCGTCAAGTTGATTAAGTTGATCATGAAGTTGATGTTGATGATTGATTACGAAGTTGTTTATGATGATGCTAAGATTTTACATGATTATTATTATGATATGTTGATGATGTTTATGTTGTTAAATGTAATTGATGCATTATATGCTTAATATTGTTGTTTGTGAAATCTCACCACTTCTGCTTGAAAATGTTGCTCTTCGTATGGGTAACTTGCAGGTAACCAAGATTAGTTGCGGAGTGGACTCTCTCACAAGTGTGTGTCTTAGGTGCTCTGATACGTAACGGGATGGGAATTTTGTTGTTGCTTTCTGTTCCTTACGTATTATTTTTGAAGTTTTCAAGAATTATTGTTGAACTAAGATTTTATGAGATTTTATGTTGATGCCCTTGTGCCAAAGATTATTTAAGATGTTGAATTATTCCGCTGCGAAGTTTTAAATATTACGTTGTTGGATTTTGAAGGATTAATATTTATTTATTCCGTTTATGATTTGATGAAAATAAATGCGACATTCCGTTTGTGTTGAGAAACTCTGATTTATTTTACAAAATTTTTATGTTGGGAAAATAGGGTGTTACATCATAAACTAAAAAACAATCATGGAAATTTCAACCTATAAATCAAATTTTGAGTTGATTTTTGCAGACGCCTCTATAAAACTGCATAGAGAGGATCTACAGAGTTTTATAGTATTCTGAATATGTCCTGATTTATTTTGATTTTTCAATCAAAATGTGCAAAATTGCAATTTTACTATAAGTAAGCATGTACTCACGGGTCCAATTTGGTTCACTAATTTTGCTAGCATGATTATATAGTATACAAAAGGGGGATTAGGCTACAATCATAAGCCCATAGCTTATTATAATCATTTGGTCTCTTTCTCCTACAACTGCTCGTGAGACTTCTTAAATCGGTTAAACCAATTTAAAAAATGATTGGACCAATCTAAAAGTCGTGAAATGACATTTAACTACCGTTTTATGGCAAACGACGGTTAACTACTACTCATCCAACGGTAGTTGCATTTTTTGAGCAATTAGCGGGTGCCTAAAGAGCAACTCTCTCCTCTTAAGCTTCACATATGTTGGGTTACTAGGCCCAATGGACTCTTCATCAATTGGATCGATAAACTCTTCAGCTGATGGTGTAGAATTGCTAGAGTGCTGCTCTTTACCCATATGGTTTCACTCATTCCCAAAGTAAAAGTCCAAAATGCCCTTACGCATGTTAACTCACGTAGCGTCAGTTAACTCACGCCAGTTATAATAGTAGCGTGACTTAAGTCACGCAACGTGAGTTAAGTCACGTTACGTGAGTTAACTCACATTGCGTGCTGTTATTAGCCCATGCAGAACCTCATTCTGCCTCATTTTCAAACAACACACACTCAAATCTCAATTCTCTCTCAAATTACCCAACTCCAAAATTCCTTCAACTTCAAATCAAACAACACTCCAACAACAAGAACAAGTAAGCTTTCACTTAAATTATGTTGGTATGATAGATTTTTTTCACTTAATCTAGAATTTTTTTAGGTTAGTGTTTTGTTAAAATTTTAATTTTTTTTTGCAAGAAATGATAGAATGTTACATGCAAATGACTTATAGTCAGTGGCGGAGCCAGAAATTTTGAATAGTGGGGGCAATATATATATATATATATATATATATATATATATATGTATATAAATTTGTAGCAGAGTCTTCTTAAAGAATTTGGAAACCCTATTCTAATTTTATAGCAGAGTCATCTTAAACAATTTAGACGCCGATGTATAATACAAATTTAGAGTAGTCATTTTGGTTTCTAAATGTGTGATGTGTTTTCACTAAAATATTTGAAATTTATCAAAACTATGAACACATCTTCAAATGCTTCTTTTGTTATTCATTGTATAGGCCAAATTGATTAGTGAAAAATATATTTAAAGATTAAATTAATTTACTAAAGACACATTTAAAATTCAAAATGACTAATAAAAAACAAAGTTTGTTTTTGTAATTTTAATAGAAAGATTGATAACCCCTTTTGACTCAAACCTCTTAAGTTTTTCCTTAATATATAATAACATTATTATCGTATATTAATATCAATTAATAAGAAAAATGAAACTAACATATAAAAGAAGAAGATGTGCAGAGCACGTTTTTGTTTAATAGTTTAATAGGTTCCATATGGAAGGTCGATAAAACATTTTTTGAGTAAATATAACAAATAAATAAATGATACATGTGTATATATTAGTGTGTGTATGTATATGCATATAATGTAATATGGATGAAGCTAAACACACCTTCAAAAATAGTGGGGGCACAAGCCCACAGAACACTATACGTGGCTCCGCCCCTGCTTATAGTGTTTAATTGTTATGATGTTTAGATGTTTGCATGATTATGTTAGATTTTTTACACTTGGATTAGAATTTTTTAGATTTAGGGTTTGTCTAATTTTTTTATTTTTGGAAGATATGATACAATGTTACATGCAAATGAGTAATATTGCTTAATTATTGAGATGTTTGTATGTTTATGTTGTAGTTATCATTTTTAGGGTTTATGTATAATTTGCACTCCAAGTGTTTGATGAAATGTTTGAATGAGTTTTTCATTGATTGTGTTTAATTTCTAATTGTGTAGATTTGAAGCAATGGTCGGGTGGATCGACGTTCATGCAGAATTCAACGGCGGAGAACCTCAGAGGTTGAAGGTTCGGTGCCTTGATGTAACGATAAGAGGTCTCAAGGATCAACTGAATGAATTCAGCCAAGCACTCAGCCCCAGAGACTCATGGAGGGTGGAATACGTCTGGTATAAACGTCCAACGCTCGACGAGGGGAGGGTATCATTCACTTGGGTGGAGTTAAAGAACGACGAAAACGTGACAAGCATGTTTTGGGAGCACAGCATGTTCTAGCGGATCGATATGCGGGTGACGTTGCTGAGATCAACTGAAGATATTATCAAGAGTCTGATTCTGCCAGAAGATCGTGATTAGGTAGGGAATGCACCTTCCAACTACAACAACTATCTTACCTTTAAATGGGGTAATTCAAACTCGCCAAACGTCAGGTCCTCAACATTCGCTCAACATTCATGTTTTTCCTTTGAAAGGATTAAATTCTTGTTAGCTGGTTTAGATGAAGGTATTGAAGTGTCAAGGAATGAACCTCATTTCGTTGGCACTTGAATACCATCATCTGAAGCAAGCCTAACAAAAATTTATTCTTTTCAAAGGAAAAACATGAATTTCGGGCGAATTCTGAGGACATGTTGTTTGGCGAGTTTAAATTTACCCCATTCAAAGGGAAGCCAATTGTTGTAGTTGGAATGCACATTCCAACCACAACAATTGTCTTACTCTGGATGGGGCAATTCAAACTTGTTAATCGGCAGGACTCCAGCATTCGATGAGCATTTAGAATGATGATATTCAAGTGTCAAGGAATGGACCTCATTCTTTTGACACTTGAATACCATCATTTAAAATGATGATCGCATGCTGGAGTCTTGCTGCTTTACCAATTTGAATTTGCCCCATTCAGGGGCAAGACAATTGTTGTAGTTGGAAGGTGCATTCCCGAATGTAATGTAATGTAATTATAGGACATATTTATGAACATATATAGTTGACATACATGTTGTTTATGTAATGTAACGTAACCTTTATTCGAATTTATTCAATACACAATTTTTATTCAAATTCACGCTGAATTTATTCAAAATCATTTATTTACTTTATTCGAATTTATTAATTCAATACGCAATCGTAAAATAAATGCAACAATTAACATAAATAAAGAAACAAAAATAATAGATATAAAATATCATTTTATTAATATAATTCTTATTACATTTACAATGGGATAAAACTAAATCTGCGAAAAAATAAAATCCACCAGAAAACCGACCTCTCTGCGTAAAACTAAAAGTAAACCACCAGAAAACCGACCTTCCTGTGGTAAAACTAAATTTGCACATTTAGTTTTACCCAATCTGGTTCTTTCCCCAAGAAAGCTGCTCACTACTTATCTTTTCCCTAACATTCCCACTACTTATCATTCTTTCTCTTTTTACACCAAAATAAAGAAGGAAAAAAAAGAAGGAAAGGAAGAAGATTCATAGGGGGAGAGAGTGATGAGGAGAGTGAGAATGGGAGATGGTGTGAGGAAATGAGGAAGTTTAGAGGTGTATTTATAGGGGGGATTGTAACATAGGTTATATCTACCATAAATAAGGTCAAAAAACGTGTAAAAACTTAATAAAAACGTGTAAAATCAATTAAAATACATTGAACAAAGTCAAAAAAATGTGTGTTCTTGAGCCCAGGATTATTTTATTAACTTTATTCTAAATTATTTCATTTACTTTATTATATATTATTTTGTTTACATTAATCTAAATTATTTTATTTACATTAATCTAAATTATTTTATTTACTATATTCAAATTTATTTATGCACTTAAAATAAATATTGATTCGATATTATTCATACAATACAATATTGATTCGATATTTTATTTACAACATTAGAAAATAAAATCAAATATAAAATAAAAAGGAATGAACAAAATTGAGGCATATAACAACGTCTCATTTTATTAATAATTCACAAAATACAATAATTCATACAATAATTTATTCAAATTCACTAATTATTTTCTCCTTCTTGGGGTAAAAAGTGAGCAACCTTCTTGGGGTAAAATAGTGAGCAGCCTTCTTGGGGAAACTATATCATCAACCTTTGGGTTAAATTTAAATCTGTTTTTTTTTACCCCAAGAAATTCTTTTTACCCACGGTAAAAAGTTTCTGGGGTTAAAAAAAGCAGATTTAAACTTATCTCAACGGTCGATCACTTCCCCAAGTCGGCTACTCACTATTTTACCCCGAAGAAGTTTGATCACTTTTGCCCCCCAAAGAGAATATTGAAAAAAAAAAGAAAGAAGAGAAATAGAGGGAGAGAGTGAGGCGAGGGAGAAAGTGATATGGTGTGAGGAATTAGGGAAGTATGGGGGGTATTTATAGGTGAGAATGATAGTATAGGTTGTAAACACCATTAATGTGGTCAAAAAACGTGTAAAATTTGGTAAAAAAAACGTGTGGATTGAATGTTGAAAAACTGACCACAGACCAAAAAACGTTTGTTCTTCAGTTCTGGCCACTGGCCAACTAGCGTGAGTTAACTCGCGCGAAGGCTCAGTGGTGCGTGACTGTGACTTAAGTCACGCTGAGCTAACACTAGCGTATGTTAAGTCACGCAACGTGACTTAACATAAGTACAGAATACACTAGTGTTTGTTAAGTCACGTATGGGCATTTTGGACTTTTACTTTGGGAGTGAGCAAAACCGTTTGGGTAAAGAGGAGGATTCGAATTGCTATCACACACACATAACCAATTTTATCAAAATATTTTAAAGTATTATACTTATGCATTCCAAATCAATCAACCAAAACCAAAACCACAGGCAGAGCAAGCATTAGGTAGGAAGTCGCCGGGAAGAGTCATTTGGTGAAGTTGTGGTCCCCTTTATCATCACAAAGTCAAGTTAAGATTTGAAAACCACCAAAACGACAATATTGTCACCAAAACCATTAATTAGTGATACCTACAAAACGATGCTTCCTCTCTCCATCTTGGAATCTCCATAGAAGCCACCCTTTTATTTACTTTATTGTTTTCTTTTATTTTATTTCTACTTTTCTTCCATTATAACCCCCTCACATTTATATACTCTTCACTCCTTATTTTCCACTCAACCAATTCCTCTCTTCCCATTCCAAATATAGCACACTCCTCTCTTAATTACTCCAAAAAAACAGAACAACCTCAAATTAGAAGTATGCAACCGCAAACCTTTGAGTCTACCTTCACTTTTTGGTCCTCAAACAATCTAGATATTCAAAATTCAATTTCTCAAAGCAATACCATGACACAAACACAAACCCATTTTCAAATCCCTCAAAACTCTTTCTCCAAACCTCCAAGATCATCCTCAAACCTAAGCAACCGCAAACCCTCCTTGAACATCACAATCCCTTCCACAACCAAACTTCTCCCACAACAAAACATAGTAAAAAGTGAAACCACCAACACCAAAGAGGATAATAAGCACTATAGAGGTGTTAGAAGAAGAACATGGGGAAAATTTGCTGCAGAAATCCGTGACCCTAATAGAAAAGGATCAAGAGTATGGCTTGGAACTTTTGACACAGCCATAGAAGCTGCAAAAGCTTATGATAAAGCTGCTTTTCAGATGAGAGGAAGTAAGGCCATATTGAACTTCCCTCTAGATGTTGCTACTGATTCTGTAGAATCTTCACTTTCTAACTGCATCAAAGTTGGTAAGAAAAGACAAAGAGATGAAGGAAACTGTGTTGAGATTAATAATAATACTAAGCAAGTTAAGAAAGAAGAAGGGATTTCAGCAGCTCCTTTGACTCCTTCATGTTGGAAAGGGTTTTGGGATACTGATGTTATGGGAACTATCTTCAGTGTTCCTCCTTTGTCACCCTTATCTCCACTTATGGGATTTTGAGATTAATTAATTATTTAAGCCCTTATAATTATGCCCTTATAATCATGTTGAGGTGTTAATTAAAGTCCTTAAAGCCCTTATCTCCACTCATGGGATTTGCATCACATATATACTAGTTGTTGAAATAGGGGGAGTGTTGATAGTATATTTTTGTAGGTGAAGATTAGATATATATTGGTTGGTTTTAATTTTAGTGTAAATATAGGAAGTTTGAAGCTAGTGTTTAATTATTTAATTTTTTTGTATGTTCATTTGGTGAAAGAATATTGAAATTTGTTTATTCGTTTATTGGAGAAAACATGTTGTCCATGAAACTATTTATGTAACATGTTATAATTCTGCATCTTTGAACCAAAAAATTTGGCACACTATGCAATCATTGTGGTAGACAAACATCCTGTGATGCATTTCTAATCCATGCTTTATAGAATTTTTATTCTTGTAAATTTTTAATTAGCTTCGATTCATTAAAATAAGATGCTAAACATTATTTTTGACTCATAAGATTTTAAACTTAAGCAAAAGATCCACCAAATTAAAATAGCTATACAACGTCAGATTACAAGCATCTACTAGGCTCTGTTTGTAAAGGCCAATAAGTTAGCTTATAGCGGATAATTTATAAGCTCGTTTGACTAAAAATGCTCTGTTTGGTAATGGTTTTTCACCACAAATTTTTAACTTATTTCACGAGCTTATAAGTTATTTTTACCCTTATATTTTTTTGTAGCGTTTGAGCTTATAGCTTATCATTTTTTCTTCCATTTTTACCCTTATATTTTTTTTTTAGTTTTTGTAAAATCCATGTTTACCAATTATAATTTATTACACCTATAATTTAAAATAGCACATTAATATAATAAATAAGCCTCATGTCCATAAAATTCAACCTCAAGGCCACTTTCCTGCACTTTATGTCTATAGAGAAAATTAAAAGGTCAAAAATAGGAAGAATCTTAAATTACAAGGTAGAATATGAAGACAACACCATCAAGAAGATCCAAAGTCAAGGGATGAAATATATGTCGGTTGGATGATTGTCTATAATGAACTGAGTCTGACGACATGTTATGGGATAATAAGAGATGATGATTTGTACCTTGTTGTAAACTTCGACTCTGAAGAAAAGGTTGGACATGGAGTCAAGATTGAAAAAGAATGAAAGTCTTGAACTTGATAATTGTAACATAGCCCTTGGAGCGGATTAGTTGAAATGCATATCATTATTTTATATAATAAAAATATGTTGAATCCACATAAACATGAAATTATTGTAAACTGTTTGATGAAATTTAGCACATTTCGAATTATAAAATTCAAAAAATCTTTCCTATTATATAATAAAAACAAATACTCCATCCGTTTCACAATACTTGTCCATTTTGGAGAATAATTTTGTTTCACTTTACTTGTCACTTTCAAGTTTCAATGCAACATTAATTATTGGTTATCAATAATACTCTTACCTATTTATTGTTGTAGAGAGAGAAATAATAAAATGAAATAATAAATGAGTAAGAGTATTATAGATAAAACACAAATAATTTCATAAAAAATGACAACATTTATTTGATTGCTTTGAATGTATAATTTCTTTAAAATGGACAAGTATTATAAAACGGAGGGAATAAAAATATTTTCGGAAAAAGAATAAAACGACCGAGAAACTTATGAAGTAAAAAAAAGTTATAGTCAATTGATTAAACACTCTACACAAGTGTAGATTATCGAAACATTTAACTCGCCATTGATCTCTACTACTCAAATTGTGATATATTTCAGGTTATAAAAAATTAATGTTTTATTTTTGCATCGATACTCCATGTTACTCCCTTTGTCTGTTTGTCAAATTATGAATTTATGAATTGAATGAGAGACCTAGAAGCAAGTTAAGAGTACAAACAAAGTCCAAGTTGCACAATTGTTTTTTGACTTTTTAATAATCTAAACATCCGTGTCAACTCCAAAAGCACCAACAAATCAACTAATTTTTCCAATATTGAGAAAATATGCGAAACCAACTTGCATATATACATCACTTTGGCCGTCGTTGATGTTCCCCAATATCTCTACATCAATCACCTTGATCATTAATTATTTGAGGAACAGCTAAGCCTCTGCCCTGCTCCATTTTCCTACCGCAACATGGGGTTTTTGATAAAAATAAAATAAAATTAATTAAAAGAAAAAAAGAAAGAAAAGGTTGTAATTCTTGGACCGCAAATCATGCACACTCCTAAGTTATGAGCACATTACAACCAATAATTATCGATTAAAAATTAATATTAATACTTTTTTTGTCGGAGTTTGAACCTCAAAGCTTACATAAATCAATATTAATAGAACAAAACAAATAAGGAGCATCTCTATTTGTTCAAAATTGTACTTGAACTTAGTAGAATAGTTCCAACCCTAACAATAGTATGCTTTTTTAGAATTAGAATGGTATGTTGTTAATATAGGTCATGTCATTCCTTGGAGTGTGTGGGTTGTATATTGTTGTGAAATCCGCAAGCGCACGGTTCTATCGAAGTTGTAAAATATCGTTCCACAGGGAGTTGTTGTAATTACCGATTTTTTTCTAATTATGATTAGCTGAAAGGTTTAAAGTTTAGAAATTAAACAGATTGATTGATATAAAATTTAGATAATAAAAAGTGTCTCGGAATTATTAGTTCATCGTAATGACAAATTACTCACAATCCAAACCTATATTTTCCTCTTAAATTAAATCCGTTTCTAAAGACAAGTTTCTCTAATGTATTTCATGGTTCCTTTCAGAATCCATGAGTGTGTTTCAATAACAATCACGCCTATTCTCATGGTTGATTGTTATTGAAACCATTTAAGAGCGAAATTTATTGCCTCAGTACTTCACAAAACTATTCATTTGGGGTGTTCCCATCAAGTTTTGTGTCGTCTCGTCTATTTCATTTGTTCCAATATCAAACTTCATCTTTCGATACTTCGTTTGATATTTGAAATGATGAAATAACAACTATTAAACTTCACCTTTCGGTCCTTCGTTTAATACTTGTTACTGAGTTTGAAAACAACGAAATTAGATTAGAAAATAGATTTAAATAAGATTAGGGTTCTAGGCTTGGTTTGATAGGAATTAAGTCATTAGACTCATCCAACAATCCCAAGACCTAGAGATCTACTCACTCATGGTCATGGTAGATGAAGAAATTAAATTGACAGAATAGAAAGACATGGAAGTAGATTGTTGAATGTAAAGTTGAGGAATTGTAAAGAACAAGGAAATAAAGAACAAGAAAATAAAGCTTTGATCAATTTGATTCAATGGAAAACAACTGTCACAAATATTCCAAGATTCAAAGAAGATTTACAAATCTGATTGTTCTCTCTATATATAGCAAAAGTCAGCCTCTAGAAAAGGAAATAGTTCCACATTATAAGGCACTAAAATCGTTCATAAAAACAGCTCAAATCGGAACATAAATTTGCACTAAATCAGCACATAAATATGCACCAAATCAGTCTTGAATCATGCTTGAATCCTTTCTTTCTTTAACCATGCTTCTAAATCCAGTCTTTTGCTCAAAGACTTGATCCTTCATCATATTTGATCCTGAAATAAAAACAAACAAATTTGAAGTACCAAAAATTCTAAAAAGAAATTAAAACACATAAAATTCTACTAAAATAAACACTTAAAAACCACCTAATTATTGACTTATCAAACTCCCACATGCTTGAATCTTTGCTTGTCCTCAAGCAAAAGGCAAAGAACTTTAGCAACATGACAACAATAACAACATGAACAACATAAATTAAAAACTTTTGTTTCCTCCAAGGCTTTGTTTTCAGCGTACATTTATCATAACCTCAAGTGATTCTCATGGACCTATTCAACCCAACAACAAATTTCAAGTGAGTGTGTGTGTGTAGTCCAGCTTTTTCTTGCACCTGCGTAAGAGGTATTATGAGGAAACAAGTTCTAACTTTAATACTAAACCAAAAGAGAAAAGTTCTTTTTTCATTTCATATAAGAGAGGTGGGAATTCTTTGATCATTTGACATTTATTAGGAAGAAGAAATTACAGAAGCTACATTAGTTTTCAGGTTAACCAAATCTTCCTTGGGAGGCTAGTGAGGGCAGCTCCTACCAACCCAAGTCAATGATGTCCCCTTATATATATATATATATATATTTGCTTTCGACCCTCTTAATGATCAACCAATTTTAGGCACTTGATCATTTATTTAATGTTTTGTTGATCAACCAGTTTTGGGCACTTGGTCACCTTCTTTTGATCTTTTTATTCCTCACACTAACTTATACTACTTTTACTCGTAAAATTTTTGAGGGTCAATTTACCACTGAAGTTAGAACGTGCTCCTTAAAATACCTACCTACACACTTACTCAAAGACTGCAACTTTGTGCTTTTCTCAAAGAGAGAATTTCACATTGAAATATGACGTGGGTATAGCAAGAACAATCAAAACACAAGATTTTGTTTTCAAGTACATATTCATCCTTAAACGGCCTTTTGGAAGAAACTCATATATATATATATATATATATATATATATATATATATATATATATATATATATATATTATATCACATTACAAAACATAAAACAGACACGTTGCTTACACTTCGCCCTTCACTTACAAAACAAGCAAAAACTCAAATAAAAGGGAATTAAAAAACAGACACTTAAACTAGACACTTTCTTGACTCCCCCATGCTTGGACTAAGCATTGTCCTCAATGACACAAAAGATAAAATTGCAATAAAGGAAAAAGGAAAAAGGAAAAGCTCACATGATTTAATGTTGCTTAGATGAGTGCACCTATTTTATGTGGAATTTGTTGATTCCTTTATGCGGCCTTTCTTTAATTATTCTTCAAAACACAACAAAATAAATGACATTAACCCGAGGGTTGCCTCCCACACAGCGCTATTTTAACGTCATTAGCTTGATAATCAAAAATACCTTCAAAAAGGATCAAAGGGATCATTATGTGCAGATGACGCTAGGAAGCATTCTTTCACACAATGATCAACAACATCAATCATACATCATGAATCAAAAATAGAGGGACCCTTCATGAAATTGGCAATTTCAAACTCTACATTCTCATCACCTACATGAAAAGATATCTTACCATTCTTAACATCAATAACAGCACCCGCAGTAGCAAGGAATGACCTTCCTAGAAGGATTGGAATTTGGGAATCCTCCTCGATATCCACTACCATAAAATCCGCTGGGATATAAATTTTTCCCACCTTAATGGAGATATCCTCAAGAATTCCGGCAGGATATATATTGGAACGATCGATCAACTGCAAGGTCATCCTAGTAGGTTTCAACTCACCTATACTAAACATCTTAAAGAGGGATAAGGGCAACAAGCTAACACTAGCTCCTAGATCACACATGGTTTTCTCAATGTTTTCATTTCCAATCACACAAGAGATGGAAAAACTACCAGGATCTTTGAGCTTTGGAGGCAATTTCTTTTGTATGACATCACTACATTCTCTTGTTAAAGTTATTGTCTCATCATCCTCTATTTTTATTTTCTTTGATAAAACATCTTTCAAAAATTTGCATAGAGAGACATTTGAGACAAAACTTCAGTAAAAGGAACATTAATGTATATTTTTTTTCAGCATGTCCACAAATTTTTTAAATTGCGCATCCAGGTTAGGTTTAACAAGTTTTTGTGGAAATGAAATTTTTGGCTTATAAGGTGATGAAGTTTTTGGCTTTTCACTTTTTACCTCATCTTCCTCACTTTGTGGTTTATTGCTCACTTTCTCACTCTCTTTAGCCTTATCTTTCACTTGAGGCTCTTCTAGTTGCCTACCATTCCTAAGGGTAACAACATTTAAATGGGCTTTGAGATTGGTTTCAGGCTGACCCAGAAAGATTCCGGGAGTTTTTGAGGAAGAGGCCACTTGAGAGATTTGAGTCTCAAGCATTTTGTTATAAGTAGCAATGGAATCCACTTTTGATGTAAGCTTAATGAGAGAGTCATTCAAAAATCCAGTTTGGTTTTTAAATTCTTGGTTTTGCTTAGTTAGACGCAATACAGAATTTTCTAGCAAAAGTTCCAAGTTGGATTTTTGAGGACCTCTTTGGTTGTTTTCAAAACCGGGTGGTGTTGTTTGTTGCAAAGGGATTTTCAGGATTTTTATAAATTTTTTGATTGTTCTTAAATCCTTGATTATATTGAGCATATTTCGCTTGCTCAAGACTTTCAACAACACTACCTAGTTGGCATTCAACGTCGGTATGACCGACTATTCCACAAACTTCACATGGTGGTAAAACAGGAACAGGTGTGACAGCACTTACACTTAATTTATCAAATTTTTGAAAAAGTGTGTCCACCTTAGCATTCAAATGACCAAGGGTAGAAACTTCATACATATCTGCCTCTTTTTTAGAGGGTGAAGGAGCAACAACAGTGATGACTCTTTCACTTGTCCACTGATAGTGGTTTTGAGCCATGTCCTCGAGCAAACCATATGCTGCTGTGTAATTTTTATTTATCAAAGCTCCATCTGCAGCTGCATCAACAATCATTTTTGTGGCATACAAAAGACCATTATAGAAAGTATGGACAATCAACCACTTCTCTAAAACATGGTGGGGGCAAAGCCTAAGCATTTCCTTGAAACGCTCCCACGCATCGTAATGAGATTCCCTATCTCTTTGAGTGAATCGTGTTATTTGATCCCTCAGTTGAGCAGTTTTACTAGGGGTAAAGAATCGGGCAAGAAATGCTTGCCTCATTTGGTCCCATGAGGTAGTAGAACCATTTTGCAAGGAGTGAAACCATGCACTAGCTCTATCCCTTAAAGAGAAAGGAAAGAGGTGCAGCCTTACAGCTTCTTTGTTTGCTTTCAAAGTTCCACTAAGTCTTAAAAAGTTAGAAATATGAAGATTCGGATCCTTAGTCGGTGATCCGGAAAATTGATTTTGCTGCACTAAGTTAAAAAGTGCAGGTTTGATTTCATAATTATTTGCTTCAACCGTTGGGTACACAATAACTGTAACAACCCGTTTTTCGTTAGATTTATTTTATTATTTATTTATACGTGTTTATATGTGCTTGTATGTGATTAATTGCCTTTATGTGTATTTCTGGTTGGGATTATTAGAATTCAGTGTTAGAAGGGTATTTTGGTCATTTTGAACTTAGGGGGTATTTTGGTCATTGTGTGAGCAAGGGTAAATCAGTAATTTCACTGTGAGGATTATTTTTAGTGTTTCAAGTGAGAACCATTATTTTTACTAAGTTACAATGGGTTGTGGTAATTAGTTAAGAGCCGGTAATTATTCGATTACTTTTAACCGTAGGTGAGTAGAAACTTTGTGAGTTAGTTAATGAGAGCTTTGACCCCTTTAACACTTTTGAGGGTTAAGACCATTAGTGTGGAGCGTATATAAACTCTAGTATTTAGAGAAAATAGGGTTTCACATTCATTTCACATAACTTTTGAGAGAGGTAGAGAGAGAAACAGCTAGAGGAAGAGAAAAAGGGTAAGAAGAGAAGAACTTGAAGATGAAGAAGGGGGTAGATATTCAAGGAGCTAAATTGAAGTTAAGGCTAGGTTTGTGCTCAATTGAGGTAAGGGGGATAATGTTCTATCATAATCTTGTAGTTATAATCTCTATTCTACTTATATTAAAAAGTGCTTATTTGTGAAAAGTGATTAATTGTGAATTTAATTGATGAAATTCTTGCTCTTATTTTGATACAATGTTTGGGTATGTGAATTTGATGATAATTAGTTGTTGATGTAGAATTTACATGCTAGTGATACATATACATGTATACCTTGTGTTTTGCTGAAAATTAGTGAAGTATTGTATTGTTGTTGTTAGATTGTTGATGAATTCATGGTTAGTTGATGTTGGGGTTGTTATGAGATGTTGTTGTTGATGGTTCATGCCATGGGTATTCATAACTATGGAGTTTGATATGAATTTGAGTTGTTCTTGAGAGGTTTATGAAAAATGGGTGAATTGATGATTTGTGATGTAATGATGTTTTGATTTCAAGTTTTATATGGTTTTTGATTGCCTTTTTAAGTTCATAAACGTTTAGACAACTTTGGGGACTGATTTGGGGATAAAAAATGGGGTTTTGGTGTAAAAAAGGATGGTTTTCCCGAGAGGAAAACCAGAATTTTGAGTTGCTGTCTGGTGCAACTCGTGAGGCGAGCCCGTGGCGATTTGGTGGCGAGTTGCACAGTGACATCATTCCTTGTTTCGTCTTCTTGCATCTTTTTCACACATTTTTGTTTTGAATCGGTCTTTGTTGTATACATGAAAGTTTTAGATAATTGTGTTAGCTTTCCAATGGTTTCGTTTGATTTAAAAATGATTTTTAGATTTTGAGTTATGATGAAAATACTCCACGCAGGTCTCGGTAAAATTTTATGAAAAGTCAACATAACTATTTCTAAGTCAACCCAAAAATTATGGTTTGTTTCCAAACTTCAAAACTTGAGTATTAGGAGTTCATTTAAGGTGTTTAAGAATATTTAACCTATGATATGATGGATCTAACTTTGTTTTGTTTTGAAAACGAATTGATTTTGCAATATGAGAGCAACGATACGAACTTCGCGAACTTTGAAATTAAAGTGAATTGGCCTATGAGATGTTGATGTATACACCACTGCACTCATATGTGATTTGTGTATATACTTATTTGAGGTTTTCAAACGTGTTTGATTTGTTTTGTCGGATAACTTGGAAAATGGTAAAACGATATACGAACTTTATCGAAAATGGTCTTTAAGACCGGATACCTTTAAAATCTTTTGTGAATAGTTTGATATGATTGTATGGAGATGTATGAATGATTAATAGGTGTTGAACATGCTTTTTATCATGATGTGATGTACTTTTCTCCTTTGTTTTGATTGTGGGAAATTGTATGAAGTTGTTGATTTGTGGTGATGTTGTTGATATTGATGTGAATATACTAAATGCCGATTATTGATTATGAATTTATACATGCTTCATGTTGATATTTGAATGTGGTGATTGCATGTATTGAAATATGTTGTTGACTTCTTATTTGCAATTTGATAATAATAATTGTGGTGATTGCATATATGAAAGGTGTTTGTTTTTTGGGGAAGATTATTTGATGAATGATTGGTGATAAACATGTTTATATTTTGATGTTGATGGTGTTTGATATCGATGTTTATGTCGGATAACTTGCGCTGTATCGGATGTATGCATCAGAGTTGGATGAGCTGAAGACGCAGTTGAAAGAGTTGCTTGAGAAGTTTCTCCGTGGGGTACCGATCTTAAATCAATTTTACTAAAAAACTTCCACACCAACCAACTGATCCATTAAATCATCAATCCTCGGGAGCGGATACCGATTCTTAATGGTCACCTTGTTCAACTGCCGATAATCCACACACAGCCTCATGTTGGCATCATTCTTCTTAACTAGCAACACTGGAGCACCCCACGACGAAACACTCGGCATGATAAACTGCTTCTCAAGCAACTCTTCCAACTGCTTCTTTAATTCACCCAACTCTGATGTAGACATCCGATACGACGCAATCAAAATATGACTCGTTCCTTGCACCAAATCAATTGCAAACTCCACTTCTCTCTCCGACGGTAAATCGGTAACGTCTTCTGGAAAACTTCTAGAAACTCTTGCACTACCGACAAATCGCCAACTCCTTTGTCACTACTTTCCTTCAATGAAGCAAACATCATAAACACACTATTTTCACCATCCACAGACTTCTTCACTTGCTCCGCGGTCAAGAACTTCCCACCTACCTCATCCACTGCTTAGAGAATGTTATACTCTTCGATTACTTGTATATGTTGCTTGATTATACCAGTATACTCGATGAATAATGTTGATGTAAAGATTCATTTTTGGATGATTTGATTAAGAGTTTATATACTTGACTTGGAAAATGAATTTGTTGTTATACTATTATTTGATTATATGTTATTTTGTATAATATAATATAACCCCCAGTGGTCGTTTGGTTGACCACCTACCTATTTGTATGAATGGGTAGACGGTGTGCATGATTGATTTTCTTAGTGCTTGTGTGTTACTTGAGGTTTAGATTTGGAGCTACCTCTTACCTTCCGCTTGGAGTCTTAGATAGGGCTCTGATTAGGGTGTCAGGACTTTTACATTTATGTACCTTGTCTGTTTATGTCGAAATTTGAAATATTTTGGTGATGTATTATGAGACCTATGACATGGTGTTGAGGTTTAATTATTCATGTACTTGAGGATTATTATATGTTGTTGAAATTATTTATGTATGATGATTTTTCCACTGCGAGCTTTTGAAAACATATTTATGCATGATTTGAGAAAGTGAAGATGTAGCCTCTAAAATCTTTCGAATAATTGATTTATTCACATGATTTACTGCATTCGGGGTTTAAGGTGTTACACTTGAGCCTATTGTTCTGTTATTGGAGTAAACTCGCCAAATTCCTCAGGAGTTTGCTCGCCTCTAGAGGAAGAGGATTCGTGCATGGAGGAGGTGGAGGAGGAAGTATTGTTTCTTCTATCGCTGTGTAAGTATAAGTGTTGATCGTTGCATCGAGGACAACGACGTTCTCGTTTCGTTCTTGATTCACCGGTTCAAGAACTGGTATCGCTTGATCTTGGAGGATTTGGATCCCAGGACGTGATTCCTGTACAGCGGAGGTTCTCCTACGAGTTCTGGCCATTTCTTCCGAGGATGGAGTAGTGACTGTCAACCGTTGCAGTGGAGGAACGTGTTACTGAAAACGGTTACGACGGAGGAGCGCGTGGCAGGAAAACGATTACGATAGAGGATCGTTAGACTGTGGCGGTTAGCAAACGATCCTATCCTTCTAGCGCCAAATCATTAGTCCGGTGAGGAACTGATGGAGGCAGCGGTCGTGGAAAGGGCATTGTTTTCAGAAGTTGATTAAAAAAAAATACATGGTCTCTATTAAAAACCAAGGTGTAACATAAATTGAATTGTTATGTTGAAGACGACACAGAAAAATAAACAATTAATTGTATAGACGTTTTATTTATCATATCTTTTAAAAGAGAACAAACCATATATTTATATTTAGAAATTTAAATGTAATAAAAATATTAAGTTAAGTGTGAGAAAAATTACAAAAGTATGAAAATTATGATATAATGTATAAAATAAAAGGCTTAGATAAAGTATTAAAAATTAAATTTTCAACTTAAATGTTAAAGTTAATTTTAGAGGAAATATTATAATATTATTATGTAAATATATAATAGGCTAAAGTGCAACTTTGGCCCCTTATCTTTCAAAAAGTTGCGATTTTGGCCCCCTAACTTTGAAAACTACAATTTTGGCCCCCTAACTTTGAAAACTGCTGAGAAGGCGACACGTGTCCAAAAAAAGGGGCCATTTTGAAAAGATAAGGGGCCATAATCGCAACATTTTGAAAAGATAAGGGGTCAATAGACATATTTCCCTTAAGTTAGGGGGTTAAAAGAGCATATTTCCCTAAACATGGGGGGCCAAAATTGTAGTTTTCATACTTAGGGGGCTAAAATCGCAACTTTTTGAAAGATAGGGGGCCAAAGTTGCACTTTAGCCTATATAATATTTAAATATAAAAATTAAATGCTTAGATTGAATGTCCTTGTGAGCTTAGCTCAGTTGGTAGGGACAATGCATAAAATATGCAAGGTCCGACCACCACTGAAAAAAAAGATGCCTAGATTGAATGTGGTGAAAAAATTTCAAAAACCAAGAGAGAATAAGACAATCAAATATTTTTATTTTCTGCCTTTTTTTTACCATCATCTTAGAGTACAAAGTCATAACTACAAATTCTTCAAATTTGAAAAAAAAAACAAAAAATTTAAACTATTGGGGGTGCTAACCCAATAACAAAATGTAAACTTGTAGAATATTTTTGAAGGTGTTTGTGTACTCTTTTAGGTATGGTAAAAATACATAATCATGTCAGCACATAATCTTCTTGGGTGTACACTAGTCTGCATTTACATATTTTGCCCACACACTTTGGTGTTTGAGGATCATGACACCTTTTTTGTACACAATCTTCATCGTCAAAGCATGTGATAAATGCTGTTGTAATGAAGAAAACGAATAAGATAATGTAACAAAAATACGATAAAATATCGTGTATGAAGTAAAAAAATGAAATTTGAAAATGATAAAACTGCTTACCTTCAATATTGGTTGCAACAAGAAATAGAGAAACAAAGATAATCATAACATAAACATAATTGACAATGTCAGCCATATTCACCCCCTTTATTCATATAAGAAATAGATTTATCACTAAATGATTTATAAAACACATGCTCTTCATACCTTAATTAAGTATATTTTAGACTCCCTAAAAAAAAGTATATTTTAGACCTTATGGAGATTTAAAAGTCATCCTAATATTATAATATTTAAAAAATGTCTCTTAAGTATATTATTGTTTTATTTTTTGTAAGTTATCACACTTAGTAAAAGGGTCAGATAAAAACTGACCAACCATAAGAAATCGTTTATTTTTTTTTTTTACTAAATTTTATAACTTTTTTTTTATAGGAAAGGGAAAAATCACATTCGATGACTAATATTGTTGTAAAATAGATATATGTATTAATGGAGTGTCTTTTGGACTTCTCAAAAGCATACTCTCACAACCCAGGGTCAAAAAACATGGCCTAATTCATTTTGGACCAATCACACTATTCAAAGTCTTCTATCACGAGGAGATTTGTTTGCCATCTATAACTGTCAACCAACAACTCTCAGCCATAAAAACTTGCAAACCACCACCTCCACTATATAAAAGTGTACAATATATTTAACCATTAACCTCATTCGTTTCTCAAACTCTGACTTGAGCGTCGGAGTTCTTGCAAGTACACCACGACCTGCTTTTCCAACCATCTACCACAAAGCAAGCTCATTACACCGGATGTCGTTCTACTGACCAGGCTAGATCAGTGGCAAAGTTAACCTTTTTTTATTTAACAAAGAAATAAAACTAAACATAAGCCAATTATGGCAATAATTATCCTTTTTTGTCGTTCTACGAAAGTAAAAATAATGGTCAGAAGAAAGATGATTCGAATTGTTACCCTTCGAAATTTTTGACTGCTTCTCAACCTTGAAAAGATGTTCAGATTTAATTATCTAAAGTATGTTCCAAAAAGAAAGATATTGCATGATTGTGTTTTCTTCTAGAATATACCCTCTCAAATTATGCACTTCTTATTTTTTTCGCTAGTCTACTTAACCTTACAAGTTTTTGACAGCCTCTTTAGTCTTTATCTACCACATAGTCAACCATTATACTTTAAAGGTATTAGTGAAGCTTCATACCTTAAAGAGTATTAGTCAACCATTTGTTTTCCTGTGATTTTGGCAAACAGGGGCTAGTTCTGATTATTACAAGCGAGATCGAACTAGAAATTTCAAGACCGTTGTGGAAAGGTTATTATCGAAAAAGAGTTTGAAAAAAGGCCACCAAATGCACTCGAGTTGCTTAGAGAGCAGGACGAGTTTAGAATTAAAAGGCACTGTCACTCGACAGGTTTGAGATTGCAAGCAAAAGTAGCATAATGCTAAAATAAAACAAGTAAAAAATAAGATAAAATGTTAACGCACGTAAACTCAAATGAAATGGAAAATGAAATGTAAAATGCATTGCATTAAAAATAAAGGTGGTCTACAAATCAGTTTACATACATTCTGTATAACTCGTTTCCCTAGATGCCGGTAGTTTGAGTGTTGTAGAATTCTGTATATGATTTGCGACCCACTTTCTGGCTTGGAAACACTTATTTATACTAATAACCTAACTGGTGAACCACTAACCCCATGATCAGCACTTCCTCCATTTTGGACAACTGCTTGCCCCACGTTTCCACTAAAGAAAACCGTCTTCATGCTTGAAATCATGCTTTCCCGCCTTGAATGCTTGAATTCGACGCGTATACTCTTTAAGCCTTGCTTTGTCGAAACTCTGACTATGTGCTCTAGGGTTGATGTTTCGTCGAAACTCTCCAATTGAAATGAGAAAGGTCTTCGATTCCTGCAAAGTTAAAGGTCAAACAAATGTTGACCATATTAAATGAGCTTGTCGAATTTACAGGCTAACAAAATGCCCCCCAAAAATGCCATTTTCGACGACACAACTCAAAAGAGGAGAACATTGACATTTTTGAGAAACACTTTCTGTCTCTTCACACTTATGACGTCATAGCCATCATTGTGTTTGAACCTAGTCTTTTCATGTCCCCCTGGAAAAGTCCACTTTTTCTTTGAAATCTTGTAGAACATGTCTTTCGTTCAGACAACCGATAGGGTTCTCACAACTCTAGGCATTCCTTCATCACCTATCAAGTCTCTTCCATTTTGACTCTTTGCATTTATGTGTCATTAATGCGCCACCTTCCGCCTCGAGCCTTTCGATTTCCAGTGTTTGTAGGTACATGCCCCTTTTTCGAGACACATGGTGATTTCAAAGTGTGACAAGAAGAGTTCGATCCTGTTAGGTTCCCTTTCTGATGTCTATAAATCCTTTACCAATCTTGCTCATTTTTCTCTCCACTGCCCTCTTCCGTTCCTTTGCATACTTTTATCATAAAAGAAAGAAAAAAGAGTACAAAAATGGAACACATTTCAGATGATGACCTGCTCAATATTCTCAAGAGAGTAACAGCTTCTGGTGTTACACATTTCCTTTGTTTCAGAGCGACATCGTCTCGCCATTGGAGGCTTGCTAAGACTCACGAAGTTCTTCGAGCTTTACCAAGGAATTGTCTATCATTCCTTACAGATCCCAAGCCTTGTGTCAGGAAGCGAATCCTTATCCAACGTATCTCTGATAGTGGGCATCCAACATTTTGTGTAGCGAGAGCAGCTCAACTGTTTCATGAGACATACTTCGTCCTTGCAGAAGTTAATCAAATTCTTCTTCGAGCGAAATCATACGGTTCCATCGAAGCAACATACTTTTTGATGATCCTCGACGCTTTAGCTAGTGACGAATTTTCTCCAGAAAATGTTTTTCCTGTTTTCGAGACCCTCTTCGAGCGTAAACAACTTTCCAATTGCAAGAGGGCCCTTATGTGGGTTCCAAGTTACTACTCATCAAGGCTTCTTCCTCGCGAATTGGATTACCGATACATGCTATTTTATTAATTTATATGATTTATCATGTAATTGTTTTCTATAACAATTATTACAATGATATTAGTTATTATTATTATTTCCATTGGCACTTGAAAATCATCATGATATTAAGCCGATATTATTTTTAAAAACAAATGCTTGTATTTCTTCTTCTCATCGGCCCACTCTATAGTCACCTGATGAATATTAAAATACTATGTGTTTCTATAATTATGAAACCTATATTTGATAGCCTTATTCATCCTAATATACACCTATTTATAATTATTGTCACTAGACCATTGACCCATGCTCCGTACGGGTCTTATTGACTAAAAAGACAACAATTCGTCTGTCTATAATACTTGCCAAGAAAAACGTATTATTCCAAAATAAAAGATAGTTCACATATAAGTCGTACCATTTTTTTCGGATTAAAAATCTAAAAGAACGACAAAAACTGAGTGTTTTTGAAATGGGGGATCAATTCCGCGTTTGAGTTAAAAAAAGAGGGACAAAAACGCCTATACTGATTGACCTTGACTCTCATTGAGAGTCATTACTCATTACAAATGAAACAACTAAGCATTCATACCATTATAGCTTTTAGGAAAATCCATTTCAACAAACAAATAAAATAACTAACATTGTTAATGAAACAAAATGGAATTCAACTTAAATGCTTGTTAGCTTTTAATTTTTTTTTATTGGTGCTACATAAGTGTGATGAAATCAAACATCGTTTTTTTGACACAGAAATCAAACATAGTTGTCACGCAAATATAACAATTTAAAATCAAATTAGAAATTTAAATTACATAGCATTCAAATACAGTAACTAAACATCAACTTGGATTTTAGTAAAATAGAAGCGATATGTTTATTTTGCTTTGCATAACAATATGAGATTTTCATAACAATTAACATTTTGATTAAATTAAATCTAGGGTTAATATAGTAAAATTAGGCAGAGAAATTAGGGTAAATCTAGGGTAAAATATTGCTTACGGGTTAACTTTAAGTAATAAGAGATGCATAAAAATAGAAGCGATCTGTTTATTTTGCTTTGCATAACAATAGGAGATTTCCATAACAATTAACATTTTGATTGAATTAAATCTAGGGTTAATATAGTAAAATTAGGCAGAGAAATTAGGGTAAAGCTAGGGCAAAATATTGCTTATGGGTTAACTTTAAGTAATATAAGAGATGCATAAAAATAGAAGCGATCTGTTTATTTTGCTTTGCATAACAATAGGAGATTTCCATAACAATTAACATTTTGATTAAATTAAATCTAGGGTTAATATAGTAAAATTAGGTAGAGAAATTAGGGTAAATCTAGGGCAAAATATTGCTTACGGGTTAACTTTAAGTAATAAGAGATAAGAGATGCATAAAAACAGAAGCGATCTGTTTATTTTGCTTTGCATAACAATATGAGATTTCCATAACAATTAACATTTTGATTAAATTAAATCTAGGGTTAATATAGTCAAATTAGGCAGAGAAATTAGGATAAATTTAGGGCAAAATTTTGCTTACGGGTTAACTTTAAGTAATAAGAGATGCATAAAAATAGAAGCGATTTGTTTATTTTGCTTTGCATAACAATAGGAGATTTCCATAACAATTAACATCTTACTTACTAAAGCTTGTCAGGTCAAGCTAACCCTAACCCTAAAATTAACCTAGCATTTTCCCTCCCATTTCTAACGCATTAATTCCAAGTTTGACCTCCTCACCCTTAATACACGCCATAAATTCATTTAAATTCAGGTTGTTTGGCAATTCATCTTACTCACTAAAGCTTGTTAGGTCAAGCTAACCGTAACCCTAAAATTAATCTAGCATTTTCCCTCCCATTTCTAACGCATTAATTCCAGGTTTGACCTCCTCACCCTTAATACACGCCATAAATTCATTTAAATTCAGGTTGTTTGGCAATTCATTTCATTTAAACCCTTAATACACGCCATAAATTCATTTAAATTCAGGTTGTTTGGCAATTCATTTCATTTAAGGACACGGTTGTTTGGAAAATAAAATAATATGGTTGCAAACACGGTTGGAAAATAAAATAATATGGTTGCAAATTTTCAATAATATGGTTTCAAAAAAAATAAACACGGTTTGAGGGATAAAATTATGAGATAAAAAGGAAATGCAGAATCCCAATTATTAAGTTTGAGGGATGACAGAATGTCTCTGCTAGGGTTCCTCCCCTAGCCGCCATTCTTCTTGGTGATTGTTTATTCAATTCAAAGCAATCACTTCTTGAATCAATTGAATTGTGATTGCATACTTAGAGTCACCAATAATTACGTGTTGCAATTTACTTTTTGTGAGAGAAAGCACTTTTGTGGATCGTATGCAATTACGTGTGGCTTTTTCCATTGAATCCACTTGGTTTCTTCAACATTTCTCAATTCACGTGTCTTTGGATCACTAGCCACTGATTGGTTGTTGTTCGGTACAAGCTTAGATCAATTGATTTTAGTTGCTGCTTTCTTCTTTACTGCGATATTCTGAGTGCAATTGATTTCAGCTGCCATGTTCGACTGGCAGGATGAGTTGACGGTTCCAACACCAATTCCCTCTACCGCGAGGGTTGGCATTCCTAATGCACCGGTGGTTTCTTCTGCGATCTCTTTTGCGCAGGCACTGACAGGCTCCACTATGGCGGCATTGAACGACAATCTGCCAATACCTATGATTCGAGGAGAAACAGTAGGTGTCAAGATCAATCAGGACTTTTATGAAGGCGGAACAGAATTCTGCAAGTGTAATTTGCGGGGAAGACTTGTTCTACGCAAGGGAGACAAACCATATACTACAAAAGAAATTGAAACAAAATTACAGAAGCTTTGGAAGACAGGAGGGGCATGGCGCATGCTCTCTCTAGGAAGGGGATTCTATGAATTTTTCTTTGCCAATGAAACAGATATGGGCACGGTCTGGGCTACTGGCACGATGAATTTGAAGCCGGGTCTCCTTTGACTCTTTGACTGGTCAAAGGACTTCAACATGCATACACAACGCAATACACACGCGCAGGTGTGGATTCGTCTTCTTGAGCTGCCTCAGGAGTATTGGATGGAGCGGACGCTCCGTGAGATATCAAGTGCGGTGGACACTCCTCTTTTGATCGACAATGCGACGACCAAGTGCTTGTTCGGTCACTATGCATGCATATTGGTGGATTTGGATTTATCTCGCAAACTCTTCCACGAAATTGTTGTTGAAAGGGAAGGGTTTGCTTTTACGTTGGAAGTGGCATATGAAAGGCTACCGGATTTCTGCACCCATTGTCAAAGTATAGGGCATGATGTTACCGCTTGCCGTCGGCTGTACCCTAGGAAGGAAACTATTACATCTAAAGAACAGATTGCTCAAGGGAATAAACAAATACCGGTCAAGAAGGCTATTTGGATACCAACCAAAGATAACCCATCAGGGATTGGTTCATCAGCTGCATTTGGCTCTACGAAAAATCAGTCAATACCAACCATTGTAGAAGATGAAACAGAGGCAGTTCCACAACCAAATTCGGATATTCCTGCTCCTGCTCAGATCATTGACAACATTACATTGGAGAAGGAAATAGAAACTACACCATTGGTGAAAGACACAGAAACAACAACATTACAGATGGAAACAAAAAACAGTGCAACATGATTCTTTGAATACATGCATTCAGCTCCAAATTACTCTTGAGGCCGTAGAGGGGGCAGCAAGTGCAGCAACATCTTCTGGTCATGGGGACGCTTCCCGCATTCATACAGAGGACTTATCGACATCAATTCCGACACCGATGGTAACTACCTCTCAAAGTCCTGTTATTACATTTAATCATGTGGAAGAAACACTTGATCATATAGATGCAACTCTGGCAGCAAACCAAGGAGCAGACCACACAAACACTCCGGGAGGAATTCCGTCACTTGTGGCAACTCATACTTCTCATAGTCCTGTTATTCATAATCATAATTTTAGTATGCAAATTGAGAATGTTTCTGATGATATTGTTGCACATAATCTTGAGGGAAATATTATATCTGTTTTATCTCCCATAAAAAAATAAAACTGATATCGGTAGTATTGTGGCTCCAGAGGGTTCTAAGATAGATCTGGTGCTACAAAAAGACTTAGATTTTATGCACGCTTGGCTATCAAAGGCAGCAGCAACCGAGGTACCATTCATAGAGGTTGTTTCCAAGTCTTAGAAAAAAAGAATATGGAAAAAGTTCCATATAAAACCCGCTCTCAGCGTCCTCGTCCACCGTTTAAATGAATATCATTTTTTGGAACATCCGGGGAATTGGAAATAATGATTCCCGGCTTGCTCTCTCTGGAGAAATGTTTTGTCTCTTCTCGTGGTTATGGAATATGTATGCAAAGGGACATGACATAGATGACTCTACTTGGTTCACCATTTTGCCTTCTACGTTGTTGGCAGACTTTGCATGGGACAGGAATGGGCTACCAAACTATTGATTTCCATAGCTTTTTTTGTTCCTTTTATTTCTGTCTTTTTTCTTCTTTTTGAGGGTTTTGGCCTAGTTCCCCCTCTTTTGTAAATATTTTTCCCTTTTTTTAATAATATTACGTATTGGAAAGGCGGTAGAGGATGGGGGTTTCTGTGGGATGCCAACCTAGTTGGGCCGCTGCAGATTCTCCCAGATGCCCAACCTTTCTCTTGGCCTTATCAAAAAAAAAAAAAATAAACACGGTTCAAATAACAGAAATGCATTAAATAATTTTTTAAAAAAATAAACGATATTGCAAATTAAAATAATATGGTTCAAGTCAAATTATCTTTGTTTCTAAAGCTTGTCTGGTCAAGCAATCCCTAACCCTAATTTTTACCTAGCTTTTTCCCTCCCATTTCAACGCAATAAATTCGCAGATTTGACCTCCTCACCCCTTTGTCATGCAATAAATGTCATTCATTTCAAATTCAATTGTTTAAATTTCTCATTTAAATGTCCTTAAAGCATTTCGAATCCTCACATTTGACCTTCTCACTCCTTTGTCATTCATTAAATGCACTTTTACCATTCATATCAAATCTGAAAATTCTCTCATCATTTAAATGCAATTGTTTGACCTTCTTCTTTAAGATCAATCTTTTAAATGCTCCTTTACCACACAATAAATTCTAACATTTGACATTCTCACCCCTTTGTCACGCAATGAATTTCATTCATATCAAATCCAAAAACTTTCTCCTCATTTCAATGCAATTGTTTGACCTTCTTCTTTAAGATCAATCTTTTAAATACTCTTTTACCACAAAATAAGTTCTAACATTTGACATTCTAACCCTTTGTCACGCAATGAATGTCATTCATATGTTCAAGTTTATCTCTTATTATTAAAGCTTAACCCCCTCAGCAGAAATCGTCTTCACCCTCTCACGGGTCAGCATAGTCAAGGAAATGTTTTTTTTTGAGGTATTTTAGATACATCATATTTTCTTTGAGTCAATCCATGTTTTAGAAATTTCTAATTGGGGTTTTTCAAGTTGTAGATAAAATCGAATTTTAATTGTATTAAACGAGATTCAGATGTGGTTAGTTATATGTATTTTTCTTATATGTTTTTAAGTTGTTTCTGTTTTTAATCTCAGACTTACCAATGATGGTTTAGAGATGTATTTTTGTTTTATGTTTTTAGTAACAACGTGTAAGATGTTTCCTTATCCCCATAAAATTTAATGAATATGTCTTTTTTTTTTGTATTAAGTTATATGTCCACCTTTATTTTGATTTAGTATAATATAATGTATTTGCAAATTATTCCATCTGATATAGTGTTAGAAGAAAATATAAAAGACAAAAAAATTTATGCGCTGACATAATGTAAACAAAATTTAAATAAGTTAAACAAAGTTTGGATACATCGTTAATACTCAAATTTAAATAAGTTTAACTTATTTTATGATTTTAAGAGATAGAAGCAAAGTTATAAGACATCAAACAGGCTGAGATAGAAGCAAAGCTACAAGTTTACAATTATCGGACATCACATAATATATAGTTTAAGCAGGTCACCTACATATAAATTTAGAGGATCTAAAATACTCAAATTTGAACAAGTTCAACTCAGTTTGGATACATTAATAGTATGATCAAGTTTTAAAAAGTTCAACTTATTTTATGATTTTAACATGCATCCATATGGAATTTCAATCTGAAAAAGGCCAAGATACTTTTCTATCATTATCCTTTTTTAATGTAAGTTAGTTGGTCATATGGTAAAACACACCTGACTATGATTGAATGTATATGTTTGAAACCATTTATTTTAAGTAACATAATGTTGAGTGAACGTGTAACCTCTCTTAAGCCTTAGAGGTTAACATGTCTCAAACATCTGACCTCCACTATCTTCATTCCCATTTAGAGTTTATAAAAATCAAATATAGTTATATATTCTAATGTAGTAAAAATTTGCTTTGTAAATTGTCCATGTAAATCCAAGAACATGTTTGCATAAATTGTTCATGTCTCTTATTTGTATTTTAATGATGTCATACTCTAACGATGTCAACTTAATATTAATTACGTAATACATCATATTCCTTATGGAACTATTAAATTACAACCCAATTAGACGATATAACTTATTCGACGCTTTTCTTCGTTGGTTGGACCCGTTTGTCGCACGGGTCGATGTTCTAGTTTTGATTAAATTAAATATAGGGTTAATATAGTAAAATTAGGCAGAGAAATTAGGGTATATCTAGGGCAAAATATTGCTTACGGGTTAACTTTAAGTAATAAGAGATGCATAAAAATAGAAGCAGATCTGTTTATTTTGCTTTGCATAACAATAGGAGATTTCCATAACAATTAACATTTTGATTAAATTAAATCTAGGGTTAATATAGTAAAATTAGGCAGAGAAATTAGGGTAAAGCTAGGGCAAAATATTGCTTACAGGTTAATTTAAGTAATAAGCGATGCATAAAAATAGAAGCGATCTGTTTATTTTGCTTTGCATAACAATAGGAGATTTCCATAACAATTAACATTTTGATTGAATTAAATCTAGGGTTAATATAGTAAAATTAGGCAGAGAAATTAGGGTAAAGCTAGGGCAAAATATTGCTTATGGGTTAACTTTAAGTAATAAGAGATGCATAAAAATCGAAGCAATCTGTTTATTTTGCTTTGCATAACAATAGGAGATTTCCATAACAATTAACATATTGATTAAATTAAATCTAGGGTTAATATAGTAAAATTAGGCAGAGAAATTAGGGTAAATCTAGGGCAAAATATTGCTTACGGGTTAACTTTAAGTAATAAGAGATAAGAGATGCATAAAAATAGAAGCGATCTGTTTATTTTGCTTTGCATAACAATAGGAGATTTCCATAACAATTAACATTTTGATTAAATTAAATCTAGGGTTAATATAGTAAAATTAGGCAGGGAAATTAGGATAAATTTAGGGCAAAATATTGCTTACGGGTTAACTTTAAGTAATAAGAGATGCATAAAAATAGAAGCATCTGTTTATTTTGCTTTGCTTACGGGTTAACTTTAAGTAATACTAGACTCTAACCCGTACGATGTACGGGTTTTGTAGAGCTTCTTATATAAGCATCAAAGTGACTATATTATTAATTTTAGAGTTACATTCAAAATAATAGAAACAATGAAACTAAGTGATGTTTGAGAGTGATCGACATGCAAAATCTCAAAAAAGAAAATTATAACATTAGTTTGCATCAACAAAAATGAACATGGAATAAAAGTCATAAATTAAATTATGTGAAATTAATCAAACATGAAAATAAACACAATAAAAATGAGTGTTAGTGGCTTAAAAAAGGCCTTTAAGATTACATATCCATTTTAGAAGCAACTATATTTCAATAAAAATGTTAGTGGTCTAGTGGTAAAAGCTCTAAAGTGTTGTTATGGGTAGTTGGTTCAATTCCATTCCTTGCAAAACAATTTAAAAAAAAATATATTTAGACCCGCCAAAAAGGACGGGATTATGGTTAATTAAGGTTGATTGGAGAATATCTACATTTATATATATATATATATATATATATATATATATATATATTAAGATATTCGTTCCTTTATAAAAATGAAAAAGATTCGTTAGGATTTTTATAGAATTTTTCAAGCATGTGATAGTTTTTTTTTTGTTTTTTTTAAGGAATGTGATAGTTTTTTGTTCTTTTGTTTTTAGGGAGGTATGTGATAGTTTTATTTTCACGGAATATACCACGTAATAATTTGATTTATTTTTAATTTAGAAAAATATTGATTTACATTATGTCAACGTGTGGAAAGACGGGCATTCACATAGCCGTCTTTTCGTTTTTTTTCATTACGCTAACACATATAGATTATGAACGATATTTTATATAAAAAAGTTTATATAGATTAAAATTATAAGCATAAATATTTATGAATTTCAAATATAACAAACAAAATTGTTTAAGGTATAGTTTGAATAACAAAAGTCAGCCTAAAATCCTCTATTGTTTATAAATATAGTACAAATATATCATTAATAATTGTAACAAAAAAAAATATCATTAATAAGTGTACAACAACTTGTCAAAAAAAAGTCTACAGAAACAATAGATATATACTAACGATGACACAACATGATATGAATAAAAAGCTTATCAGCAAGGAGAAATATTATGGATTGCTGCATTTTAGAAGGAATTTGTTAGTTTAAATTGGTGTGCTGCATTTTAGATGGAATTTGTTAGGTTAAATTGTTGCTAATCTAATGCAGAATTTTAGAGGGAAATTATTAGGTTAAGTTGCTGCAGACCTAATAAAATTAATAAATAAGGATAAATAAGGATAAAAAAGGCATGAAATTGGTGCGATGCAATTTTTTAGATGGAATTTGTTATGTTAAATAATTGCAAACCTAAAAGAGTAGAAAATATTTGATTCAAAAAAAAAGGAGGATAGAAATGAAATTTGTTAGGTTAAAAAATAAGGATTCGGCTGACCAAAATTATAGCAAACTTGATAAAAAAATTCGGCTGACATTAAGTAAGATGATCAATGGCTAAAATTGAATGGCGCCTAAATGTGCAAGATCCAATGGCTCAGAAAAGTGGAGGGAAAAATGGGGGGAAAATATTAGGGAACCAATAGCTTGAGGGGTTAAGCTTTAGTAAGTTAGGGTAGAAAATATTTGCTTCATAAAAAAAAAGGCAAGAGGATAGGAATAAAATTGGTGCGATGCATTTTTTTAGATGGAATTTGTTATGTTAAATAATTGCAAACCTAAAAGTATAGAAAATATTTGATTAAAAAAAAGGAGGATAGGAATGAAAATTTTTAGGTTAAAAAATAAGGATTCGACTGGCCATACTTATAGCAAACTTGATAACAAAATTCGGCTGACATTAAGTAAGATGATCAATGGCTAAAATTGAATGGCGGCTAAATGTGCAAGATCCAATGACTCAGAAAAATTGAGGGAAAAATGTGGGGAAAATATTAGGGCAACAATAGCTTGAGGGGTTAAGCTTTAGTAAGTTAAGGTAGAAAATATTTGCTTCATAATAAAAGGCAAGAGGATAGGAATAAAATTGGTGCGATGCATTTTTTTACTTTTACGCTTGAGATAAGAGATGCATAAAAATAGAAGCGATATATTTATTTTGCTTTGGATAACAATAGGAGATTTCCATAACAATTAACATTTTGATTAAATTAAATCTAGGGTTAATATAATAAAATTAGGCAGAGAAATTAGGGTAAATCTAGGGCAAAATATTTAAAATAATAAGAGATTGTTGTTGTTGTTTTTGTTGTTGTTGTTATTATTATATTTGACTGCACCTTAAAATGGATTCACTCTCTTCCTTGATTCACGCTAATATATCTTTCTCTCAGCTTTTATTTCATTTTATTTGCCTTAATATTATACACTATGATAGAATGTTGATTTTCTTATCAAATGTCTGACGTTAAATTGGAAACAAATTTCTCTCAAGCGTTTTTGTATTATAATAATACAAATTAAGTCTCAATAAATCTCATAATTGTCTCTCATAATAGCATTTGACTAAGTGTAAAACCGCTTTCAAGTTCCATGCGTTTTTCTATCAAATTTAATGTAATTTCTTCTTAAATACCTTGTTCAAAAAAAAAAAATCTTTTTTTTCGATAGAAAAAAAAATTCTTGTGACATGGTCTATGAAGCCTTCTTAACATTTTTCTTAAACCCCTCTTGGCGTTTCCAAAAAAAAAAAAATGTCTTACGCCTCGACTCACCTTCCTACTTTCCTTATTCATAGACAATTAACTTTTTGGGTCCTCCCTACTCTTGAACTCTTGCAAGATCAAAGTGGAGCCTTGAATTCTTAATCTCGACAACTCTTCTCGTGGGGTTTTGAGTCCCCTTTCATCCTATAGAGGTAAGGGTTTTTTCCCCATACGTTCGTGCTAGGAATAAGTTTATGTTACGAAGAAATAATAAAATATTTAACCATTAAAAAGGAATCACCTTTAACAAATTAAAATGTCATCTAAGGCTTATCATAAAAACATAAAATGTTTCTAAGCTTTTGCACCGTGTTTGATATATATATATATATATATATATATATATATATATATATATATATATATATATATATATATATATATCTGTGTGTGTGTGTGTGTGTGATGGATTGTGAAATTGAGTGTTGTGTTAGTTTTTGATTCAAGTATTCTAGCACAATAAAACATTGTTAGTTGGTTTTGAAGGTATGCATCATATTTTGACACGTGCATGGTAGGTGCCTCTGTGGCTGAATTGTCTGAACTTTGCCTCTGTGGCTGAATTGTGCCTTTGTGGCTGAACTTTGTCTCTATGGCTGAATTGTGAACTTTGCCTCTGTTGCTGAATTTATCTGGATCATATGAGTCTGCATTTTCATGCATAAAAACATCCATTTGTGTTAAATGAATTTATTATATGAAATTTTATTTAATTTCTTTTTATGGTAAAGTTTTCTATTATTTGTTTTATGACATTTACCTTCCGTTTGGCATGTTCCAATTTGGATAAGGAAATTGACCCTTACATTAAATAAATGTTGTAGGTACAAAAGAATGCAATATGTGAAGTGATGTGTGGTTTATGCGTACGCGGCAACAACAATGAGTTTATTAAATTGTATATGTAATTTAAACTATTTTTGAAGTGTATTATTTTCTTCTGTTAGAAATAACAAATTACAAAGAGTAATTTTCTATTAATTTATTTTAATAGTTTGTATTTCTATTAGTTTCATTCCAATAGTTTATTAAAAAAACAATATCTCCTATTTTATAAAGAAAATGAATATTTCAAGTAATGTCTTGGATCAAAATTCGGGGAGTTACAATTTACGTGTCGTTCTTATAAAACCTGCAAAGGTTCTGGTAGGAAATCAAACGTTCTTTCGCCACCCCCCAGGCTCCGATGATGACTACTTCATGACTGACATTTGTCTTTTCTGCCGTCTCGATGCCGAGATTTTATGGTTTCTAACTCTCTTCCGTTTTCCAGCACATTTTGATTTTGTTCAAGGCCACAAAGCCTTTTAGATGTGTCGAACTTCGTAATAGGTTAGAAATTGATTTCAACACATATTTTGTAACTCTGCTCGTTAGTTGGCTTTCGGAATTCTGAAAAAGAAGATACCATTTCTGTTTTATAAAATTCCATTGTTATTCGATACGATTCACATCAAATCTTCCTTGGCGACTTCTATCACCAATTTTTATCTTTGTCAAAAACTTTTAACTAGAGACCCCTATAGATTTTCAACTTAGTAACGGTTTTTATCAACTTTCCATAATCACAACCGTTCCATTGATCTTCCAATTTATTTTGATCAACGCGAGATGGCATGTGTTACGTGGCCCCAATGTTGTTAGTCAAGAAGGAGGATGACAACATGAGATTGTGTGTAGATTGTCGAAACTTGTGGATCGAGTGGTGTTGGTTAATCAAGGTAAATGTGTGGACTTGAGATTATATGAGAATGGTGTTTCGATGCTTTGTGATCGAGTTTGTGTACCGAATGTGCTTGAGCTTAATTAAGCAAATTTTGTAGTAAGGTCACAAGAATAGTATGAGTATTCATCTAGGAGCGACGAATATGTGTCAGGATTTGAAGAGATTGTTTTGGTGGCCTAGAATGAAGAAGGATATCGCAGAGTTTGTTTATCCTTGTTTGGTTTGTCAGAAGTCAAAGATTGAACATCAGAATTTGTCGGGTTTGATGCAACTGTTGTTTGTGCCAGAATGGAAATGAGATAGTATCTCTATGGACTTTGTTAGAGTGTTGTCAAAGACCGTGAAGGGTTTTGATTCAATTCGGGTAATTGTTGATCGGTTGACGAAGTCGGCACATTTTGTTCCTATCAAGACCGGTATGTCTGTGGCGAAGTTGGCTGAGATCTACATTGAATAGATTGTCAGATTGCATGGTATTCCTTCTAGTATTATGTCAGATCGGGATCCGAGGTTTACTTCTAAGTTTTGGGAGAGTTTGCAAGCTGCTTTGGAAACTAACTTGAGGTTGAGTTCTGTTTATCATCCCTAATTTGATGGGCAGACAGAGAGGACTATTCAAAGTTTGGAAGATTTGTTGAAAGCTTGTGTTTTGGAGCAAGGTGTCAGTTGGGTCGAATGTTTACCGTTGCTTGAGTTAACTTACAAACAACAGTTTTCAGTCTAGTATCAGTATGGCAACATTTGAGGCTTTGTATGGTCGGATGTGTAGAACGCCGTTGTGTTGGTATGAATCAGATGAAAGTGCTTTGTTAGGACCGGAGGTTGTGCAAGAAACTACATAAAAGGTTAAGATGATTCAAGAGAAGGTGAAAGTGTCTCAGAGTAGGCAGAAAAGTTATCATGATAAGAGGATAAAGGACATTGAGTTTCAGGTTGATGATCATGTGTTTTTGAGGGTGAATCCTGTAACTGTTGTTGGACATGATTTGAAGTGTCAGAAGCTGACTCCTCGTTTTGTTGGACCGTTTGAGATTGTTGAGACGGTTGGGGTTGTAACGTATCGGATTGCGTTACCACCGTCTTTGTCGAATCTTCATGATGTGTTTCAGGTGTTTCAGTTGAGGAAGTATGTGTATGATGCGTCTCATGTGATTCAAGTGGATGATTTGAAAGTAAGGGATCATTTGACTGTTGAGACTTGGCCAGTTAGGATTGAGGATCGTGAGGTGAAGCGTTTGCGAGGCAAGAAGATCGTTTTGGTGAAGGTGATTTGGGTTGGACCAACTGGTGAGAGTGCTACATGGGAATCAGAGAATAGGATGAAGGTTTCGTATCCGGAGTTGTTTCCTTTAAGTAATTTTCGAGGGCAAAAATTCTTTTAGGGGGGAGAGTTGTAACAACCCGTTTTTCGTTAGATTTATTTTATTATTTATTTATACGTGTTTATATGTACTTGTATGTGATTAATTTCCTTTGTGTGTATTTCTGGTTGGGATTATTAGAATTCAGTGTTAGAAGGGTATTTTGGACTTAGGGGTATTTTGGTCATTGTGTGAGCAAGGGTAAATTAGTAATTTCACTGTGAGGATTATTTTTAGTACCATTATTTTTACTAAGTTACTAGTGGGTTGTGGTGATTAGTTAAGAGCCGGTAATTATTCGATTACTTTTAACCGTATGTGAGTAGAAACTTTGTAAGTTGGTAAATGAGAGCTTTGAGCCCGTTAAGACTTTTTGAGGGTTAAGCCCATTAGTGTGGTGCCTATATAAACTCTAGTCTTTAGAGAAAATATGGTTTCACATTCATTTCACATAACTTTTGAGAGAGGTAGAGAGAGAAAGAGCTAGAGGAAGAGAAAAAGGGTTAGAAGAGAAGAACTTGAAGATGACGAAGGGGGTAGAGATTCAAGGAGCTAAATTAAAGATAAGTCTAGGTTTGTGCTCAATTTAGGTAAGGGGGATAATGTTCTATCATAATCTTGTAGTTATAATCTCTTTTCTACTTATATTCAAAAGTGTTTATTTGTGAAAAGTGATTAATTGTGAATTTAATTGATGAAATTCGTGCTCTTATTTTGATACAATGTTTGGGTATGTGAATTTGATGATAATTAAGTTGTTGATTTAGAATTTACTTGCTAGTGATACATATACATGTATACCTTGTGTTTTGCTGAAAATTAGTGAAATATGGTATTGTTGTTGTTAGATTGTAGATGAATTCATGATTAATTGATGTTGGGGTTGTTATGAGATTGTGCTATTGATGATTCATGCCATGGGTATTCATAATTATGGAGTTTGATGTGAATTTGAGTTGTTCTTGAGAGTTTTATGAAAAATGGGTGAATTGATGATTTGTGATGGAATGATGTTTTTTTTTTTTTTATTTTAAAAAACTCGATATCTGATCCAAGAATCGACTAATCCGAGGGGACCAATCCCACCGCCCACTTGCAGGGGCCCTGTTTTAAGCCAGAGCAAGCTCTGTATGGACTTAGCACACTGAAATTGGCACCAGAGGGAATCGAACCTGAGACCTCTGGAGGAGCAAACTCCAAGATCCCAAGCCAACCACTAGGCAGATGGAATAATGTTTTGATTTCAAGTTTTATATGGTTTTGATTACCTTTTTAACTTCATAAACGTTTAGACAACTTTGGGGACGAATTTGGGGATCAAAAATGGGGTTTTGGTGTGAGAAAGGATGGTTTTCCCGAGAGGAAAACCAGAATTTTGAGTTGTTGTCTAGTGCAACTCACGAGGCGTGCCCGTGGTGAGTTGGTGGCGAGTTGCACAGTGACATCATTCATTGTTTCACGTTCTTGCATCTTTTTCACACATTTCTGTTTTGAATTGGCCTTTAGTGTAAACATCAAAGTTTTAGATAATTGTGTTAGCTTTCCAATGGTTTTGGTTGGACTTAAAAATTATTTTTAGATTTTGAGTTATGATGATAATACTCCAAGTAGGTCTAGGTAAAACTTTATGAAAATTCAGCATAACAATTTCTAAGTCAACCCAAAACTTATGGTTTGTTTCCAAACTTCAAAACTTGAGTATTAGGAGTTCATTTAAGGTGTTTAAGAATATTTAACCTATGATATGTTGGATCTAACTTGGTTTTATTTTGAAAACGAATTGATTTTGCAATATGAGAGGAACGATACGAACTTTGCAAAATTTGAAATTAAAGTGAATTGGCCTATGAGATGTTGATGTATACACCACTGCACTCATATGTGATTTGTGTATATACTTATTTGAGGTTTTCAAACGTGTTTGATTTATTTTGTTGGATAACTTGGAAAATGGTAAAACGATATACGAACCTTATCGAAAATGGTCTTTAAGACCGGATACCTTGAAAATCTATTGTGAATAATTTGATATGATTGTATGAAGATGTATGAATGATTAATAGGTGTTGAACATGATGTTTATCATGATGTGATGTACTTTTCTCCTTTGTTTTGATTGTGGGAAATTGTATGAAGTTGTTGATTTGTGGTGATGTTGTTGATATTGATGTGAATATACTAAATGTCGATTATTGATGATGAATTTATACATGCTTAATGTTGATATTTGAATGTGGTAATTACATGTATTGAAATATGTTGTTGACTTCTTATATGCAATTTGATGATAATAATTGTGGTGATTGCATATATAAAAGGTGTTTGTTTTTGGGGAAGATTATTTGATGAATGATTGGTGATAAACATGTTTATGTTTTGATGTTGATATTGTTTGATAATGTTGTTTATGTCGATGAATTATAACATGACATGTATGTTGTTGGTTGTTGACGTGTTGAATTTATGCATGCAAATGTTGAAGTTGAAATATGGTGATTGCATGTATAATATTGGAGACAAGTTTTGGTGACGATTTGTGTGAATATATGTATTGGTGTTGAGTCATATATTCATGCATACATGGTTGATGTTGGTGGATTTTATATCCGTGTTGATAATTTTTTGTTGCATCATGAGTTGACGACTTTGTCGTAGTTGATGGATTTTCATAGTTGATGGATTTTATATCCGTGTTGATGATGTTTTTGTTGCATCATGAGTTGACGACATTGTCGTAGTTGATGCTACCGTGTCCATGTAAGAGTCGTGTCTAGGCGTATTACATACATTTGATGAAATTGTTAAATGGGTCATAATTGATTATGTGTTTGGTGAACTTGGGTGATTTATGTGCATTGGTGAGTTTGGTGAATTATACACTTGGTGATATTTAGTGAAGATGTGTACTTGTTGATGTTTGTTGTTAATGGTGATACTTGTACATTTGATGATTTTAATGGATGATGTTTATTTCGGTGAAAATATTGAAGTGTAATTTATATGAATGTGATTTTATGATCTTTTGGTGATGATGACTTTCTTGCTTATGCTTTGAAATGATGAATTGTATTTGTTGAGTTGATTAGGCTAAATGAATATAAGGTGAGTAATCCTTTCATTGATTGATGTTGATAAATGATGAGCTTATGACAATGACTTGATTAGAGATTGAATATGTTTGCTATGCCATGTTAGAATTGTGATAGCATGACGTGTATGGAATGGGGGACAATATTCATGTGATGTTAATATTCTAAGAGGGATGATTATGTATATGTATCATGCATGAAATCCTTGAATGTTTATGATTGTTTATGTTTGATTATGATTGATGTGAAGATAACCCCCAGTGATCTATGGTGGACCGCCTACCTATTTGTATGAATGGGTAGACGGCGTGCAGGATTGATCTTTTATCTTGCTTGGTGAGTCGCTTGAGGATAGCAGGAGCTTCCTCTGTTTATTTGTTTTAGAGTCTTAGTATAGGCTCTGATGTAGGTTGTAGGTCCGTATTTATTTGGATTGATTATGTTGTTCAAACTTTATCCATATGTGGATGTTTGGAGTTTATTTGATGTTGTATTTGATATTTATACTATGGCTACTTGGTGATTTATGTTATTTATCCGCTGCAAAGTTTTTGAGAAATTTTAATATGCATGTTTGAAGATTTTTGGAGAATGTAATGTTTATTTCTTGAATAAATGCATTATTCGCGTGTTTAATTGCTTTAATAGAAGTAGGGCGTTACAATAACAACATGTGGCTCATCCGTAGATGGGGTTGCATACTCTCTAAGAGTGCGTTTCTCAGCCATATCGTTTCTATTATTGCATACGTTTCTTCTTTTTTCGTGAAAGAACCTCTCAATCTCAGAAACGAATTCTCCAAGACTTTTGGTTATTTGCATTCAAGTATTAGAAACTCCAAAAATTGAAAGTGAAAAAGAAAAAGAAAAATTTCAATCTAACCGGTACTAAAAAGTTAATAAATATTACTAACTCCCCGGCAATGGCGCCAAAAACTTGTTGTGAAATCCGCAAGCGCACGGTACTATCGAAGTAGTAAAATATCGTTCCACAGGGAGTTGTTGTAATTACCGATTTTATTTCTAATTATGATTAGCTGAAAGGTTTAAAGTTTAGAAATTAAACAGATTGATTGATATAAAATTCAGATAATAAAAAGCGTCTCGGGATTATTGGTTCATCGTAACGACAAATTACTTACAATCCAAACCTATATTTTCCTCTTAAATTAAATCCGTTTCTAAAGACAAGTTTCTCTAATGTATTTCATGTTTCCTTTCAGAATCCATGAGTGTACTTCACAAAACTGTTCATTTGGGGTGTTCCCATCAAGTTTTGTGTCGTCTTGTCTAATTTCATTGGTTCCAATATCAAGCTTCATCTTTCGATCCTTCGTTTGATATTTGAGATGATGAAATAACAACTATTAAACTTCATCTTTCGGTCCTTCGTTTAATACTTGTTACTGAGTTTGAAAACAGTGAAATTGGATTAGAAAATATATTTAAATAAGATTATGGTTCTAGGTTTGGTTTGATATGAATTAAGTCATTAGACTCATCCAGCAAACCCAAGACCTAGAGATCTACTCACTCATGGTCATGGTAGATGAAGAAATTAAATTGACAGAATAGAAAGACATGGAAGTAGATTGCTGAATGTAAAAGTGCGGAATTGTAAAGAACAAGAAATTAAAGAACAAGAAAATAAAGCTTTGATCAATTTGATTCAATGGAAAACAACTGTCACAAATATTCCAAGATTCAAAAATGATTTACAAGTCTGATTGTTCTCTATATATAGCAAAAGCCAGCCTCTAGAAAAGGAAATAGTTCCACATTATAAGACATTAAAATCGGTCATAAAAACAGCCTAAATCGAAACATAAATATGCATCAAATCAGCACATAAATATGCACCAAATCAGCCTTGAATCATGCTTGAATCCTTTCTTTCCTTAACCATGCTTCTAAATAGGGTTGGGAATAGGTTAGGCCAGGCCAGACTTTGATAGGCCTGAGCCTGGCCGACGAAAATTTTAGCAAGCCTAAGTCTGGCCTATGGCCTTTCATAGACCTATTTTTTTGGTCTGGCCTGGCTTGTTTAAAAGCTTGGACTGGCTTGAAAGCCTATTTACAGACCTATTTTATATTAAAGTCATTAAATACTCAATTTTATTTATTTTTAAATATGCTAAATCGGCTCAAAGCCTATTTAACTATAAGGCTTGTCTATCATTATAAGGCTTTAAAAGCCTATTTCACTATAAGACCTTAAAGCCTAATTAAAAAGTTTATTATTGAAGTTGTTTCTCTATTTTTATGTTTAATATAAATTAATTTTAATATAAATAAAAAATAAGTTTTATAAATTTGAAAAATAGGCCGGCCTATTAGGCTTCATAGGCTTTTTTTGATAGCCTAAGCCTGGCCTATTTACTTAAATAGGCTTTTTTCAAAAGCCTAAGCCTGTCCTTTTTAATAAACAAGCCAGGTCAGGCCAGGCCAGGCTTAAACAGGCCAAGCCATAGGCCCCTGTAGGCCGGCATGGCCTATTCCCAACCCTACTTCTAAATCCCTTTTGCTCAAAGACTCGATCTTTCTTCATATTTGATCCTGAAATAAAAACAAACAAATTTGAAGGACCAAGTTCTAAAAAGAAATTAAAACACATAAAATTCTACTAAAATAAACACTTAAAAATCACCTAATTATTGACTTATCATATATTTATAAGGGGGATAACAGTAGAAAAAATCAGAACGACTACCCTCCACGTCTCTCCACGATGCCCCTTCTTCCCACCTTTCCCTCCTTGATTTTAGGCACATAATGACCAGGTGGAAAGACTAAGTCGGGGATGACTTGGACCCTTAGACCTCGGGCTCACACATGATCAAGCTGCCTAATATGCTTGCGTATGTTGCCCGAAGTCTCTGCGGGCTCAATGGATTCTTGCATTTCCCGCCACATGGCAGACACGTGGGCGACTACAATATGTGGGGCTTGGCGGGACCCAACTCTAATTTTCTGGCGATACACAGTCCTCCAAGTACGAGTCCTTGATGAGGGCGAAGTGCTCGTGTTTACGGCAAGTTTATCCGCGGTGGTACAAAAATAAATGGAAAGTGACATTTATTGAGAATTAGATACAATAAATATTTCTCAATAAATATTTTTTGTATCTAAATAGAGAGTATTTTAACTTGAACAAAACCATTTAACTTGAACAAAACCACTTAATTTGCTTTTGATGATGGTGTTTTGTGATCTTAGAGCATACTCCTCTTAAATCTTAAGTTCGATTATATTTAATACCAATGAACAAATCATAAAAAATCTTATTTCATTCCTAAGATATTTTTCTTTTTTACAAGTTTATTGGTCCTACAAGGAGGGGATGAACCTCCTAACATATTAGGAGGCACCAATTTATTTACAACTCACATTCAACTAATCAATTTTACATAATCAATTTTTTCAAAATCAATTTTTCTCGATCCATAATCAAGCATACACTTCATCTTAGGAGGAGGATGATTTCTCTTGCAATTCTTCCAGGGCTGTCTCCCAACAAAGAGGGTCAATCATTATGGAACAAATTTTTTTTTGAGAGAAAGAGAATGTAACATGCAAGAGATATTGCACTGATTTCATACTGACATTAACATTGCTTGCTTCTATGTACAAACTATGTGACAATTGTTGAGCTCACTCCTAGTAGACATAACCAATTAAAAATTAACTAATAATTCTAAAACAGTTCTTGCTAATATTATTTTAACATTTTAATTGATTATGAGTGCTCATCCAACAAAGAAAAAAGAATTACTAAATTACTAAACAAACTTGTACAACATCACCAGCAACTAATTGGTGTATTCATGAACTTGAACTTGAACATCTTGTACCTTCAATTTCACTTTCTCTTCTCCTTTTCCTACCACAACTATTTGGCTTAGGATCACAAACACCAGCTTCCAAAGGAAAATTCAATATAGCTTTCTGACCCCTCATTCTGAAAGCAGCAGAATCATAAGCTTTTGCAGCATCAATTTCACAGTCAAATGTACCTAACCAAACCCTACTTCCTTTCCTTGATGGATCACGTATCTCAGCTGCAAATTTCCCCCATGGCCTTCTCCTTACACCTCTATATCTCCTTGTCTCATCAACACATTCTTCTTCTTTCTTAAGCTTCTTTGATGACACCATAGTAGTTGCTACTTCATCTTTGATTTCCTTTGAAGGGGTTGTTTCCTTTGAAGATGAAGTGTGAGTGAAGAATTCCATGTCAGCTATTAAATCATAGTTTTCAAGGAAAGTGAAGAAGGTACTGTTTTCTGAAATATATGAAGAGAAATCAAATTCTGGTGAAGGGTTTTCAAGCTTAACAGGATGGAGAAACGGGTCAGAGATGTTGTCACCTAAGAGATGATGGCGTATGAGATCTAAGTTTGAAGTTTCTTTTGTTGTTGTCATGTCTTTAGAAACTGAAGAAAAGTAACAACATGTGATTGAATTTTGTGTTGAAATTTTTTAGCAGCCAAAGGGATATTTTTATATGCCTCTAGTGCTCCTTGTTTAAGGGTCCCCACATATACTAGAAGTCTTTGGGTTTTTTTTCTTCTTTAATCATGGCAATAAGTTTTTTGCTTAATTTACCTTTTACTTTTTGTTTTTTTATTGGTTTGACATTGTAAAGTGTGTCCCTCTAAAATTTTTAAATTAGAATTTCTTCGATATCAATTTTGATTAACTAATTTGGTTTCATAAAAAAATAAAAAATTAAAGCATGTTTATTATAGTTTTTTTTTTTGGAAAATAAAATCACTTTTTATAATAAAATAATCAATTTGTCTATTGATGAGGCGTGTCATGTTTGTTATAAAGTGTCTGTTTCGATACTTTTGGGGAGCATGTAGTTTATCGTAAGAAAGTTTATGGCTTAAGTATGGTCGTGACTTTGTTAAAGATGTCTTTTTTGATATATTAAGGCGGGCGGGAGAAGGAGACACCTATGAACTTAGAAGATCAACACTTAGGCTTGCAGATGTTATGATGTATGGATGGGTAGGAGAAAATGTGTAGACTTGACCGGGTTTCACCACTCGTGGGGTTATGGGTCTGGGCATTTATAGTATGACAGACAACCTAAAAGTTGCATCAAACAAAATGACAAAACATGAGAAAACGTGTTCTGACAATCAACATATTTTTATATAATTTGTTTTTGACACTTTTGACTTCCTAGCACCGGAGGTCGTTGACGTTTTACATAGAGTTCAAAGGGTCATGCACAACAATGTCATATTTTCTATGTCCATAAATGTTGTGTTTACAATGATTGATTTTGCCACTCAAAAAGGTTGAGCATCTTGTTGTCAGCTCTCCATCTATTCATGTGTAATCAATTATTGATATATAAAAATGAATTTCTCTATTTGTTACAAATTTTCAATAAAAATAGAAATCTAAAAATAGAAATTTATATATTGTTTCAAATGAAAAATTATTTTGAGTAGATAATCCCATATAGCATAATTTTAAGGTGAACACAATGGTATTCTTAAATAATTTGTTGGGTTTTATTTTTATTTTTTATTTTTGATTGGATATGTATTCATTACCCAATTATCCAATGTCATTTCATATTTTATGTATTAATTTATTAATAAATCAAATCAAATTTCAAATCAGTTTTCTATATATATATATATATATATATATATATATATATATATATATATATATATATACCAACTAAATTTCAGACTACCTACACATTTATCTTTTTATTCAAACAGATGATTTTCGAAACAAACACTTAAATTATTGAACATTAATATTATTTTTTATCCCTACAAATTTATTTTTTTATTCAAACAGATGATTTTCGAAAGAAACACTTAAATTATTGAACATCAATATTATTTTTTTATAATTCGTAACTAACGAGTTATAATTCCTTCATTTTGTTGTGATGCTTTGTTAAGATGTCATTTCATCACTAAGGTCGCCCCCAGTGGGGTAGAGCATGAAGTCTTAATATGGTGAAGGGTTTCATCAACTAGATCCTCTAATTTATTCCTTTCTCTTCCTTTTTTTTTTTTGTTTGAAAGTGGCATAATCAAATTCTAATTTTCCATGATTATATTTTCACACATCTTGTATATGCCTTTGGTATGCACACAATACTACCGGTAGAAACGTAATGTTATTACTATTAGTGGTCTTCTTGTCATGTCTTTTTAATTTACTAGTTTATTGGTTCTTCAAAAACAAAAATGACTAGTTTATTGGTGATTTAGTTTAGGGTTTAGGGCCTCTTATATTATTTATTAATAAATAACAAAAAAAGATGTACGGTATTTTTGTCTGGCCACTTGGTGGAGTATAGTATGAGAAAACAAAGAACGGGTCGCACAATTAGCTGTGAGATACGTCATAATTGATGGTGAACTTTTTAAGTTGAGATTCGTTTTGGTTTTTAAAAAATAAAAATAGAGTGCATTTTAAAAATTATTTAGAGCAGAACTAAATACAAAGCTGGAAGGAGTTATTGATTGATGAAACCATTTTAAAAATTATTTAAACAACTTGTACTTATCTCTTGTCCTAATAAAGCTGTCTATATCCTTTAAAAAATAAAGATGATATTTTTTATAAATAGAAATATTATACACACACATACTCAGCATCACAATTATCCATCTCCCTTACCTTCTTTAAAATAATATGTTTAACTCATACTAATATAGGTTTTTTGTTTTTGTTTGTATAAACCTAATAATGTTGATGCTAAGCTTAAGCATTGAGGTATATGTCTATCTATTTCTATCATTTTGTATCCATTATTTTTATTTTAATTACTATATTTTAATTTTCTATTTTGTATCCATTATTTTTATTTTAATTACTATATTTTTAATTTTCTTTAGAATTGCTTAAGAGCTAAATGAGATCTATTTAATTTAGAATTAATCAATTTGATATGATTCAAATTTGAAAATAAGATAAAGAACAATTTTTAATAAATAGAACAAAATATAAAATTGTAAATAAAAATTTAAACGAATGATAAAATTGTAGATAAAAAATTAAACGAATGATAAAATTGTAATAAAAATATACATTACTTCATCCATATCTATATATCTATATATAGATATTATATAGATATATATAGATGAATTGTAGATGAAACCGGAGCCTCCGTTACACGGTTGTATGATCTTATCCAACAAGTGGAACTGTCACATTCTTGTGTGTGTGTACCCACAAGCAATAAAAACAAACAATTTTTATTAATTACTCTCTTCAAGTTGGTCCTTTGGCATATACCTTCAAGCATCCTGTTTTTTCAGTAGGAAGCAATGTATATAGTCACTTAAGCTGCATGGGACAAAAAAGATTGTGCAACTTGTATGTCAAAGTTGGCCCTTAAAGTGTTGCTTTTGATATATATGTTTGTTGCTATCCAGCTTCCATGAATCAACTAGACAGACTATAATTAAGGTAAATACATGCATAGTTACAACTGTTTTTTACTAGTCGATGAAGACATTCATCCTCAACTTGCATCATAACATTTAAAGCCATGGATTTTGATGTACCCTACATGTCACATCAAAGTACCCTCATTAATGGATAATAATAATACAGTCAGGCCAAATCCAAAAGTGTGAATGATGAAAGAAAATATGTAGTTGGTTTTGTGCAAGTGTTTTGAGTGGTATCACTATCCTATTTAATTCACAATTTCATGAAAAATGTTGCCGACTGTCTATGCTACAAAGACATCAAGCATAGACAAAGACATCAAGTGCTTTGTTTTGCTTACACATTGATTCTTGGGAAAGAGAATCCGAGAATCCAAAATTCGGCTGCAGGAAAATTTAATCGGATCAATCAAGAATTATCGCACTTAAAAATTTAATTTGAATTCTGTCGAACGACTTTTAATAACCACTTGAGCCGAATCTCTATATTTTGTTGTTGATACTTACATTTTTGATGAATGTTTTGATATCATCAATAGAACATTATTTCTCGCTTAGTTTCATTAAGAGAAAATTATAATCCATTCCCAAATTTTTGCAAATAGATCGCACATACCTACTCATAAATAATCTAAATGACAATAATTTGTCAAAAAAAAAAACTCTAAATGACAATAAGTGACATCATTCTTTGTCCTCGTCAGCTTAACTCAGTTGGTTGGGACAATACATAAAATATACAAGGTCTGGGGTTCAAACCCCGGCCACTACCAAAAAAAAAAAAGTGACATCATTCTCTATGGCCCGGCTTACATCATATTTTTCTACTATAAATTAAATGTTTAAAAGTGTCTTCGTAAGTATAGTTCACTTTGCAAAGATGTTGCAATATGCAGGGATCATAATTTGAACCATAAAATTTTCCATTACATTACATTGCATTGTTCATATTGATTACGGTTAATTACCATATATAATATCACTAAACTTGAGTAGATCACATGATCCACCTTTTAATTACTCAGTCATTTTAGACTTGGAGAACTTCTTGTGAGGAACTTGTAATTGGGCTAAACTAGAATTATAACTACTAATCAATCACACATTCACTTATATAACTTTCAAACCGAATTAGTTTCACTCCAAACCGATTCATATATATAAGGGCAATATTTGTCATATTCAAGTCAGGAGGAAAGTGACCTGTGTCAAGCCAATTGCAACATTCTTTGAAAATGTCATCACTACAAATATGCCAAAAATGGTGGTAGAATCCCGGACTACACCCGTCAGGACCCAGGCATTTGTCTGAATCATAGTCACATAATTCGTAATTCGCTTCGGTACGTGGTACGGGTTCGGGTACGCGGTACGCGACATCAGAAGAATTCGGTACGTGTGGGGGTATAGAGCTTCGGTACGCCTCAATACGTGCGGGGGTATAAAGTAAAATTTTTAAGTTATTTTTTCTTCTAAAAAACCTAGTGAAAATCTGGGCCAAATTACTGGATAGTAGCTTGCAATTTATTGTGGGCCAAATTGACCCAAGCCCAATAGAAAAATATATCTAGCAAGAGAGAAACCTTAATTCATCATCTTCTTCCTCCTCCTTGAAACAGAACAACCGCCTCCTCCATCTCTTTAACCCATTTTAATCACTCTTCCAGAAACCTCTAACCTCGTAACATCACTCAAGATCTACATCTATTACTTCTATTCCTCTTCATAAAATAAAGTCTGGATATACTTGTATGCTTTTTTTGTGGATTTTTCAATGGGTACTCTTGGTACGCTTGCTTACGCGAATTTCACCACGAATTTGAGCGAATCAGTACGCGGAAGTACCGCGAATCGGTTCGCGCGAACCAATTTGCGGTTCTCTAGTGAATCCTACGAATTCTGTAACTTTGGTCCGAATGCATAAAAAACATAGCCGTGCGAAATTCATCTTTGGTAAAAGGAGCCGTGAGGTCAGTGTTATCATCGTTAGAGACTGGTTGTCGGATAAGCCATCAACTGGAGTTGTATCACTATTTTGCTGCTGAAATAACTCATGAAAATAATTTTAGGCTATAGTGCACATACCATGGTTATCCGTCACTTTGTTGCCTGCGTCATTTGTAACATCCCGATTTTTTAGTTTGTTATTATTTTAATTATTTAGAATTTAATTGTTTATTTGCTGTGTTTGAATTGTTGGGTTAATTGATTTTTATTTGAGATTGAGGAGTAAAGGGTATTTTATTAATTTAGGAGTGAACGGTATTTTTGTGAAGTTAGTAGTAAAGGGTATTTTATTAATTTAGGAGTGAAGGGTATTTTTGTGAAGTTAGTAGAAACTTTGATGAATTAAGAGAATAGAGTTAATTGAGTAAAAGGGAGGTTTAAGTGAAGTAAATGTGTAGTGTTTTCTTTATGAAGAGGAATAGAAACTAAGCCCAATAAGAATTAAGTGAACCAAACCCAACACAAGTGGATATAAATAGGTGGTAGTCTTCATGATTTAGGGTTAGAAAATCATTTGCTAAGTTTTGAGAGAGAGAGGCAAGCAAGAGGCAAGAGAGAAACACAATGGGGTCTAGAGAGAGAAAGGAAGAAAGCTCAAGAACCAAAGGAAAGAGGCAGATTCAAGCTTGTAGGAATCTAGATTTGGAAGTTAAGAGGTACGAGGGTTATATTATTTTCATCATATAGGATTTATGAGCAATTGAGTAGTTGTGGGTTGTATGATTTCTATTACTTTCATGAATTTTATGATGAACTAGTGTCAATTTTGTGCTCTAGTTGTTGTGGTTATTTTGGGTATGTGAAAAGTTGTGAAGACATGTTGTTGTGTGAAAATCAATGTTTGGTTATGTTGAGTTGGTGTTTTTGAGTTTTAAGCTAAAATGAATGAAATTCATGAAATTAGATGATGAAACGATGTTGATTTCGTGTTCTATCTTCTTGTTATGGTTTTGGGTGTACGAATGTTTATGCTCTCATGATTTTAAATGATCAGTTCATGGTTTAATTGTGAATATATGGTGTTCTTGAATTTTTGGAAAAGTGAGTAGAAAACATGAATTTGGATACATAATTGATGTTTTGGCGTGTGTTAAGTGCTTATTTAAAGTATACTAAATATGAGTAATGTTTATACAACGATTTTGGGATGAATGTGATAAAAATGGGATTTTTGGGGTGTTTTGGCTGGGTTACGGAGAGCCAAAACACAATACTTCTAAGCTTCAATTTCAGGCAACATCCGATGTTCTACGCATTTCAGTCCTTTGGGGGTGTTTATGGGCATCTCTTTGGTGATGATTTGTTAATGTTTTGATGCTTAATCGATGTATGATCAATGCTTGCTTTGGATTGAATTGTTTAAGTGATTTTCTGATGAAATGGAATCAAATTCAAAACTTGAAATGAGTTAGAATAGAGTTTTCCCAATTGAATAAATGTTGTGATGCTTGAACTGATGTGATGTTGGACATAGAATAACATGTAGGAATTATGAATATGTATGTAAGCATGAAACTTGATTTATGTTAATATTGGAAATAGACGAAAGTGGTGAGTTAATGAATTATGGAATGTTGATTTATAAATGGCTATATGATGATGAGTATCTAATAATGAGAAAGTGATGAGTAATGATTGAGTTAGTTGATGATATGTGAATGCAGTATTGTCTAACTATGTGTAAATGGTGAATTGTTTAAAGATGAGAACTGATTACATGATGAGGTGTTATTTTATTGATATGATGATATGACGATGTTGATGTGATAAACATGATGATGTGGTTATGATGATATAACGATGTGATATGATGATGGTGATATGTTGACGTTGATATGATGATGTTGAATTATTGATGTGGTAATGAAATGATTTGTTGGTGTATGGATGTATTGATTTGATGATTCTTGGTGTGTTCGTGTGTTGTTATGTTATATGATGAAAGGATCATGTAACATGAACTATATGGAGTCGTGCATTGTCGATTCTATACTGGTATCCATGCATCATGGTCAGTCCTATTTAATGACGTGTATTTAATGATAGGTGGATTAATAAGTAATATACCTCCGATTATTGATGGTCGGATTAGGCAAGTGTCCCAAATCATTTACCAAGTAATAAAGGGATAAGTAGAGTATCGTATCCACACGGATTGTCGTTTCGTCCAAACAATTCACGTTACTTAATTTTGAACAATAAAATATAAAAGAGTTGAGGGTTAAGAGATTGTAATTTTTATCTATTTGTAATAGAGGAAGTTACCTATTTTGGTTGCAGAAATGATAGTTGCAGTTAGGATTCTTCGAATCCCCTATTCATTTGTTGGAATTAATGTACAGTCAACCGCGTTCAGTTATTCTAAGCAGACTATTTAAGTGATAAGTTTGTTGAGACGTGATAACATAATCAGCTGTCAAGTTGCATCTGTTGGTAGCATCATGATCCTTACGTGCGGGGTCTTACTCTCATAGATTTGGTCCATCCCTCCGTCTGTTTAGTTGCACCTGGTGATCACACTAAGTTCATACGCGTGCTACAGTATAGGTTTATCAATCCTGTAGGATCCTCCACCTTCGTAAGGATTATTAGTGTGGGGCTTTACTCCTTCAGGGGTAATTGAAACATAGACTTAAATTGACGTTCCAATATTTCCAAAGGTATGGTGGCCAGTGTTGCTGAACGTTTTCCCATCTACGGATCTTAGAAGTACATAGCACACTCTCTCTCTTAGTAGTTTTACAAATGGGCAGCCCTATCAGTGTCTACCTTACCAAGGTTTGAGAAGAATGAAGTTACTGGACTGATTTAAGTCATGAAGTCACTTGTTTCCTTAATTAATAACTAGTTACATCTAGGTTCAACATATTTTACTCAATATTAGTAATGTCACCTCCTAAGTACTTACTACTAGCAAGGTTTGAGAAGAATGAAGTTACTGGACTGATTTAAGTCATGAAGTCACTTGTTTCCTTAATTAATAACTAGTTACATCTAGGTTCAACATATTTTACTCAATATTAGTAATGTCACCTCCTAAGTACTTACTACTAGGGTCAACTCGCTTTCGGTATCTTTCGTCTAGTTACTAACTAATTACTTCCTAGATAGATATATATAAATATCAAGATATAAATATCAATATTAGGCCTTGTCACTACCTAAGCGCCTAAACTATGGTTGCGCTCGAGAGGAGACAAATCTTACGCACACAGTAAAACTAAATAGCGAACAGAAAATGACTAAATAAAAGACATTAAATTAAATAATTATACAACAAAATAAATAGAGGTTCATCTTATAACCCTAACCTAAAAAGATTTAGTTACTCATGGTAGCTAAATAATTAATTACAGAAGAAATAAAACTTATCCTAAACACTTGGAGAGAGGAAAGAGAAACTCCTCCTGAAAGCTTCTATAATCCGCCTTTCTCTTGAACTGCTCCAGTTCTGAATAAGAAATTATGAACGTGGAAGGCGGTATTTATAGGGAAAGTTTTCACCTGGATTTGGACTAAAACGTGGGCTTTCTTTCACAAAAATCACAAAATTGTGACTTTTTTCGCAAGGAACTGAGCGTTGGGCGGTTACTGCCACGTGCCAAGTGCATATACCTTGCAGGTAGGCGTATGGCGCCTCAAACCATGCACTTGGCCGCTTTTTGCGCCGCCTCTGGGTGCCTAGCACCCCATCCTGTGCGCATGGGCGCTTTTGAGTGTGTTCTGGGTGCTGAAATGTCTATTTCTTTGCCTTTTTAGGTGTTTGCTTCTATGTAAGTTATCTTGGAACTTGGGACCATAATTCCTCCCTTTGTAAATTATTCTGAGTCCTCTTGAATCTTCATTCTTCATCTTTTCAAGGGCCACATAAATCTTCGGATTTCTTTGTTTTGCCTATTTGCACGATTTCTTCGTGAATTACATCAAAAACACCCTAAAATTGCTATGTTTTGGGAAGAACATAATTACAGACTCAAATATAGAAAACATTACAAATGTACCAAAATCATAGGCAATTGTTTTAATACTTTTCTGTTTTGCTGGTAAAACCTAGTGAAAATGACTGAAAAATATGCCAAGAATAACGTAAGATGATATGCCATCAATTATCCAAATATTTAAAGAAGGGGAATCACTCGGTAACATAACTTCGACATCTAAAACTCAGTACCACGTGCATATTGATGGTCGGATTAGGGAGGTGTACCAAATCGTTTACCAAGTAATAAAGTGATTGTCGTTTCGTCCAAACAATTTGCGTTACTTATTTTTAAGTTGACGATATAATAAAAGAGTTAAGGGTTAGAAGCTTGCAACTTTTATCTATTTGCAACAGAGCAAGTTTACCTGTTTTGGTTGCAGAAAAGTAAGCAGCGGTTAGGATTCTTCGAATCCCCCTCTTTATATTGTTGGATATTAAATAATAGTAATGTCGTCATTTATTTATCTTAAGTAGACTATACAAGTGATGAGGCCGTTAAAACGCGACTAACCTAATAGGTTGGAAGCTTCACATGCTGATCACACGGTGATCCTTACGTGTGGGGTCTATACTTCTCGGTTAACTAGGTTTATCCCTCCAATGTTTGGTTCCACCTGCTGGTCACACGGTGATCCTTACGTGTGGGGTCTTACCACCTCAAAGGTAATTGAAAACATGGACTTTATGTTGGCTTTCCACCAATTCCCAAGGAAATGAAGGCCAAGGTTCCTTAGGTATACTCGTCTATGCATCTTAGGACACTCATATCACTCTCACTCTCTCTCTCTCTCTCTCTCTCTCTCTCTCGGTAGTTCTGCAAACAGGCAGCCCTATCAGTGTCTACCTTACCATGGGTCGAAGAGAATGGTTCCATTAGGTTTACTCCTCGGAGTCGCTTGTTTCCTTAATCACTAACTAGTTACCTCCTAGGTTCAACAGACTTTACTTAGTAGTAGTAATGTCACCTCCTAAGTACTTACTACTAGGGTCAACTGTCTTTTGGTATCTTTCTCTAGTTACTAACTAATTACTTCCTAGACAGATAGATATTAATATACGAGCTATAAATATCAAGATATAAGCAGCAAGATAGTAATATCATTATTAGGCTCTATCACAACCTAAGTACCTAATTTAGGGTTACGATCCTTAGAAATAAATAATTCCTAATAAAACTAAATAGCGAACATAATATAAATAAAATAAAACGACATTATATTAAACAAATATCCAACGAAAATAAATAGGGTTTCATCTTAGAAGTCTAACCTAAAAAGAATTAGTTACACATGGTAACTAAAAAAAATTACTAAAGATAAAAACATACCCTAGAAAATCAAGGAGAAGATAGAAACTCCTCCGAAGCTCTAGAGTTGCATTCCTCTTGAACTGCCACAGTTCTGAACGAGAAATTCATAATGAGGAAGACTACTATTTATAGTGAGAGTTTCTAACTGGGTTTGGGCTAAAAACGCAGACTTTACCCACAAGAAAGCATAATATTACGCCTGCGCCCCTCACATTTCAGATGCTCAGGGCGCATGAGCAAAGCTCTAGGCGCATGAGTGTTCACCAAAAGCCATGCTCTATGCGCATGGTAATGTGCTCTAGGCACATGGTATTGCTTCTTGGGCCCAGTTTCTCCGATTTTCCGTCGTTTTAGGTTTTCGTCTTCAAATAACTTGCCTCGGAACTTGGGAACAAAATTCCTCCCACTAGAATGTCTCCTGAGGCCTCTTGAATCTTCATTCTTGGTCTTCCCAATTCTTCACAAATCTTCGGATGTTCTTGATTTGCCGATTTGCATGATTTCTTCGTGAATTACTTCAAAAAACCCCTAAAATTGCTGTTTCGGGAAAACTAGAATTACATACTCAAATATAGAAAACATTACAAAAGTCCCGTAATTACAGGCAATCGTTCTAATACTCCTCCTTTTTTCTTCTAAAACCTATTGAAATTGACTGAAAAACATGCTAAGAATAACGTAAGATGACATATCATCACATATAGAGTCGAACTAGAACATTGTATACATATGACTCTATGTGAAATATGCATACTTAACTATGTGAATCTATGTGAAGATGTTTGAATTGATTATGTGCATTTATGTCGAAGATGTTTGATTTAATTATGGTGACGAGCTATGAATGCTACGTATTCAATTGGTGATTATTTGATGATGTGAATATTTGCTTATATCCTTGTGATGATGATTATAGATTCGTTGTATCTATTTAATTTAATTGAATGAGAATAAATATATATATATATATATATATATATATATATATGATGTTGTGATCCTAATACTATACATGCGTTCATATTTCCTCTATGTTGAATTTATATCTTACCCTACGTGTGGCGAATGGGCGCCTACACCCTTGTGGTTTAGACTTGCATGTTGAGGACACATAGTTGCCGTGAGTTTCCCGAGGACGGCTTAGAGCCTACTCGTCTTTTACTGCTTTGATTCTGGATTCTTGTCTACTAGTGCTCTGATCAGGATTGTAACACCCCGTTTTCCCAACATAAAAATTTCACATATAAATCAGAGTCATTCAACATAAACGGAATGCTACACTTCTTAAAAATCATAAATGGAATAAATAACAATTCATCCTTCATAAATTGGTCAACATAAATATTCAAAAACTTCGCAGCGGATTTTAATTCAACAACATAATTAGTCTTGGGCCGAAGGCCTCATCAAAACATCTCGTAATAATCCAAAAACTAAATCATAGTCATGTAAAATCATAAGCAGTACGTAAGGAATAGAAAATAGCCACAAAAGTTCCCATCCCGTTTCGTATCAGAGCACCTAAAGACACAGTGAGAGATAGCCACTCACGACAGCAATCAACAGCTACTTATTCTCGATCACTTGCAAGTTACTCATACGAAGAGCAACATTTCCAAGCAGAAGGGGTGAGATTTCACATTCAATAATAATAAGCATATAATTCAACAATTATATTTAACAACATAAACATCATCAACATATCATAACAATGGTCATGTAGCATCATTATCATCATCATAATCAACTTCATAAATCAACTTAACAACTTAACTCGACAATGCAACTTAACTCGACATTCTAGGGCATAAGCCCTCGTCGCTTTTGAGCATAAATATACTCCTAGGGCATGAGCCCTCATCGCTATTGAGCAAAAGCTCCTAAGGCATGAGCCCTCGTCTTTATTGAGCAAAAGCTCCTAGGGCATGAGCCCTCGTCTTTAAATGAGTATGCATGGACTCAACATCTTACACCTTAGACAACATGAACGTCTTATATGACTCCAATAATTTGGATCAACATCTCACATCTTAGACCGACACATGCAGCTTTAATCAATAGTAAACAGCAACATGGCAGCACATCAATAACCTCAAGATATAACAATATCAAGATGTAATCATCGTCTCAAAACATCACTTATAATTCACATAATGCATATACGATTATATATATATCATCAGTAACAACATTAAATCATCTTATAACAACTTCACAGATCATCGTTAATATTATATTCAAACATCAACAATTCATCACATACCATCGTATTCAAACATCAACAATTCATCATGCAATTTTGTAAAAACATAATAAATTATACATAGCATATTTCCATGTCAAACCAAGGCTACTGGAAAGATATCACAATTATCAACAACTTTCATGTTTATACCAAAAACCAATTCAAAACAGAAAACGTGTGAAACAGACGCAAAAGCATGAAACAAAGAATGTTGTCACCGTACAATTTCACTAAGACCTCCTTGGAGTATTTTCATCATAAGTCAAAAACTAAAAATCATATTCACGTCAAACCAAAGCCACTGGAAAGCTAACAAAATTATCTAAAACTTTCATGTTTACACCCAAGCCAATTCTGTACCGATCAATACCAGTTTTCATTTCAATTTCGAAAAAGTTGTGCAGAAAGTCCATAAAAATTCACTGTGACCTACGTGCAGTAATTTGACCATAACCCAAGTTCTATAAATCGTTTTGACGTCAGACCAACGACATTAGAAAACTAATATTCATACCTACAACTTTTTGTGTTTACACCTAAGACCAATTCTGTACCGATCAATAACAGTTTCTATTTCAAAATTCAGGGCAGAGATAAGAAAAATCAGGAAAAGCAACTTATATTATTCAAAATTCACATTCATTCAAAATCATCACAATCAACTCAACATAATTCATACCCAATTCATAATATGACATTAACAACAACAATCATCAATAACCACAAATCAACAACAACATAACATAAATCATCAATATCACTCTTAACCCTAATTCTCCAATTCTCAAAAACTAAACCTACAACATGTTAAATGAAATTTTCAGAATCATAGACTCAAGATTATTTAATGATAATCCCACCCTTACCTTAGATTGATTGATTGCAAGGATTCTACAGACTTCTCTTCTCTGGTTCTTCTCTTCTCTAGGTTTCTCCTCTTTCTCTAGGTTTCTCCTCTTTCTCCCAAAAACAGTTTGCACGTAATCCTTATTTTCTAACTCTGACTCTCCTCTTTATATAAACCTTAACCTATTTATTTTCTCTTAATTCCAATTCTGCCCCAAAGCCTCATTATTCTAAATAATTATATTTCTCCACTAAATATATTCTTCCACTAAATATATTCTTCCACTAAATATATTTTTCTACTAAATATATTCTAATAAATAATAAAATAAAGACACTCAATAAAATATCAACATATCACATAATTAAATAAATCATATAATTCGACTCTATCTCAAGAAAAATAATTAAATAACAAGGAGGGCGTTACAAGGACTGTTGGGATTTTATTTATGTTGTCGGATTATGTTTGAGGAACCTCGAGTTCATTTTGATGATGTCCTTATTCTAAGATATGATGTATGACATTTATGTTGCTGAGACTTATTTCCGTCATGATTTGATATTTTATGATGGAGACTTGATATGTGTTGAAAGATGAAGAGTAACACCTTTATATGTTCTTATAATTGTTGAATTATTATTTTAAATATTGCATGTGGGGTTCAAGGGTGTTACACCGTCCTCTAAAGATAAGATACGGTTTACCTTCTTCCTAGTTGTAGCGGAGGCGTGGAAAAACTTCGTGTTATGCCATCCCTATACCAATGGGTCTTTGCTCTTTGTCGCCAATATGCATTGTCTTGCACAAGGAGCCTACTTATTTTCCTACGAAGCTCCACCAACTCAGCCTAGCCATCTCCTGAAGAATTAAGGCGAATATTATTTAGGTGACGCCGACATTCCTCAATATCCTTTTTCACCTTATTGCAATGACCTATACTCAATACATTCATTTCTTCTACGCAAGAACTCAGTGTCAAAAGGAGAGCAACATCACTCCGTTGTTGCCAAGAGTCCATAACAAAATCATTAAAACTAGGTTCTAATTGTCAAGCGTTTTCATAGCGAAATCTACGCTTGTGGAGGTGTGGCCGAGCCACTAGGTTACGGTTCAGCACAATGGGGTAATGGTCAGAAGAAGGAGCTACAAGATTCTCTAACACATCATTGGGAAACAAAGCAAACCACGCAGCAGTAGCAAGTGCTCTGTCTACTCTCTCCTCCACCGCTTGGGGGGTGCCCGGAATCTTAAACCACGTAAAAGGATAACCCTCCACCGGAACATCCAACAAACATGAATCAAGAACGGATTGTCTAAAGCCATTTATGAGCCAATGGGGTCTAGAAGTCCTACCTCGCTTTTCACTTGCATCCATAATGTCGTTAATATATCCAAATATACACCACAGACTTGTATATCAACAAGTTATGAAGAAACTCCCACGCAGCTCGCCTACGTCCCTCATTAGCGTACCCGTAGTAGCCGGTATGTTTCCAAGGACCAAGATTAGAATCAACAATCTCAATTGTTTTATGATTATTAGAATAATCAATAAGCTGACAATTAAGAGAAGTATGCCAGAAGAAAGCAAAGACCGCCGCTTCTACGGTTCTGTCAACAGAAAAAGAAGATTCCAAAACAAGCACATAACATAATTCTTCAATTTTATTTCGGTGGACTAGTGTCTCACTTGAACAGAGGAGGTTTGGATTGAGGATTCACTCTTAAAAAATAATTTTTCAAAATAATTTTTTTATCAAAATATAGAAACTCCAAATCAAATTAATTAGTGTTGAAGAACCCTATAAATTTATGGGTTTAAAAGTAGATTTATCTTTCAATTTCTTTGTGCGAGTTCCCGTTGGGCAGCACTTTAGATGAAAATTTTGTTAGTGTACGCTCACGTTTGGTAATGACTGGGGAAATTGCTTCAATAGTCTTTCTCATTCCCCTTTCTATTGCAATCATTCCACCTACCGAAAAATCTTCCTCTTTCAAATCCCATGCTAAGGTACTAACCATTCCTAGAATCTAAGCAATGGCACAATCAGATCATAGGATGCCTCATCTAGATGAGGTGAAGAAACTAGGGATCTCCGAGAAGTGTGAGGGTGGATAAAGAAATAGTTGTTTTTCGGCTTTTGAATTGGCCCAACATTAGGATCTAACCCATCTAATATTTTTGGCCCTTACTTTTTCCACTCTATTCGGATTTTAAATTCCAAAATATTTCAACGTGTTTTTGTAGGTTTTTATGGGGTGTTTATGCCGTTCAGATTCTATAATCCAAACTGAATGGGGCGCACGAGAAACTCATAGGATGGAAAAAGAAGCAATCGGCATTTTTAATCAGATTATAAGGTGATTGTGGATTCTTTAGTCAATAACTCCCGAGATTTTCTTTACCCACGCTCCGGGGATCTCGTCAACCTTACAACATTTTATATTATATAATCCAAATAGTGTAAAAACACTTACTTAAATGTACCCTCCAACACCCTTCAAAATTTAGATTTCATAATCGGAACTTGTAAGAAGTGTGAGAAAAGAAACTCTCATTATTTATGTACCATCTGTCAAAACAAAAACTCTAATGATGTATCAAAGTGGGTAGTCTCTCAACAAGCAAATATGGTTGTTCATTCTGAGGCATCAAATCTAGCACCCAATTTTATGATGTAATCCATTCTTATATCGTGCCTTCGATCTTGAATGAATTACAACAAATCTCTTCAGGAAAAAAACTTCATCCTCATTCTTCTTCGTTCTCATCTTATCGATTCTTAAAGACGCGACAATGCACTGTATATCTATCAAACTTGAAATTCTGAGGAAGTGATTCAATTCCTTGATAGTTTTTATTAATTCTTTGAGCCACATTATGATAATATTGTTGCCAATTAGATTACATCAAAATAAGAGATTTCACCATCAATAATAAAATGTGCTGACTCAATTACTTTCATGGAAGGGGAAAATACACCTGATCTACATATCATACACATACATACATAATACATTGTTAAGGATCATCGACAAACAAAATTACAATTCTTCACCTCAACTAATGGAGAATTTTGTTACTCAGGAAACCGGTTGTTTCCATCCTGCAACAAATTCACAATTTCAGATAAAATTGAACGTTATCAATCAGGTTTATAATATATGGCGTAACCATTTCAGATTTACCTTTGCAAAGCTTATATTGCTAAGCGATATCTATACAACTCTTGAGACAAACATCATCTATGTCAGAAAATGGTCAATGATATGAAGTATAACATCTGCACCTTCCATATGTGAGATTTGGTCTTTGACCTGTAAATAGCAAGAAAAGATCGAGAAAGAATAGAGGCAGTTAAAGCGATGTATTCAAAGAAATAGTATCATGTGTGATTCCATATTTGACACATTAGAAAGGGCAGGGCAAGACACAAACCTGAATTACACTATGAGCAGCAAATCTCTGTCTGCTACTATGGAAGCTAACATCTACTTTTTCCCATGACACAGAAGACAAACCTGTTACCAGCTCCTCTGCAAGTTTTCATTCCAGTTAGAAATCTTACATTTCGAAGACAACATAAAGAAATATGCCATGCATGACTATATTGTCCAACATTCAATGACAATAACAATCAAATCTCCTCTAAAAAAATAAATAACAATAAAATCGTGTCATATTAAGGCCACCTATGAATCGATCAATGAACACTAATGGGTTCTAATAAACCATTTTGATGGTATCTCCTAACCAGAAAGTTGTCATTATAAAAAATGTTATAATTATTTTACATTACTCGTGGTTTGATTGCACACTATGAAACATGATCATCTTTCTACTGAGATTGTAATTTATATAGATTTGAATTTTGCATTTAGAGAAAAGTTATCTAATGAACAAGATAGTTAAGTTTTATTACAACAGAAAACTGAAATTGTTAGAATGTCCAAAAAAAATCACACAATATCTTGATTTTATCCTAAAGAGTTTATTCAGAACACCTACGCTCTTATAAGATCTATTAGGAATGGGTTCCGAATCATATGTTCGGTAAAGAAATAGAAGCAAATGCATCAGAGAAAAAGTTATAATAACATTTTTTTTTTGAAAACTCAGTATCCGATCCAAGGACCGACTAATCCGAGGGGATCAATCCCACCGCCCACTTGCGGGGACCCCATTTAAAGCCAGAGCAAGCTCTGTATGGACTTGCCCACCGAAATTGGCACCAGCGGGAATCGAACCTGAGACCTTGAGAGGAGCAAACTCCAAGATCCCAAGCCAACCACTAGGCCAACCCCAAATGGGTAAAGTTATGATAACACTTATCATGTAACGATGGTAGAATCTTGCTTTAGGTTACGGAACACTAACGCGTTACATAAATTTCATGCTTTTCATTGTTAGAAATAACTTCTTGATAGTGTCCATATAACTAGAAAAACAGTATTGCAAAGGAAGGACAAAGAGAATGTCAACATTTATTGAACAACTTTATTATATCAATAATTTTTCCATAATAATGTAGAAAGAACCAATTGTCAACGATTATATGAAAGAGGAAAACAATGGAAGGCCAACCATGTAAGAGCAGTGTGAAAGAACACAATGTGAAAGAGCACTAATATATCAATGATTAAACATCAAAGAGACCATATATCATTTAAAATGTACATCACAGAAACTGCAGATAAAGTGAACATCAAGTTGCATTTGTTTTAAGAAAAATATGGTGATACCTTCTATCTTGTCAGAGCCATTATCTTTCAGTAAGTCACACTGTTCAGCATCACAAGCCTTGCAATGCTCTTCATATACAACATGTGGATATTTTTCATTGAGGGTATCCTCCCACTACCAACCAAATAGATGTACATCACTAAATGTAAATGAATGATATAATAAATCAGATAGCATTGAAAAATATCACTAAATATACCTTTGGAAGTTCATTATTACGTCTAATGGATGATGTTCTCCAGCCAACGATATCTTAAGTTTTTATGAAGGAGAACCAAATAAAAATATATGCAATAGGAAAGTTGAATGCATATATAATAAGTAGAAACATGTAATAGATATGAAGGATACGATCATAGCCCACATTTGAATATATAACCCGACGTTTGAAAGAGCGCAATGCAGACCTGCACAAAACATGACATAATCATTTGAAGGAAACAAATTCCAAATATAAAAAGAATTTAACATGGGACAAAACAAACATACATGAAATAATATCCATCATAGTCTTCAATCATGCGTTTGAGCAATGGAGGTTTTCCTTCATCGTCATCGGTAAGGAAAAGATGCCGGCCCGTTCTTCTAAAAATCCAATGAATAACAACACTTGCAAGTTTCTCAAATGCAGTTACCCCAAAAAGAAATGGAACCTGAAATTCAAAACCCAATCAACAAGTTTAAATACTCAAATATCAAAATCTGATGCAACTTTCTTTTATGCAAATATCACAAACAAATGCAAGATTTCATGTTCATTTGATGGCAAGACATGACCACAGAGATGAATGTGCCGCTAGTTGAATATAATATAACCATCTAATGCTTTTGATGTAAAACAAATATTTGTATCACAACATGCTATATTAAAAAAAATAAAAAAAAAAATACCAATCTATCAAACCAAACCCATAAACTGTCATTCGCTCTAAAAGATAAACACACCAAGAAAGAGATTATAAGAGTCAAAGAAAAAAACAACGTATAGTGAGGGTTTGGGTAGTTCAACTGGTCTGAGCTAAGGGATAAGGAGTTTGAGGTCCTGGGTTCAAATCCGGACAAATGAGAAAAACTGATCTAACAACTAATTACTAACATTTGCCATTCAAAAATTATAACTAACATTTGCCATTCAAAAATTAAAAAAGAAAAATTAATAATAATGTATATATAGGATATGGTTCTTTTTGGACCCTTACATATTAATATAAATTACTAACATTTGCCATTCAAAAATTATAACTAACATTTGCCATTCAAAAATTAAAAAAGAAAAATTAATAATAATGTATATATAGGATATGGTTCTTTTTGGACCCTTACATATTAATTTACTACTAACATTTGCCATTCAAAAATTATAACTAACATTTGCCATTCAAAAATTAAAAAAGAAAAATTAATAATAATGTATATATAGGATATGGTTCTTTTTGGACCCTTACATATTAATATAAATTACTAACATTTGCCATTCAAAAATTATAACTAACATTTGCCATTCAAAAATTAAAAAAGAAAAATTAATAATAATGTATATATAGGATATGGTTCTTTTTGGACCCTTGCATATTAATTTACATGAAACCGAAGAAATGAAACCGAAGAATAAAAGATATAGGATATAAATGAACCAACCCTTTATGATTGACTTTGGGTACTATTCATGAGTTAAGAGCAAGACTTAAAATAAAGGTCCGCAACCACGACTGCGGCCACAACATTAGGTTTTAAGGCTTTTTTATACTGCAATAACAGCCGCATTAGCCACATTTATCTATAATTTTCTACAATACCAAAGATTGCAACGTAATACTGATGTACCTCCTACTATTTTGATTCACTAATGACACTAGATATGCACTGGTCTATATCTTAAATTTCTGAGCTCTAGATCATCATTATGAAGATAATATTAGGATCATGGTAACATTTGAAGATAAAGAGCCTAATAACGAGAAACCGTTCCAGAAGAAAAACAATTAAAATAAAATGGTAGAAAATATAGAGCTCCAGAAAATAATTTGAGAAATTGACAAAACCAGTAAATAATTTGGGAAATTTACAAAGCCTTTATTTACTGTATGAAAGAAAGGACTTGACTAGTTCAAAGGCCTGTATAGCTTTTTAGAGAGAAATCGAGAGAGAGAGAGATGAAAGAGGGTAATGTGTCATTCATTACACACCAGACTACAGAGGACACTAAGCTATGCTAGATTTATTACATCACCAATAGTCTCTTTAATCCCCATCACTAGACTAATGAAACATAAGGTAATTCTTAAGATGCAATGTTGGTACCTGCTTATTGCCCCTTGACCCCAGATGAGGTGTAGCAACAGTTACGAAATTCATTGCCTCCAGGCCACATATTGTACCTATTGAGTCCACCTTACTTTCTTTATTGCCTGAATCCTGAATAGGTTCGTTTCCAGGTGGCCTATACAGCTTCCCAATAGCATATCGTGCCACTAATCCTCCAACTGAATGTGAAATAAATGAGACTTTACGCATATTTGGCTTTCTTCGAATCACCTCAATGACCTAAGAGTTCAATTTCCTGTTAATACTTGATAGAAATAAAGATGATGTATGTAATGAAATGATACACAATTGTATAAAGATATCAAACATTAGTATATTACATTTCTCTAATTAATATACTGTTTTATTTGAAGGTAAAAGAAGACATGACAATTATCCATCTCCAACATATGTCAGAAAGTAATTCAATAACTTCCTTATTTGAAATGACGAATTTCTCTTTGCCAATGAAGCCCAGATACTTCAAATTTGCTAAAGGGTGTGGATAAAAGAGTAAACTTCATTTTTTTTAATGTTATTATCAACCAATACAAAGGACTCTGTTTTCCTATACATCACTTATGAATATCTTATCAAGGCTCTACAAAGAAAAGTGTCAACAGGTTATGCTTTACTAGTCACAGGGAAAATATGTAAAAAAATATTTCAAGATATTCATCATCATCTATAGAACACGGAAACATTTATATAATATATGTGACTAATAAGGCAATATAATCTATGGATAGTGAGCCTAGTGAAGATATAGTAAATTCATTTACACAAGACACGAGATTCATCAAACAAACCTCCTCTGCCAATCTCTCGCCCATTACGTCCACACCATCTAGTGTATGCTTAGACACATTTCGTTCGCTGCCTGAGTGAAAGAAGATGAGAAAAGTTTAAAATTACACACAGAATTTAAAGCCCACACTGGACAATATAACTCAGATATTGTAAAAAATAAGCAAAGAAATCAAGCCTCCCCAAGAAAGAAGGATGTCCAAAGCTTGTCAACTCGGTTGCCACTTAAACCACAAGAAATTGTTGTTTGTACTCTTTCTAGCACATAAATACAAGGTTCTATTGCAAAGGCCGTCGAATTCCGAGTAAACAAAAGATTTTTTTTCTCGAGTAAACGACAAACATGTTATTAATGTCAATGATAAGATTTCAAATTTCTCATCACCTTAAACTACAATTGCACCAAGTATGAACTAGATTACTGAATCATTGAAAATTCACCATACCGAATAATGATATGCAAAGTGCTAAGACACTAAGGTAGTTTTAAGTGTGAAATTCCGAATGAGATAAAAAACGGACATACAATTGGCAAAATTCAACTGCTTCAAATGAAAAAAGTAATGACATAAATCAAATAATTTCAAACAACAACAACAAACTATTGATTTGACTATGATCAAGAAATCATTCCAGAAAAGAAATCAAAGAGAAAAATGATTCTTACAGTGAACAAAAACCTTATCTGGAAGCTCTTTAACAAATTGTTCCGACGCAAATTTCCAATCCTTTGAACTGCAAGAACAAACAAACAGAGAGAATCTCTTCAATTAATTACACTAAATTCCACAAAATCTCAAAATTTCAATCCAATTACAATAACAAATACATCAACACCAAAGCAAAATCAATCAAAAACACAACATTTCACCAAAATCAATACCTTCCGAGAATTCCATTGACCATGACAACAAGATGGTCGGCGGAAGAAGAATCAGAGGATTTGGAACTCCAAACATCGCGGCTTCCATCGATGGATTCCGATGTGCACACATCGTTCTTCTCCATAGGATCAACGAGGAATGAAAATTCAGTAGATTGGGAAATGAAGTCGGTGTTTGGAAGAGATCGGGAAGGAAAAAGGAATTGGAGTTTTCTTTCCGGGAAGAGAAATTTTTTCCCGAGAAAGTGTGAGAAAATGCGAAGAGTTTGAATGGAAAATTTTGAAGATTTTTTTATTTTGATTTGAATGATGAAACGATGGGGTAGTTATGTGGGGTAGTTGTTGTTACCTGAGAAGGAAGAAAGACTGTTGTAAGAGTAAAGGGGCGGTGATTGAACTGTCGACATAAACTAGTTACTTTTGAAATGAGAATCAGGAATGTGAAAGTTACTTTTGGAAAAATATCTAAACAATAAGTTTAAGAATAATATTTCCCGAAATACATGTTAAGAAATTAAGAAATGATTATATCGTGTTTGTTATAAGATTGGGTAAAAAATATTTTAAGATATAAAGATTTTTTTTCTCTCAAAAAAAAAGATTTTTTTTTTACGTTGAAGACAATTTCATTAACGAAAGTCTGACAATAAATCAAAAGCCAAGATTGCAGAAATACAAGGCGGAGTTTCTTCGATTCATATGCAATCTAAATTATTAAGAGCATATTTAGCTAAATAATGAACTGTTTGGTTGGCTTCACGTCTAACTTGCAAAAAATTTAAACTACGAAAACTACCCATAAAACTAATACAATCTCGAGCAACATAGTTCAGAGATTGTTGGTGAGCATTCAACGCTGAAACCACATTAGAAGAATCTGATTCTGTTATAAGATTCAGAAAAGACATGTCTTTCGCAAATTTCAAACCCTTCCGCATAGTTAAAGCTTCTGCAACCTCTGATTGTGGTAATGAAGAGACTTGCCAAGAACTAGCACCAATTACAACACCTTCATTATCTCTCACCGCAACACCAATACCCCGCTTATCACCTTCTATCGGACATGTTGCATCAACATTAAGCCTATAGAAAACCACTAAAAGGAGGTGTTCAATGAACATCAAATATTGGAAAAATTGGACCTCCATTTAAGGTCACCATCAACATCGTACTAGCACTCTTAAAATTCATAATAGATCTTTGTGCCTTTTGAACAGTGGCAGCCACATCAACATCAGTCCCCTCAAAACATTTCTTATTTCTAGCACACCATATCGCATAACACAAGGTTAAAACATGGAATATAATATCCTCATTGACATCAATAATATTTTCCTCCAACGACTTACGAAAAGGTACATACTTGGAATCACGCAAGTTAAATACCACATCTAAAGAGGAAGCAAACCATATCTGCTTTGACCAATGACACTCCATAAAGTGGTGTGAAATTGTCTCATTATGTTGCCCACAAAGAACATACAATGGATTGCTACTTATTCCTTTTTTAAAAAGTTCATTTTTAACTGATAGTTCTTCATGTACAATCTTCCAAGAAAAGTGGATGTGTCTTGGGATACTTTTTATTTTCCATAATTTTTTCCACACTTGGTGATTATTGTCCTGCATTGAGATATGTGAGTCATCTGCTTCACGCCTTACCTTTAAGAAATGGTATGAACTCTTCACAGAAAAAGTAGTTGACCGTGAAGCACCTCACAGAAATTCATCTTGTGATTGAGAGAAAGAAATTGACAATTGAAGAATTTGTTGAGTCTCAAAAGGGAGAAAAATTTCATTAATTAAAGGAGCATTCCAACATCGAATATTATGGTGAATGAGATCTAAGACAAACATAATATCACAATTAGGTGTTTAGGGGACCAAATCTTGTGCCCATTTTGATAAGGAAGCCAATTATCCTCCCATACATTAATTAGACGACCATCTCCTGCTCTTCAAATACCAGCTTTCTCAATAACATTCACTCGTGCTTGCAAAATAATTCTCCATGTATAACTTGGGCAGTAACCAACTGAAGCTTTCAAGAAATTGCTTCTAGGAAAATACATTGCTTTCAAACATTGCGAGATCAATAAGTTGTCGTTGTGCGTAATACGTCAACCTTGTTTAGACAACATTGCAAGGTTAAACTCATGAAATGTTCGTAAGCCTACCCCACCTTTCTTTTTTCCTTACATAATGTCTCCCATTTGGTCCAATGAATTTTTAGCTCCCCTTGTTTGCTACCCCACTAGAACTTACTAATCATACTTTGAATATGCTCACATAAACCTATCGGGAGTAGAAAACAACTCATCACATATGTAGGAATTTCTTGGACCACTGATTTGATCAATACTTCTCTCCCAACATTTGATAGAAATTTTTCTTTCCAACCTTTCAGCTTCTTTCACACCCTATCTTGGACAAAATTGAAAACATGTTTCTTAGATCTACCAAAAAAAACAGGCAGCCCCATATTTTTTGAATGACGCTCAACAACCTTAATTTGCATCCAACCTTGAAACAAGATTTTACGATCATCAGGAACATTTCGGCTAATAGAGATTTCATATTTATCCAAATTAATAAGTTGACCAGAAGCAGATTGGTAAGTATTAAAAATTTCTTGAATAGTCTGAGAATCTTGAAAAGAATCCCTTCAAAAAATAAGGCTATGATCTGCAAAAATTAAATGATTAATTTATGGAGCTCCTCTGGCAATTTGATTTCCATGAAGGCCCTTTTCTGCTTGTGCCTTATTTAGGTAAGGAGATAAAGGATCCTTAGACGGAGGCCTCTTTGAGGAAAAAACTTCTGAGAAGGGCTTCCATTCAACAAAACAGAGAAAGAAGGTTTTTTTCGTAGATTTATTCTCATATGAAAGAAGGGCTTCCAATCATATAGGAAAATTCTATGATTGGATACTACAACCAATGTAAAATTAATTCAAAATTTAAATCTACCTTAAAATAAATAAATTTATAAAAGAATAGTTATGACAATGCATTTTCTAAAAAAAAAAAAAAAGTATGACAATGGATTCTTTGTAAGTACCAACAAATCTGCACCATTCAGAGTGTTGTTCACCCATAAAAATCATGATGTATTTAACTAATCTTAAAAGTATTTTTTAAGATTGGTGCCAAAAGGAGTACCAACAAAACTGCACCGTTTAGAATGTTTAATGATGTGGAAAACAAAAGAACACGTGGGGACATGACGAGTGTGGAAAGCCTTGCGATTTCGTTAAGCAAAAAGAAAAAGATGTGAACGCTACTCTCTCTGATTTGGATGGAGTGTTCATGATGAATTCATCCCAGTGTAAATGTAAATCTCAAAAATCAAATTTAAAAATTCAAGGATTGAAAATATCGAAAACTAAAGAAATTAAAATAAATAAATTAAATGATTTATTTTTTATGGATATGAGTCATGTTGAGTTTAATTTATATACATTATTAACGTAAATGGATCCAAGACGAACTTTTAAGTAGAAAGCATGATGCCTGCGATGTGAGGGCCACATAGCACCCTTTTGGTCTGTCACTCAACACTAGCGATGCAAGGCTCATAACCCGTGATGCGAGGGAGACAGTGGCAAACACCTTGTATGATGGTTGTATGTCGCGATGCAAGGCTCCTAGCTAGCGACGCGGGATATGCAGTGATTGATTTCGTCTTATTTCTCCACTCTTTGCTTCATTTCCTCTCACCAGAACGTCTGTAACGACTATGCCATAAGAAACATAAGTGATTAACTTGTAAAAAGCATAGCAAGCGTACAAAGTTGTCTAGTTCGGGTGGACTTTCATGGTTTCAAGGTTATTTCCCTCATTTTGTTCTTTTGTGACTTTTGAATGATTTCTTTACAAAACTCGACTAAAACACACAAAAACTACATACTTTAATTCTAAAATGACTCTAAAAGTGGACTACAAACCCTATATGATTTACTGTCATCACACCCCCACATTGGAAATTTTGCTTATCCTCAGGAAAACTTACTTGTAAACTAAAATTCACAGAAAAATAACACTCATCCTTGAAGGATAAAAATACCTTAAAAGAATTTTACTTCTTCCAACGATGTAGCTACCGGTGCTGTCTGGTTCTTCATACTTCAAGTAAATTGGTCCAAAGGAAGTATCACCGTGATGACATTAAACCACAATCCTTTTCTCCCGAAACCTACTTCCTAAACATTTAATCAAGGTATTCTCTCCATTCGACATGAACATGACATTTGACCATAAAATTTGAGAGTATTCTAAATGCGAACAAAGTATACATACAATACACACAATGCTAGAGAGCTTTCATGGGTTATAACTTGACTTAGGTTAATGGTGGATAATTTGGAAAAATAATGTTAAATTGGAGTTAGGTTTCTACAACTCTTTTTTTTATCTATTCAGCATTTCCATAGTTACCAAGAATATACCTTAATCAATTTAGAATGGGTACAAAGAGAACATAAATTTTTATGAAGGGACCTTTTTTATTTATTTTAAATTTTGTAGTCTTTTTCCTTTATTTTTTGTTTTTTGTTTTTGAGAGACTTAGTTTGACGATGTCTCTTGGTTCTCTTGTACCCCACCCTGACTTAAAATATTGCTAATTTCAAAAACAATCCCAACTTAATTTCAAACCTAAGGAAAACAGTATCAAAATAATTCTGAAGGTCTAAATCAGCTTATATTGTGGTTTATCACTGAAAGAAAAGAGATTATTGCATGAAAGCTTAAACTTGGTTTAGCAAAGAAATTATAATTTACATGGTGGCTTGAAAAGGCTCTACTAATTGTATACAATTGACTCAATGTGCGTATGTACAACCAATAAGCATGTAAAGAATAAGCGCAAATTCAGGAAATGAACACATGGATGCAATCATTCCTCCAGAAAGGAAATATACAATGAAAGTAAGAAGTGCATTTGTATATTTGGCTCAATGATCTCACCAATCATGATTTAGTGAAGATTGTGGTAGCTAGTATGTGATTCTTCCATTTTCATCCCTTTTCATTTCTGAGCAATGGTTTTTGCTATATATCCTCGGATGTATGTTGTTCGTTGATAAAAGCAACATACAAATTGAGTTGGTATTCCCTGAGGCGATGGTGGACTTGACTATGGTGAATAGGTGGTCGTGGGGACAGATGGTCTTGGCTCACCTGTATCATTATCTGCATGAGTCCACCCTAACGGGAATGAGGACGATGGGTGGCAATGTGACCCTCCTAACAGTACTAATTTACTTGTGTTTATTTATTAAATTTCTGATGGTAATAAATTATAATTGTTTGTTTATTTATTAAATTTATGATTGTAATAAATTATAACTGTGTTTGTTTTTTGCAAGAATGGATTTTGGAGCATTTACCAGATCCTTTCCAAGGAACCCTAATGTATTGTGGACCCCATGAATGTCATGCGTCGACAGATGACTTCCTACCAGGGGGCATTCTAGTGAGAAAATATACCGGTTGACGCTTGATCGTTTGGAGGTTGCTGATGGCATCTTGAGGCCGTACGAAAACCGTAGTGAGGTCATTCCATTTGAGGAGATCTACTATTATTCTGGATGGGTGCTCTGCTAAAAGCGGAGGGTGTACTACCAGTTGCCTGAGCGGGTTAAAAGGAAGTACGAGTTTGTGCAGAACATTCCTAGAGATCCAATATTTGTGCAGGCTATTCCTCCATACCAGGTTGTACATGCTTTCCTAGACTTCCGTGTGCATGTCATTCCCCAAGATCAGTGGGCGAGGTGGCAGATGATCCATGTGAGTACATGTAACACCCTAAATTCGGAATGTAATAAATTCAAATAAATCAAAAGAGAGCTCAAGATGATACAACTTCGTTTTCTCAAAACATGCATAATTTCAATTTCAAAAACTCGCAACGGAAGACAATTAACATAATCATCACTACAACATGAAACAATCCTCAATACATGAGTAATAAAATCTCAATATCACAATACATGTTTCAAATGCATAACGATAATCTCCACAATTAAACTTCAATAACGAAAAATTCAATAAACATAAATGCCCGACACCCTAATCAGAGCCTAACTAGATGTGAGCAAAAGAGAAAGGAGGTAGCTCCGCGCTATCCTCAAGCAACTCACTAGCAAAGCAACTCAATCCTGCAAGCCGTCTACCCATTCATACAAATAAGAAGGAGGTCAATCAAACGACCATGGCGGGTTAGATAATATTCCACATAATTAGTATAATCAAATAAGCATTCAAGGATTTCAAATAAATACACATGTACATATTCAACATTCCTAGAATACTAACTCCACATGAATATTATCACACCACCATCATAGCACAACAAGTTATATATATAAATATACAAGTCCACAATTTCACATAATCACAACATTCACCAATTTTCACCAATGCACATATTCACCAAGTCACGTATTCAAGTATGACACATTATTTCACCAAACTCCAAGTGCATGCAATGTTCTAGACACTTCCATATGCATGTGGTACCAAATGGATTCCGGAGATAATTTTACCATAACAAATTCACTAACGTAATTTCTCTCCGATTACGTTCTTCACCAATAACGTAGTTTCTCTCCGACTACGTTCTTCACCAAAGACTCGACATGACTATGAATGCATGAACTTTCAAGTAAAGACTCGACAATGCATAAATCACCATTCTATATTATACAATTTACACCATCATATAATATCTTCACCAAAATTCACCATTGTATTATCAAGCATTTACATCCATATAGTTCAACAAGTCATAATCAACAAAGAGTCATCATCATATTCATCAGTAAACAATTATCACCATAAAGAGACAAGTTGTTTCACAAGATCACCAAATCGCATAAAGACGGATATTTCACCACATCATGATGACAAACATTTAATACACCAATCAAACATTGATCTATTCTTATTAAACATGTTATCATGTTTACAAATCCATTTACAAGTTATCATTTTACCAAAGTTCGTCCCATTTTGGAAAGTCACCGATTTTTCAAGTAATTCACCAAAATAAAGTATTCATGCTCAAAATCATCAACAAATCATTTGCATATATCACATAATATCTCAGTAGTGCATATATAGCATTATCATTTTACAATTTCGCTTATTTCTCAAAAATCCACAAGTTCATCTCGTTTTGCTCATTTTTCAAAACTCATTACTACATAAATCAAATCATAACTCCATCATTTTATTTGAGAAAAACAAGTTTCGGAAAATTCCAAGTTCATGGCCATTTTCAACCAAGTTTCATTTCAAATTCATAAAATCATTTTATTCCAATCTAAATGATGTTCCAGTTGGTTTTCAAGTTAAAACAGCAGTCAAACACATCAAAAGAACCACTTAGGGGTGTCCGGAAACGACCCCATACGCCCCAAGTTGCACGGAATTGTGCGTCCAACTATGCACAACTCGCGATGGCGAGCTGCCAATTCTCGAAAACTCATCGAAAAATCTCACAAAAATCACCATTTTGATCCAAATTGACCCAAAAATGTTACCAAAACTTTGTTAACAGTTAACATACATCAAAGAACAATCAAAACACTTATAATTATGAGTTCATAACATCATTTTCACTATAAAATCAAAATCTTGAACATTTTTCACCAAAAACTTATTTTTACTTAATTCAATCCAAATTTCACAAACAATACCAACAATTCAAAACCCAACAACATAGAAACATACCCAAACATTTAATGAGTGATTTGAAACATGTTTGAACAATAATCATCCACAAAATTCATGGTTTTCACACAATTAAGCAAAAATTGATAAAAACAACTTATTTCAAACCGCAACTATGAACTTGAACATATAAATAAACATTTCAATACCACAAATTTCAACATACCCATAATTACACATCAATTATAAGCATAAATTTCATCACACATAATCATAATTTTCACAAATCAAACAAAACAATTATGACTCATAAGTGAAAAAGAAAATTATAGCTTATTAGGTGGAATAAAACTATCCTCCTTACCTCAAATCTTCAAAAATCTCTAGCTATGGCTTCACTCTCCCATTCTAGCTTCCTAGCTCTTGATTTCTTCTCTTCTAAGCTCTTCCTATTCTTCTTTCTATTCTTCTCTCTATCTCTCTCCTTTCTCTCTAGCCACTCTCTATTCTTATGAAATGGTGAAAATGAATGAAAAACCCTAGTTTCCTCTCATGAGTTATCTATTTATACCACATCAATGGGGTAGGGTAACTATATTCTTATTGGGCTTAACTACTCTTACCACTTAATTCTAAAAAGTTACTTCACACTTAACTCATTAAAACATCTCATTATTTTACCATCTCAAAATAATTACCTCAATTCACTAGTAACTTCGTAAAAATAACTATTCTCAATAAAACACTAAAAATAACCTTCCCACCAAAATTACTAATTTACTCTTACTTGCCAAATGACTAAAATACCCTTAGTCTTAAAAATGACTAAAATACTCTTCTAGGCTAGAAATCCACTAACCCCAAATCAAATACACAAACAAGCAAATAAACACATATAAATACAAACAATAAATAAATAAAATAATCATTGCGAAACGGGCTGTTACAGTACACACTTGGATATGTGGTATGGTATGACCGAGTGTCTCACCCGAAGATTCTGCCACCTGTTGATGGATCTCCACCTAGGCCAGCAAATCAAGAGCAGATTATTGCACAGGAGCATGCCATAGATATGTCAGACTCATTGGAGATTATTAGGTAATGCGTTCACATTGCAGATGGGGCATTGGCGCAAGATTTGACCAGAGAAGAGCTGCTGGAGGCCTAGTAGTACGAGTAAGCCAACCTTGACATATTCTATCAGCAAGTGATGGAGGCAGATGCTGAGGGGTGGCCGTTGATTAGTTTTATTTCTTTTTAGGACTTTTTGACTTGGATGTAACCTTATAACATTTTTGTACTTAAGCATTTTGACTTAGATCTAATTTAATCACATTTGGTATTTATCGAATTTATTGTGTTAACTTTAATGTGTTAGTTTTATAATTTAATTGAATGAATGTATGTTTGATGAGAAAATGATTGAAAGAATGTATGTTTGAATGTACACAAGAAAAACATATGTTTGTGAAATTGATTCAGTTCATACCTCTTCCTTCAGGGGCGCAGTTGCAATTAACTGCAGTTGTGCATGCAGTAGTTAATTACCGTTGGGCCAGCTGCAGTTAACCACAGTTGTGCCAACGAGAGTTAACTGCAATTAGGGGCTAATTGTGTGGATTTTGGTCCACCGATAGTTTCTGTTGTCTACAATCCACACAAATTTCTATAAATAGGCAATGGCTGTTGTTTCTCATTTCATTTTCCGTAAACTAAACACATTACTACAAAAAATTCTCGGGTGGATCTAAGAACGATGGTGGTGAAGGGAAGGTGTCCCAACATCATTGTTATAAACACCTTCCTTTTCATCACCACTCATCTTAAAAACTCAACAAAGAACTGTGAAAAAGTTATGTGCTATATCTGAACACGATGAGGTTGGTATGAGCTAGATTTTGCTGGTCTGCCATTTCTAATATAGAAATATGTCAGTTGGGAGGCCAACAAGATTTAGCTCAAAAACACTATCTTCGAAAATATTTATCATGCATAGTTAGATTGTTTGATTTGTATAAGTTTGAGAGTTAAGGTGTTTTTGAGAAGCCAAAGCGTAACAGTAGTTAGCTTTAGTTGAGCCAACCAACGTTAGTTAACTACCGCTGAAAAGACAGAACGGCAATTAACTACCGTTAAGGGTAATTGCGTCATTTCAATGTGTCTTTTTAGCAAAATCAATTGTGAGAAAAGCATTTTTCTTTGGATTAAAGAGGTTCCAAGCCCAATTAAATCTGTGTATTTTAAAGTTATTCTGAATTAATAAAATTCTAGTTTTTTTTAAATAAATCAAAATCAAAATAATTTCAATCAAATTTTTTTTTAAAAAAAATATTGTTCATAATTTATATATATTAGTGCAATAAAAAAAATGGACAGACAGACACCGAGCGTCCGTCTAAACATTAGTACATAGTAGTAGTAATAGTAGTAGTAGTAGTAGTAGTAGTAGTAATAATAATAATAATAATAATAATAATAATAATAATAATAATAATAATAATAATAATAATAATAATAATAATAATAATAATAATAATAATAATAATAATAAAAGTTCTCATTAATATAAAGAGATACACCAAACCCATCCCATTATTTAAAACATCCATGTAACTTCATATTCTTTCACTGTGTGCGTATATAAATTGAACTTAATCCCTACTTTTATATTTTGAAATATGAAATTAAAATTTGCAAGAAATGAAACTTAATTAGCAACCCATTACTTTGTTGGCTTTATTAGTTTTCTCCACCACAGTTCCATCATTACCAGCAAGTGCTCTATACTTATCCCTCCTAGTAGAGCTAGTACACTCATAGGACAAAGTTACCACCCTTTGTATATAATTTGCCACTTCATGACTTGTCTTTCCCGAACCACAAGTCAACTCTTTAGGTAACTTATTCAAGAATGTAACTTCATAAACAGGACTAGGGTTCATAAAAAAGTAAAAAGGATCCATTCCTTTCCACCCTCTAGCTGTCGTTCCATGAAACATATTCATTCTATTAACCATAGCCACCGGTACAAGCTCATCGGTTAACTCGGCAAACAAAGCTGAAAACCTAAGAAGAAAAGGTTCTCTACACGTTGTTCCTTCAGGGCATATAGCTAAGTCACCTTCTTGCAAGAGTTTCTTGATCATGGCAGCATCCGTGGCGCGGTCACGGCTAAGCCTAACAGTTTTAATCGGCGAGATGATCTCCGAGAAGCGGGAAACGGAATAGGTAACGGCTGGGATAGCGCGGCCGAGGGCGATGGAGAGGAAGATAGGGTCAAGTAGGGTTCTATGAGAGCAAATGAAGAGAACTCCAGATTGGTGATTAGTTTTGGATGTTTCAACTGGAGGTGGTGGTGTACCCTTAACAATGACACGAACACCAAGTGCTTTGATGGCACAATAGACCATTTTCATTGGTAGGAGTGATGCTGCAGCTATTCTTAAACATGCTAAAGGGAAACCAATAGGGATCCATAGAATTATGAGTAAAGCCATTAAAGGTGTTGGTTTTTGTACTAGCCTTCCATCACGGAAAATTATGGGTTTTGGAAGTTTTTCACTAGTCACTGTTGTTACCTTTGGCTTTGCAGGTACTATGTAACCCTCCTGCATGAGTAAAAAAGATTTACTTATTAGCCACATATATGTATATATTTTATTTGATGTGCTTAGTTTTTAATTATATCTTTGGAATATACTTTCTCCCTTCGTTCCTTATTTGTTGGCGTCTACAAAGAACACCAAAAATATTGTTATATTTGACTAGCAACATTTTATTGCACGAACTTTTGATCTTTAAAAAAAAAAATTGCACGAACTTTTGAAAATTATGAACGGTAATTTTTTTTTATGAAATTTTGATTTTTATTAAAACTAAAATATAAATGTTTGTTGCTTTCAAGTTATAACAAACCAAATTAACCATGATTATATATTTCAATGACATCAATAATATAACAAATAAATATAATATAAATTCTTTTTTTAATGACAACAACAACAATCTTTATTATAGTTCCTCAAAAAAAAACAATCTTTATTATAGAAAATGTTGTTTAAGGGTATAATTGGGATAGTGAAAAAGTAAGTATAAATATATCATCTAGTTTGTTACACCTTTTAAATGATAAAGTAAAAAAAAATCACACACACACACACATATATATATATTTATATTCATATCATGTTTGTTACATTTTTTAATATTTAAATTTATTCTTATCTTCCCTCAAGAAAAAATTTATTCTTATCAATGAGTTGCATGTGTTATTTTTATTGAAAATTCAGGACATTTTTTGAAAAAGAAAAAACAACCCAAAAGAGCTGAAAGAAGTTATTTTCTTTATATAGTATAGATATAAATATATAGATATAAATAAATGTGTGACTTTCAAGTTTCAACTATAACAAACTCAACAAACCATATTTATCTTTTTCAATAGCAACAATAATATAACAAATATAACAAAAACTCTTACCCTTCAAATAACACCAACAATATAATATTATTATGTCCTTTAAAAAATATAACATTATTATAAAAAAATTGTTTAAGCGTATAAATAAAAAAATATTTAAAAAAAATTAGAATAACAAAGAAGACAACACAAAATCTTTCCGGTGTCCCTCTATTATCTTTATATATAGTATAGATGAGACTATTTGTTTTTTCTCCCTACAATACCATTGACTATTTTTCTTTTGAGGTAGACTATTTATTTTCTAGCGGATCCATGTTGGGGCTATGTGTCAGGGGAGGAGCCAGGTGGGTTTGAGGGTGTGCACCTGCACACCCTGGAATTTTCCTATTTATGCCTATTATCATACTGATGTTGCTATTTGCACACCCTCAGTTTTTCCTTTTGCACCTAGCTCAAGACTTTAAAAGACTGAAGCGCATACTGTTGTACATACATACAAACATATTCTCTATTGCTATTTGCACCGCGTTCAATTGACTTTTGATTATTAGGTGCTGTTATTTAATTTGGTAGGATCTTAAATGCCAAAAACATAAATGCCTAAGCATTTTGCAAGTAAATTATATATTGTATACTACAATAAAAAAAGTTCCTTCTCTAACTTCTTGTCCTTTTCTTTTGGACAATTCTTTTTCCTTTGTCTATAAAGACTATGATTATGATTAACTGTGTATAATTTAAATTAAATGACATTATTCTTTCAAATTCCTAATGATAAATACTTGAATTTATAATTTGTCAAAAATAATAAGCTATAAAAATTAATGTGATTATTTGGGTAAAAGTAACAAAAGTGTGAATTTATGTGTTTATAATTTTATCATGAACATTTTTATTTATAGAAATCTTTGAAGATCTTGATTTTTCTCAAATAATATATACAGAAAATTACATAGAAATGAAGGACGAACTGACAACAAGTTGCATTGTTAATCCGTTTTAGATGGCAAAATTATAATAACAATCAACGAGTTAAAATTCTTTGCACCCCCTGACCCAGGGTCCTGGATACGCCACTGCTATGTGTGGCTATAGCCCCACATGCACTTTTCATTTTTTATTTTTTATAATAAATAAAACACAAAAGACCATTATAGTCTTTAAGTTGAAGCAACAAAGATCATTATATTTTGAATGCATCATCGTTAAACTATTTTCATGGTTTTTGTTTGTTATGCCACAATTTTGATGGAAGGAGTAACTCTTAATTGGCCATTGAATTGTTTGTTTGTTATGCTCACAAAGTCATTGTTATGTTTTATAGGATGAAATTTTTTTAGTCCCACATGAATCAAATGTCTAGATCCGTCCCTGATTCTAAGAATGCTTTTGATAAATCAATAGTTAATATTGCATTAAGTTTGAAGAAAGAAAATTGAATTGAAACAATTTTTCTAAAAACTGAAAATTGAAAAGGGAAGGATAATATACACTACATATATATTTTTTTTTTTGACAAGCACTAGAGAAAAATATTTAGTTAGTGACAAAAAAAAAGAAATGAAAAATCATAAAATCTATGTCCTCTGACATAGTTATTAAAAATAGTAACAAAATTATAAACATATTTATTTTCATTTTTAATCCATACTTTTTCAATTAATAAGAAATAGGCGACATACTTTGTCAACAAAAAAAGGCGAACATTCCCTATGGATATAATTATGGGTTGACATTTTTTTTTCCTTCTCCATACCACCCATGACATTTTTTATTTTTTATTTCACTTCACTTTTATCAATACGTCATATCTTATTTAATTTACAATAAATACATCCTTGAGATCCATATTCTTCATGCTTCGGGTACGAACGAGCTCTTGCTGAAAATCCATCCGGCTATTACCTTTACGTCCATCCTGATATCTGAAACAAATAAGGATTGGGATGAGACATAATGTCTCAGTGAGTTCCCCTAAATCTTAGGCTATAGGTAACCTCAGGGGAAACCTACGGTCACCATGTGTCTACATTATAACCTGACGGTTGATTATACGTGTGTGGTCATGTTTTCCTAGACGGTAGTGCATGCTAGACCCGTCATAGGCTTATCTCACTTGTTATAGGCTTCACTTCCTATACGTGTCATAGCGGCCGAGGGGGATCTAGAACCGCATTGCCAAGAATACGCTCTACGTATCGAGGCCTATACATATCATGGTCATGACACGATTCTAAACCGGACGATTAGGGGAACCTAAGATCGTCATCGGTATCATAGTCTTAACTTGCTCTATTCCATGCCTTGTACTTGTCTTATAGCATCTAATGCTCTTGTTCTTGAACTTATTCATGCACGAAAACATTCTTGCATATCATAACATAATTATAAACATAACATGCATGGTCGTACATAATTTCATTCATTGTTATGTTAGCGTTGAACAAACAATTATCATCTTGGTTCATTTTACGGAGAGCCCCGGGTGGAGTAACCCCGAGAACAATCCCATCATGACCGATGTACGTACATCGGACTCCCTCGGTGTCGTGCGGGTCCCTTGCGGCTTGAACCGTTCCCCTTGAGTCAAGAACCTTTCGTATCCCCCTGGCGTGGATAACAAGAGACACGAACACCGACATGCGGTTATAAACTTAGTCTTGCGTGCTAGGTGACATGCGGGTCCCTTACGGCTTGAATCATTCTCATAATGAGAACCCCTTGTATCCCCCTAATGTGGATAGCAAGAGACATGCCACCTACATTGCATAATCATGGTCTTATCGTTCATGTAGGATTAACCTATTCATGCTTACATGTTTACCACGGAACCTTGATCAATCTGATTAATGGTAAAGTCTTACTTGTTCATGCTTGTACAATCTTAATCATGGTGGAGAGATTAACTAATCAAACCACAACTTAACATGCTTGCTATCATATTCTTAATCATGTGCGAAGAGAATAACTTCACGTCTTATCATTCTAGGGATCTTGCTAACTAGCTAGTTCTCGACAACTATGTCGAGGCTTTAGTTTTCCCTTGCTTATGGATAACTTGCTACCCGATTCATAACATGTTTCTCTCATAAGCCATGCCTTACTAACATGCTTAATACTTGCTTCATTTCATCATAATCTTGCTTTCATTGATCATCATTTAGGACCTTAGTTTGAGGGGTTTACTTTTATGAAAGACTGCTTGAAGAAAACTTGAGCCGGAACTTGTCAACATTACGCGAAACAAGCAAACAGTGCAAATGCACTGTCTACTCGCCACGCGAGTGAGCTTGCTCGTCATGGTGAGTAACTGCTCGCAACTGTGAGTTGGAGGCGAGCAGGACCCCCTGTTCGGCCTTCTAACTCGCTGTGGCGAGTAATAGCTCGCTGTGGCGAGTTATGACAGTCCAGAACATGTAAAAATGGTATTTTTGACCCAAAAACCTCAAACCAAGTGTCTCTAAGTATATTGGAACATAAACTAGAAGCTTGCCATGATTAGGAGAAGATTTGATGAATTATTGAGGTGGGGAGAGTAGAGAGAGATCGATGGTAGAAGAGAGAAGGAAGAGAAAGCTCTTGCCAAAACCTAGAGAGAAACACAAGGAGAAATGAGATATTTTGTGCCCAACACAAATAAATATCCTTTAAACGTGCAATTACCAAAATGTCCTTGCCTTAAGCGTATTTAATTCGTCTCTGATACTTTATCCTTATTATGCTGACATGTCATAAATTATTTCCATTGACTTACTTTCCATAAATTTAATTCCTCTGGCACGATCAACGGATAATATATCGATGCTGGCAGGCGGGATATTACATCCTACCCCGCTTAAAAAATTTCATCCTCGAAATTTAGACATCGACTACCATTCATCATGACAAAAACTTACCATCTATGGTCTGAGCCAAACACTTTCTATTCATACATATTCAAAGGGTTCGTCGTATTATGTCCTCATCTTGTTTCTTCACACATATGTAACTGAACATAGCCTTCTTGATCTTAATATCACTCAAACTTAGAGTTATCTTATCATAAACATGAACACTCAGGATTTGCCTTTTAACTGGAGTCCCACTGGAAACCAGGTTTGTCCTGCAGTGCTTACTTGTAACTTTAAAACATCTTTTCATGCATACATCTTATCACACCCGAATTAATGGGTAACTCATATAGCTTGACACAGAGGAGTGAAATGAAATTGCCACTTCATCTGACAAACTAATAACTAACGTTGTGGTTCACATGCTTTTGAAACTTTCTAGTAAGTCCATTTACACTTGCATTGAGCACTCTTAACCACGAATCCGTGTATCCCGTATGATATTAATATCATACAGACATTGTTGTTTCCTTAACGTATGCATACTTTCGAGTGCCGCCTCTTGTTAAATGATAACGATATGTGTCTAGCATCTTTTCTTGAAGAATTTTTTTCTTAAACTTTGGTATTCGGGTTCTTGGAACGAATATATACATGACTAAAATATTTTATCATTTCCATAACTGAATTTGTAATGGTACTACAGAACCACTGGACGAGTTTCTATATTCTGAAAAAGATTTTACAACTCGTTCAAAACTTGTCCATGACAAGTTGGTCTTGAAGTTTGTACGTCTTAAGTGAGTTTACTTACGACGTATCTTATCAGTTTTGAAAATATATAATTCCATGAGTTTAAAAAAAATAAATAATAAGCATCGTTCCCAAGTTCCATAATACCAATCTTAGTTTTAAAAGTTATAAAATCATGGCTTGACTTGTCTTAACAAGTATCGTTTTCACTCAACAAGTATTGCATACGAAAGTATGATTCTCATTGCACAAAACTCAAGAGTCGCATCTCCCTACATGATAACATGCTTAAACTTCGAAGGTGGATTCTTACCTTCTTAACTGATATACATACCTCATACACATGTTAATACATGACATAAACCGAGAAGATCCTTGACTCACTTGACATTAACTTATTCCTCTTATCTAGGGACATTAAACTTGAATCGTCACATAATCCTTTCAAGTATTACTTGAATATTATTACTACCTTCTGAATCTTACATGTTTTCCATTATCATCATTCATGCATCCTGACCAATTCAAATCTGGCAACTCTTGTCTTTTTCATCTTACTTAGGTGAAGACACATACTTAAAACTTTTACTTTAGCCAACACTGATTGAATAAACATCCATCCTTACCTATCACATCGAGAACTCCTCGCTTGTCTTATGATGCATCCTTGTTAAACTTGTGTTACCAACCGAAAATTCTTTCATACTAAAATTCCATGTTTCATGATTAACGATTAGATTCCACGGCGCTACTCTGATTCCCACTGGTTGGCTTAAACTAATACTCTAATCTGTTAGAGCAATTGCGACTTCAATTCATGCTTAACACTTGAATACTTACTTCTTGAAATGTTCTCAAAATCTTCCATGTTGTAACCAACATCACAACCTTACACTTGTCTTGTAAATTCAAAACTCATGATAACTTATCTTATGCTCCTAATACTTGACTTGGGGGTAAACCTTACGTTCTTGCTGGTTGGATTTACCTGCTGAGTATACATAACATACTTGAACTTGTTTCCAAGCAGCTCGAATTCCTATGACAATCTCATCTAGCACTTGAACATATAGCCTTGTACCTTCGCATTCTCGTATACTATATTTTGCTTAATCATACCAATGCTTGCTCGTTAATTTTTCTTTTAAGAAAAATTTCGTAAACTAGCGCACGGGTCATTGACGTTGATAATTTTCTATTATATATGAATACTGAGTTTTCGGCTCCGATCGTTACTCTACAATCATAGAACGAGTTGACAACACATACATGTCATCAAATCTAGATTCTAATGAGTCTAGCCCGCTCTACGCGTGTCGTAGCTAACCGGTTCCTAGAAAAATCTCTTGTGAATTTCAAAATATCAACTTCAATCACCCATATGCGTAAATCTTTCTAAAATTCTTTAAACTTTGTAACTCAACATCATATCGAGCCTTAGCAAGTCTATTAAGCAAAACATAGGTTCGAGAGATACGTCATAATTCCACAAAATCCGAGAACCTTGCGATTTCTCATAGCTTTGCTCCGCTTTATCTTCTTACTTCATACCTCATGCATAAACATCTGTGACTTTCCTTCTAAATGCCGGAACTTCTATACTCTTGATCTTGGCTTATTCTTGACCCTTAACACATTAACTTCCAAAGCTACCTTAAACCGTATCGATTTCATTGATGGTTGCCCATGCCTTTTTCTTTGGAAATCTTAGGGTATGATATGCATTCATTACTTGATGTCATAAAAGATTTTCGTCACATAAAAGTTTATTGTGAAGACACCTCTCCAATAGTCATTGCAAACCATTGAGACGAACTGATAGTTTTCGCAAACACAGAAAGTTTCGTCTTAGGTTCGCTATTGGTGAACTTCTCCAATTTCTATTTTTCAGAAAACATTCTTTACATGAAATTCTTATTCTCAAGCATACAATGCACATCATTCATTCCTATCATCGTGAAAGATTCTATAACATATGCATGGCAACATCAACCTTTTTCGATACAATTCTTGGCACATCGAAAATCAATGTCTTAATCCTGATAACATAAAACTTTCTCTTGAATCCTTAACTTCCTCCACTACGAATAGCGTTGCTCATTACGTTGCCACTTACGCAACTTTCCAAACATACCTGTCCTTAACTTCATTCATATAATACTATTCCTGAGAGCCTGCTGACTCTTTCAACATATGTCGACCCCTTACTACCTTGTAGCCTTGTTCTGGCATTCCAGAATATCGTAAATCCGTTCCAACATCTCTTACCGAAACTTTCGGTCATGCTTAGACATATATATATATATATATTCAACTTCTTCACTTACGGGTACATGAAGTATTTCTACCATCTTACCCGACATTGTTGGAACGTTCCTTCTTATCATGTCATACATTCCCGAAGGATTCACTCTTGTATCTGATTAGTTCACCGGCCACCTTTTGGCACGATCAAACTTCTTCATCACATACTTCGTTCCTCATGGGTCCTATTCAGCTCTCAGGCACCCATTCTAATTGTTGAATGCTAAATTGAGTTGATCAGGCTCAACTAACATCAACAAATAGAACATTTACCTGGAACCCAATGGTCCCACTACCTTAGTTGTAATTTAATGACCCAAGGCACAGTCTGAATCGACCTGCTCTGATACCAAATGTAACACCCATACTAGACGTATCTAGAAAGTCAAGAACGTGCGTTGAATTTAGTACTAGATACATTAAAATATACAACATAAAAACTTCGAATGAATTTATATACAACAAAACGCGGTCGTACATTATCAATACGTCATATCTTATTTAATTTACAATAAATACATCTTTGAGATCCATATTCTTCATGCTTCGTGTACGAACGAGCTCTTGCTGAAAATCCATCCGGCTATTACCTTTACGTCCATCCTGATATCTGAAACAAATAAGGATTGGGATGAGACATAATGTCTCAGTGAGTTCCCCTAAATCTTAGGATATAGGTAACCTCAGGGGAAACCTACGGTCACCACGTGTCTACATTACAACCTGACGGTTGATTATACGTGTGTGGTCATGCTTTCCTAGACGGTAGTGCATGCTAGACCCGTCATAGGCTTATCTCACTTGTTATAGGCTTCACTTCCTATACGTGTCATAGCGGCCGAGGGGGATCTAGAACCGCATTGCCAAGAATACGCTCTACATATCGAGGCCTATACATATCATGGTCATGGCACGATTCTAAACCGGACGATTAGGGGAACCTAAGATCGTCATCGGTATTCTGCATCTTTAGTGACGTCCACCATTTGACATTCTGCAACATCAGCCTCTGCTTCCACTTCTGCTTCGACAGACGGATCTTCGACAACATTAACAATTGCTTCAACTATATTGCAGCCTGCAATGTCAGTGTACATCACACTTGCATCTTTCAAAGGGTCAGCTTCTACTTGCATTTGAGGCTTTGGCTTGTCTCCAAACTTCAATCTGCCTTCATTGAGACCTTTATGAACCAAATCCCTGAAAAGGGAACATCGTGAGGTTTTATGTCCCAAATAGTTATGATATTTACAAAAACCTCTTTTCTGACGTTGCTCTAGTGGTGGGATTTTTAAATCCTTAGGTACTACCACTTGACCATCAGCAACTAAGAGATCATAAATCTCGTCGCATTTGGTTACGTCGAACGTATATGTTTTGGGAACATATCTTTCAAGGCTTGGTTCGATAGGATTATTTCCATCGGAGGGCCTTAACGATTTACATGTATAAGGAGGCCCTGGTTTTAGTTCAGCAATGTTAAACTCTTTTGTTTCGACATCGCCAAAAGCTATGTCGAATTCTTGATTGCTTTCATCTGATCCGATGTAAGCAACCTTTTCTCTTTTGTGATATTTTCGAGTTCTGGCTTTCACAGCCTCCAGTCTTTCGACATGTCAAACTCTATCGGCCAACTGGGCCATATCTCTCAAGTGTTGAGTGTCTAGTTTCTTCCTGATGGAATAATCCAGGCCACCAGCGGCCATTTCGACTACCTCATGTTCAGGAATTTGAGTGAAACATCTTGCCTTTAACAATCTGAACCTATTGAGGTAATCATCAATGGATTCAGAGGAACTCCTCTTGACACTCGCCAATTCTTTTAGACTTATCTTAGATTGGCCCATATAGAATTGTTCATGGAATAACCTCTCCAATTGAGTCCAATTTTGGATCGAATGTGGTGTAAAAGTAGTAAACCATGTGAAATCATTATTTGTTATAGAATTTGGAAAGTATTTCATCCTCAAATTCTCATCATTTGCTAGATCTCCTGCCTCTGTCAAATATCGTGCGATATGTAAAACAATGGACTCACTAGTATCACCTGCAAATTTGGTGAACTTAGGACTTTTGTAACCCCTAGGAAGTTCAGACGTAATACCAATTCCGACAAAGGAGAAACAAAGTTTGGCCTATGTAGGTGTTTACCCTGGTTCTTGGTAAACAAATGCTGGTTTTCGAAAACGGTTAACTTGAGAGATCAACCAGTAAAACTCTGGGCATATTGTGCTTATGTCTGACAGAAAGTATGAACGTTCTTGAAGTAAACCAAAAAATTATAAAAGTTGGGACCTAACACGCGTCGAATCCTAGAAGCAGATTGCTAAGAAAAAAGGGTAAATTGCAAGGAATTTAATGGAAAAAGCTAAATTGCATAAATGAATGTAAAGTGGTATACAGATTCATACATTTGCAACTTGTTTACTCGTTTCTCCTATAGTGCGGATAGTTTGAGTGTGTAAGTTTTGTGTGTATGCGAATTGTGACCCGTTTTCCCTATGAAAAACTCTTATTTATACTAAGTAACTGTCTATACAGAAACCGCCAGACATAACCGCTAAAAACTACCCCAGACATCTTTTGAATTTCAAATGATATTTCTTTGACAATAACTATTTTTGGCTCGTCTATCTGGTACTGACTTCTCTTCGATGTCTTACTTGCTCGTCGGAGCTTCTCCATCAAGCGACGAAATCTCTCTAAGTCTAGAAACCTGATTCAGCTTGTGAGTCGAACTCGATTAGATTTCTTCAAAACCTGAGTCAAACTTAGTTGACTGCTTTTATTGTAGCCTGTCGAAAATACATGCTAACAAATTGCCCCCCAAAAATGTCTTTTTCGTTTGTATCTTCAGATAGAACATGAAAGAGACATTTTTGAATCTTGTCGAACGTGTCTTCTCGTCGAGATAGGTAACATCATTGTTGTCAGCATCCAAAGGAAGTTGGAGAAACCTTTTTGTGACGTCATTAAATCCCTCTTAGTGGGCCACATTCCACTTCTTGGGAACTACCACTTTGTTCTGCTTCTATTAACCATCAATGACGTTTATTGAAAATTTGAAGTTTCAAAGGTATGTCCCTTTTTTTTTCTTTTCTCTAGTTCATTTGAACTTCAAACTTTCCTCCTTTTAGGGATGGGAATAGGCCAGGCCGGCCTACAGGGGCCTACGACCTAGCGTACGACAGGCCAGGCCAGGCCAGGCTTTTTTCTTAAATAGAGAAGGCCTAGGCTTTTTTTAAGCCTATTTAGCTTAAAAGGCCAGGCCACAGGCCTCTCAAAAAGCCTCTTAAGCCTATTAGGCCGGCCGATTTAAGTAATATGAATAATATTATTTATTATTATATTATATTTGTACTTTGAATTAAAATATAAATTTGTAAACTTTTTCAATAATTTAAGCTTTATTAGTATACATTAATTTTTTTGCATATATAAATGTATTATTATAAACTAGAATAGAAATATGATACAATATATATAGTCAAATTGCCTAAAACCTCGTGTTGATTATCAAAAGAGAGTTTAATCTAATTGAACTATTAGTTCGCTAGTCCATTTAAACTTAGATCACATTGCTTATTTAAAGATGTTCATAATATATAGGCTTTTAAACAGGCTAGCAGGCCGTATCAGGCTTTCAGAAGGTCAAGCTCAGGCCGAAAAAGTAGGCCTATGACCGGCCGCAGGCCAGGCTTAGGCCTTAAAAAAATATGGCAGGCCAGGCTTAGGCCTTGCAAAGCCTAGCTCGGCCTAGCCTATTCCCATCCCTACCTCCTTTTTATCATGAACGTCCATCGTCTCTTACCCTATGTCCTGATATATTTTTAAAATTATCATTACTATATGGGAATTCGGAAAATGAGAAGTTTTATGATGCAAAAATATCTTGGAATTGATTTAATGCTTTTAACTTCTCATCTCCTCGAGACTCACATTTCCAGACATGGTAACGTGGCTTCTCTTGGTGGGTTAGAGCAAAAGTTAACCATCATCACATTAATCCTCACAGGGCTATATAAACAGCTTCTTCTTTCCCCTCACTCTATTTCCATATCTGTGCTTTTCTTCCCTTTAAAAACAAACTTCTCAAAAATGGAAAGACTGAGCGAAGATGAACTCATCATCATTGCACAAGAAATTGCCAAATATGGCACACAATATCTTATGAGTTTTATGCGGACTTCGAAAACTCATGCTAGAATCCCAAAGATGCATGTCGTGCTCAGGGTTTTACCTCCAGACTATGTCAATTTGTTCAACAAAACCAATATCACTCATAAACAACAAGCCTTTCTCAACATGATGATAGAGAGTGGGCATGCACATTACTGTGTGATGTATGGGGTTAGTTTGTTGTATAAACATGACCCCGACATAGCAGAAGTCTGACGCATTCTAAAGATTGCATCTGTCGTAAAAGCCGAAGTTGCGGATTACTTCTTGATGTTGCTAGATGCCTCTGCTGAGGGAGGTGAGAATGTCGGGGAAGCAATCTTCCTGTGGAGGGTCCCTTTTTGGATGCGCTCCTGCCCTTTTTAGTGGAATTGACCAATGCCAAAAGGTTTAGTCCTTAGGCTGCTCTGCTCCTCAGAAGATACTTGTAAAGGAGATGGGAGGCTCCCTGGTTTTAACTTGCCTCCCTTAGGGGAAGATAATGAATACTCCCAAACAGAAGTTTGCATTTTCTGCAGGTTCGATTCGGAGCTTCATGGATACAGAAGGATGTTCGATTATGGTCCTTTATCTTATGGTCCATAGACTATTTTTACGGCATTTTTCCTCTTGCAATATGTTGCCGAATGTCATGTAATGACTCCTGTGTTTGGTGTTTCGACATTCGACACTTTTGTACTTTGCCCATTAGTGGCTTTAATCTATTAATGCCATCTTTTATATTTTCGAATCAATCTTGCATTATTTTGATTTCTTGTAGTAATGGCTTATATTTTTTCAAATACTTTCCATTTATGTGCATAATTCGATTGTCATCCGCTAGCTCTTCGACCTGGTACGCATTATTTGAAAACACTTTCAGGACTTTCCATGGTCCTTCCCAACTAGGTGACCATTTACCAAAAATTTGATCTCTCCTATCCATAGGTAAGATCACTTTCCAAACCAAATCATTTACAGTGAAAGTCTTAGGTTTCACTCTTTTGTTGTAAGATTTCACTATTCTCTCCTTTTGGCTTGTAAGGACATCCAAAGCTCTTAACCTCTCTTCATCTAAATCAACCAGTTCGTCCAAAACCATATCCCAATAATGATTGCCGGGGATTTCGTATTGTCTTTGGATTCTACTCGATTGAAGACAAATTTCTGCAGGCAACACATCATCGTGCCTAAATGTAAGCCTAAAAGGAGTGGTATTGGTAGATTCTCTAGGAGAATTTCGAAATGCTCACAAGGCTTGATCGAGAATCTTATGCCAACTCTTTGGGTTTTCCTTTACCTTCTTTTTGATTAAGGTAATAATCCCTTTGTTAGCCGCTTCGACTTGACCATTTGCCTGAGCATAATATGGTGTCGAAGTCAACAGTTTGAATCCTGTTTGATTTGCAAACTGCATCATCTTTTGGCTGGTAAAAACCGATCCTTGATCGGTAGTAATAGTCTCCAGAAGTCCAAATCTATATTAATATGATTTTGAATGAAACTAATTATTGTATCTCGATTAACTTCTCGAAAAAGGATGGCTTCTACCCATTTAATGAAATAGTCTATTCCGACCAAAATGTGTATATGTTGTTTTGACGAACAAGGTTTTATCTTGCCAATTACATCGAGAGTCCATCCTCTAAATGGCCAAGGTTTCACAATCGAATGCAATTCACAAGCAGGGACGTGTTGAACTCCTGCATGCATTTGACACTCTTGACATCCTTTTGCAAAGTCTATGCAGTCTTTTAACATGGAAGGCCAATACACGCCTTGTCGAAACAAAAGCCATTTCATTTTGTGGCCTGCTTGATGAGAGCAAAATGCTCCTCCATGAGTGCTGGATACTGCTAAATATGCCTCGGTTTCCTTGAGACACTTAAGTAAAACTCCTTATGGAGTCTTTTTGAACAATTCATTTCCAACAATCACATAACTTAAGGCTCTATACTTAGTTTTTCGACTTCTACTCCCTGTGGGATTTTGTAAATATTCAACAATTGGTTTACACCAATCGTTGTTTGATAAGTTGTCAATGGCAAAAATTTCGGCATAAATTTCATCGTCGGCATATAATTATTACCATTTCGATTTGACTTTCTTGCCCCCTAGTTTTGGCTTTGGTAATTTATCCGGAGCAGAATCTTTTGAGGCAAGTTTTTCTCTTATTTTAATGAGCTCCTCAAATTTTATTTCAGAGATTCTATAACCTAAAGCAATTTGAGCTAAATCATTTGCTTCTTGGTTCTCAATTCGTGGCACGTGTTGAATGTTTGCCAAATCAAAACGTTTTAACAATGCCTTAGCAGTAACAAAATAAATGATTAAATTTTCTTTAACGCCTTTGTATTCTTTTGTAAACTGCTTGACAACCAACTCGAAATCTCCTTTGATTTCGACATGTTTTGCCCCACTTCAAGTAGGATCTCAAGACCGGCAATTAAAGCTTCGTATTTAGCCTCATTGTTAGAACAAAACTTATCAAGTCGAAACTTAATGTTAGTGGGAATATTTTCAGGTGAAATAATTAAAATTCCCACTCCAGTGCCATTTTTATGGCTGGAATCGTCGAAATAAAGCTTCCATGGTTGGACATCCACAAAGTTCAATGGTTCTTCAACCATAGAATGATCAACAATAAATTCGGCAACAATTTGACCCTTAACAGATTTTAACAACTATAAAGTCAATGAATACTCTGTAAGTGCGAAAGCCCATTTACCAACTCTACTGTGTAATATTGGTTTCGACAGCATATGCTTGATGATGTCAAAATGAGAATAAACATAAACATCAATAGGCTTTATATATTGCTTAAGTTTGATACAAGAGAAATACAAACAAAGGCACAATTTCTCACTTGGATAGTACCTTGTTTCAACATCATTTAAAACCATACTAAGATAATAAATGGTTTTTTCTACGCCATTTTCATATTCCTGAGCTAGCATACTTCCTATGGTATTATCCGAAGCAGCTATGTACAATTTCATTACATTATCCGTAAGAGGTGGTAACAAAACATGTGGGTTCATTAAATAAGCCTTAATCTCTTCAAAAGCTTTTTGATGTTGTGGTTCCCATTTGAACGCATCTTCATTCTTCAATCGAAGTAATGGCGAAAATGCTTCGGTTCTACCACTTAGATTTGAATTAAATCTTCTAAGAAAGTTGATTTTCCCCAACAAAGATTGGAGTTATTTCTTTGTCGAAGGCGGCTTTGTCTCCAAAATCGCTTTCGTTTTGTTTTGATTTATTTCAATGCCTTTTTTGTGCACAACGAAACCTAAGAAATCACCTGCACGAACACCAAAGACACATTTCAATGGATTCATTTTCAATCCATATTTTCTCATCCTTTCGAATGACCGCTGAAGGTGATCTAAATGATCCTTTTCAGCAGAAGATTTAACAACAATGTCATCTATGTAAACCAGCATAAACTTTCCTATGAAGTCGTGAAACATAGAATTCATAGCTCTTTGATAACAAGCACCATAATTTTTTAATCCAAAAGGCATCATTATCCATTCATAACAACCTTTATCCCCTGGACATCTAAAAGCAGTATTTGATATGTCTTCTTCAGCAATATAGATTTGATTATAGCCAAAATAACCATTTAGCATACTTAGATATTCAAAACATGCTGCCAAATCGACAAGCATTTCTGCCACTGGCATAGGATACTCATCCTTAGGTGTGGCTTGGTTTAAATTCCTAAAATCAATACAGACTCTAAGAGTCCCATTTTTCTTAACAACGGGAACTATATTAGCTAACCAATCTATGTACCTTACAGTTCTAATGAAGCCGCATTTCAATAGTCTTTCGATTTCTTCCTTTATCTTCGACTGAATTTGTGGTGCAAATCTTCTTGGAGTTTGTTTCAATGGTTTTTTGTCAGGTTTAATAGGTAACTTGAGTTCTACAACATCTTGACTCAGACCTGCCATCTCGTGATAATCCCAAGCGAAACAATCTTTGTACTTCTTTAAGAGTTTGACAATTTGAGCCTTCAATTCTTTGTCAATCTTAGTGCTAACGTATGTGGGTCTTTTGACTGTACCATCACCTAGATCAACTTCCTCCAAAGGGTCTTCTGCATGCATTTTCTTGGCTGGCCCCATTGAATCTTTCTTGAAACCTAAAGGCTCATCATCATAAATGCAATCTAACCTTAAGTTTTCCATCAAACAATATTGAAAATCATCATTAACTTTTTTGATATATTCCTCTTGTTCGATCTCGGCTTCCAAATCTGGGTTTTCTTTGATTTTGACTACATAAGCCGTACTCTTGTCCCAAACATTGGGCTCAGACATGATTAACTATCATTGTCCTCCCACCCAGTTGGTGCAATTCCAGGGCGTCCCCAAATTGAAGCTTTTGAGTAAGCAAAGGCCCTGGTTCTAAGTACGCTTCTTTCATTCGTGATTTCTTTTTTCCAAGTAAAACCATCTTCTGGGTGAAGTTTCATGGACCAAAGAAAATTATCTTGGTCTTCATAGCCAAGTTTGGAAGCAGCAAATGGCGCAATTTTTGCCAAATGTTTGTCAAAGGTCGTTTTGGAAATAGTGTCGACCTTAGCAAGAAAGTAACTCTGGTCAGCTTCTATGTTTTCTAGCACACCATCTTCTTTCCAAAGAGTGAGCCTTTGATGCATAATTGAAGGGAAAACACTGACACCATGTATCCATTCTCTTCCCAGCAGTAAATTGTAGTTGGCTTTAGAAGCAACCACCAGGAAAAGTGTTGATCTTTTCACAGTCCCTACCACCAAGTCGACTTCAACAGCTCCAAAGGAATTTCTGGACTTTCCTTCATAGTTAGAAAGTATGACATTGTGTTGTTTCAGGTCAGACTCTGACAAACCAATCTTTTTTAAGAGAAACTGTGACAACAAATTTTCAGCAGCACCACCATCAATAAACACTTTGTTAATCTCAACAGAGCGTTAGTACTAGTAACTCTCTTCACCCATTTTGTAGGTGGAGCATTGTAACTAGACTTTCTCCCACCAAAGAAGACCCATTTTTCAGTGGGGGACTTTTAAGGTGGAGTAAAGTCTTCATTTGACTTTTCTTTGAAAACGTCCTCTGAGTTGAAGCCTTGTAAGTTAAATCACTTCTATTAAAATCAAACTTAGGTTTTCTATCAACCAATTTTTCTTTCCTCTTCGACAAAGGTCTGAAGCCTTCAATGTTTTTTGCAGCTTCTTTGTCGAAGACGACACTACACCTAGGGCATAACATAGTTGTTGAGTTCGAGATTTTACATGTCTTTAGGAAATGAACCAAATCCTCCTCTGATGTTGGATATGCAACTTTCATCTTTTCAGCATATTCGTCTTCACTAACCATTTCGTTGTTGCAAATATGGTCCTCAGTAACCAACTCCACATCCTTCTTTTGATAGTTGTTGGCATTTTTGGGTTTTCCAAAACTTTCAGCAACACTTTCAACAGTTTCGATGACGTTGACATCATCTATCTCAACATACATGGAATCCGCTTGTTTGAGAGGATCTACATCTATTTGCATAGGCTTATTTGATTTGTCTCCAAACTTTAGCCTTCCTTCATCAAGTGCTTTTTGTAACACCCTACTTCTATTAAGCGGTAAAACGCGCGAATATACAAATATATTCTAGAAATAGATGCTACGTCTTCCAAATTAAAACATACATGCATAAAGATCATGTTACATCACATAGCAGCGGAATACATATATAATCCATAACAACAACAAATCTCAGAATAAAGATATAAAGATAACATCCTCCAATCTCAGATACAATAATATCTCAAATCTCCACATAATAATTTCTCAACACCAACTACATAACCAAATAGAAATCCAACGTGCAAGAACTATCCTAGATCAGAGCCCTAATCTAGACACTGCACATAAAAAGAGGAACTCCGCTCCTCGGCAACATCAACACAAGTCTAAGCATCCTGCACTCCATCTACCCGTCCATACGGAAAGGTAGGTGGTAAACCACTGAGGGTTAGCATTACATCATCATAATCCAATTAAAATTAACAAGAAACTTTGAGAATGAAAGATACATTTAAGAACGATGAATAACAAACTATACACATACTCACAAGTATTCTCAACATTCACATCATTCAATATCATCATCTCAAGTTTATATCCACAAGTGTATCATACACACATCACAACATCAACCATGTTAATCAACAAATAACCAATTCAATTATCATTCACAACTCAAATGCATTTCAATTCACCAACAAAGTATGCAATAGCTCTAGACTCATCTAGATGCATGTGGTACCAAATCACCTCAAGGTCGTCACCTCCGATGCGACAAAAACATCGTAATCACGGCAATTGGATATAAAATCCACAACCATCAGTCATGAATGCATGAACATATGACTCAACAACAATGCATATGTTCACACAAACAAATCACCTCAACACCACCAATACTTGTATATATGCAAACAACAACAATTCACCACCACTTAACATATATACAATCACCGACAACATCCATAATTCAAGCAACATATAGTTGTCACATATATACACCACCAATCATCTTCACATAAGATATAACAACTACCCATAAAGGATTCACAAGACAATTAGCTCATAAAGTCATATTCAACAAAGTTCGTCTCTCAAAGTCACAACATAAATTAATTAGAGGTTATGAACCAAAACCAATTCTACAAGCTCAATTGCCTATGCTATGTACCCCCACAAGTCACTTATACGTGCAGTAGAGATTACATAAACATTTCATCGGCCACATATGGAGAATTACCAAAAATTCTGAAGTTCGTCTCACTTGACCACTTTTCACAAAAACTCCCATTTTCAAAGACAAACAAGTAGGTTCACTACATCACAGTTTAACTACCTTAGTTGAACTCATAAAAATCAAGTTTCAAAGATTAAAATCATTCCACAAGGATTGAGTCGACTTAGAACTAGTTATGAGGGATTTTTCGACAAAACTTTTCAAGAGTATTTTCCCCATAACTTAAAAACTAAAAATCATATTCAAGTCAAACCAACGCCTTTAGAAAGCTAAAAATATCATCTACAATTTTCATGTTTGTACCAAAAACCAGTTCACGACTGAAACGAGGGAAAAAGGTGCAAGAATGAGAAACAGGGGGTTCTGCCCTGTGCAACTCGCAACTGCGAGTAAATTCACTCGCCATTGCGAGTTGGCTTCAGAGAGCCCCTGTTGCTCACATCCAACTCGCAGCTACGAGTACGGTTGCGAGTTATGACAGTAGTTTCGGGAAAAAGAGCCATTTTCACCCCAAAACCCCAATTTTGAATCCCCAATGCCCAAATTTGATTCCAAGGTTTATCCAAACATTTCTAAACATGAAAAGACACACAAATCCATATAAAATTTGTCCCAAAACATTCTCTTAACAAAAATAATCATTTGACCCATTTTTCATCAAAACTTCAAAAACAACACAAGTTCATAGCAAACTCCACAATTACGATTACCCAAGGTTTTAACCATCACAACAACATCTCTCAACAACATCAGCAACTAACTATTATGAATTCATCAACAATTCATCACAACAACATCTCATATCACCATTTTTGGACAAAAATGCAAAGCATACATATAACCACAATTTAAGCATGTAATTTCATCATCAACAACTCAATTAACATTCAAATTACATACTCAAACATTGCATCAAAACATGAACACGAATTTGCAATCAATTAAGTTCAATTCATCAATTTCACAAAATGGGTAAAAAGAAAAAGTTAGGAATTATGGTTGAAACCTAACCCTCTTACCTCTAGCACCAAGAATCTCTAACCCAAGCTTCAATTTAGCTCCTAGATGATGAATCCCTCTTGCCTCTAACCATTGTTCTTGTTCTTCCCTCTAGCCTCTAACTCTTCTCTTCTCAAATGAAAAATGTTTGTGAAAGAACCCTATTCCTCTACTAACATTAGTTTATATATAGGCTCACTTAATTGGGCTTATCTCACAAACCTTAATGGGCCTAACCCATTTCTATTTCAACTTCAAAAAATGTTACTACTCACTTAACGGTAAAATATAACACTAACGGTCACTTAACAGTAAATAAAATAATTACTACACTCTCTAGTAACTTGGTAAAATAATAACTCTCACTAAGCACTAAAAATAACCTCCAGCAAAAATTACAAAATTACCCCTACTCTCAAAATGACCAAAATGCCCCTAAGTCCAAAATGACTGAAATACCCTTCTAACACCGAATTCTACAATCCCCGACCAAAAAATACACACAGAGGCAATAATCACATAAGAACACATATAACACACATAAATAAATAAATAAAATAAATCTAGCGAAAAATCGGGCTGTTACAACTCTCCCTCACTAAAAAGAATTTTCGCCCTCGAAAATTACCTGAAGGAAACAACTCCGGGTACGCAACCCTCATCCTACTCTCTGATTCCCAAGTGGTACTCTCACCAGTCGGTCCAACCCAAATCACTTTAACCAAAACGATCTCCTTGCCACACAAACGCTTCACTTCACGGTCCTCAATCCTAACTGGCCAAGTATCAACGGTCAAATTATCCCTTACTTCCAACTCATCCACTTGGATCACATGAGACGCATCATACACATACTTCCGCAACTGGGACACATGAAACACATCATGAAGATTCGACAAAGATGGTGGTAACGTAATCCGATACGCTACAACTCCAACCTTCTCAACAATCTCAAACGGTCCAACAAAACGAGGAGTCAACTTCCGACACTTCAAAGCACGACCAACACCGGTTTCTAGATTCACTCTCAAAAGCACATGATCACCAACCTGAAACTCAATGTCCTTCCTCCTCTTATCATGATAAATCTTCTGCCTACTCTGAGACGCTCTCATCTTCTCTTGGATCACCTTAACCTTTTCCGTAGTCTCTTGCACAACATCCGGTCCTAACAAAGCACTTTCACCTAACTCATACCAACACAAAGGAGTTCTACACCTCCGACCATACAAAGCTTCAAATGGTGCCATCCCGATAATAGAATGAAAACTGTTGTTGTAAGTGAACTCAATCAACGGTAAACATTCAATCCAACTGACACCTTGCTCCAACACACAAGCTCTCAACAAATCTTCCAAACTCTGAATAGTCCTATCCGTCTGACCATCAGTCTGGGGATGATAAGGAGAACTCAACCTCAACTTAGTCCCCAGAGCAGCTTGCAAACTTTCCCAAAACTTAGAAGTAAACCTCGGATCCCGATCCGACACAATACTAGAAGGAACACCATGCAATCTAACAATCTGCTCAATGTAGATCTCAGCCAACTTCGCCACAGACATACCGGTCTTAATAGGAACAAAATGTGCCGACTTCGTCAACCGATCAACAATTACCCAAATCGAATCAAAACCCTTAACAGTCTTCGGCAAAGCTCCAACAAAATCCATAGAGATACTATCCCACTTCCACTCTAGCACAAACAACGGTTGCATCAAACCTGACGGCTTCTGATGTTCAATCTTAGACTTCTGACAAACCAAACAAGCATACACAAATTCCGCAATCTCTTTCTTCATTCCAGGCCACCAGAACAATCTCTTCAAATCCTGATACATCTTAGTCGCTCCTGGATGAATACTCAAACTACTTCTATGACCTTCTTCCAAAATCCTTCTCTTAAGCTCAAGAGCATCTGGTACACAACATGATCGCGAAACATCAAAACACCGTTCTCACCCAACCTGAAGTCTCCACCCTTACCTTGATTAACCAACACCACACGATCTACAAGTTCCAAATCTTCCTTCTGACCATTCTTGATCTCTTCCAAAATATTACTCGTCAGCTTCAGCATTCCAAGTCTCACACCCTCCGGTGTCAACTCACTAACCAAACTCAAATCTCGGAACTGCTCAATTAACTCTAACTCTTTAACCATCAAAGCAGACATATGCAACGACTTCCTACTCAAAGCATCAGCAACAACATTCGCCTTCCCAGGGTGATAACTCAACTGAAAATCGCAATCCTTAAGATACTCCAACCATCTTCTTTGCCTCATATTCAACTCCTTTTGGTCAAACAAGTACTTCAAACTCTTGTGATCACTAAACACTTCAAACTTAGAACCATACAAATAATGCCTCCAAATCTTCAACACATACACAACAGCTGCCAATTCCAAATCATGAGTTGGATAATTCTTCTCATGCACTTTCAACTGCCTCGAAGCATAAGCCACAACCTGACGATTCTGCATAAGCACACCACCAAGACCCATCTTAGAAGCATCACAATACACAACAAACGATTCCTTCGGATTCGGCAAAATCAACACTGGGGCTGAAGTCAATCTCTTCTTCAACTCTTGGAAACTCTTCTCACACTTAGCATCCCAAACATAAGCTTGCCCTTTCCGAGTCAACTGCGTCAATGGCAACGCCAACTTAGAGAATCCTTCAATGAACCTCCGATAATAACCTGCCAACCCAAGAAAGCTTCTAACTTCAAAAACAGACTTAGGTGATTCCCACCGCAATACTGCATCAACCTTAGACGGATCCACGACAATACCACCTTTAGAAATCACATGACCAACTGCAGTTAACTACAGTTGTACCAACGTTGGTTAACTACCGCTGGAAAGATCGAATGGTAACTAACGACCATTGGGGTAATTACATCATTTCATTGTGCTTTTAAGCAAAATCAATCGTGAGAAAAGCAATTTTCTTTGGATTGAAGAGGTTCCAAGCCCACTTAAATCTGTGTATTTTAAAGATATTTGAATTAATAAAATTCCAGTTTTTTTTAAATAAATCAAAATCAAAATAATTTTAACCAAAATTTTTTCAAAAATTACTGTTCATAATTTACGCATATTAGTGCAATAAAAAGAATGGACAGACAGACACGGAGCGTCTGTCTAAACGTTAGTAGTAATCTATACTATATATAAAGAAAATAGTCCCTTTCGGGAGGATATTGGGCTGGCTTTTTTGTTATTCCAATTTTACCCTTAAACAAATTTTCTTATAATAATGTTATATTGTTGGTGTTATTAAAAAAGATAAGAACATTTATTATATTATTGTTGTCATTGAAAGAAATAAATATGGTTTGTTGAGTTTGTTACATTTGAAAGTCACAATTATCTATATTTATACTTATAACTTTAATATATATATATATATATATATATATATATATATATATATATATAATATCGTTTGTAATTTACATGCAAATTTCTATAAAATATCGTTGATAATCTACACATGTTAGCGCAATAAAAAGAGCGGAAAGACGGACATGTGATTATTCTTCTTTTCGCTAGTAGTAGTAGTAGTAGTAGTATAGTAGTAGTAGTAATAATAATAATAATAATAATAATAATAATAATAATCTATACTATATATAAAGAAAATAGCCTCTTTCGGCTCTTTTGGACTAACTTTTTCTCCTTCCAAAATTACCGTCAACTTTCAATACAAATAACACATATAACAAATAGATAAGAGTGTTAGCCCGCAATTTCGACATGTTCATTTAATATGGTCAACATCTAGTTGACTTTTATCTTTGCAGGAATCGAAGGCCGCCTCATTTCAAATTGAGGGTTTCGACGAGAAACAAGCCTAGCGTGAAGGGTTTGACAAGACTAGGTCAGAGGCGCGATGCCGTCGAAGTCAAGCAAAAGCAATCGAAGCGGGAAGATTCAAATCCAAGCCAAAGATGGTTTCCTCAAGTGGGAACATGGAGACAAGCGGTTGTCCAAGATGGAGAAAGTGCTGATCATGAGACTAGGCTTTTACCAGATATTTTTTTTTATGTATAAATAGGAGTTTCCCAGTCGGAAAACAGGTCGCAAATCATTTATAGAAATTCTACAACACTCAAACTACCGGCGCATAGGGAAACGAGTTCTATAGAATGTATGTAAATTGATTTGTGGGACCATTTTACTTTTATGCCATTCATTTTACCTCTCCTTTAAGTTTATGCGTTTAAACTTTTACCTTTATGCATGTCTTTACAAATCTGTCGAGAGACACTGCCCTTTTTTAAACTCTAAAACCCATCTTGCTCTCTAAGTAACTTGAGTGCATTTCGTGGCCTTTTTCAAACTGATTTTCTCAAAACCTTTGCACAACATGTCCTGTGATTTCTAGTTCGGTCCCCGCTTGTAATAATCAGAACTAGCCTGTAGTTTGCCGAAAACATCGATAAACAAATTTGCACGTCCAGTGGGACCCTCTTGGTGCAATTGATTTTCAAAACTTTTCTAAAAAAAACACTTGTTTTCAAAAATCTTTTTCAAAACTCATCTCCTTGAGAGATATGTTTTTATGATTTTGTTACTATTTCCGGGTAACTTGATTGCTAAAAACACCAAGTTGTTTGTGTATGCATTTGAGAAATGGTAAATCTATTGCTCGTGCCAATTCTACCTCTTCACAATCATCTTCACAAGCACCATCTTTACAAGCGATTTCTCCGTCAGGAGATTTAAATGTGTCAACCGCCGTGGGAAACGGGAGTAACCGCTCCCTCAACCGTTTCGACATCCGCACCAATGACATGAAGAGAAATGGGAACCTTTGTGCCCCCATTAACTGTTGTTATTCCTTTGTCCACCAGTGTCCCAGGTTCTCCTCTTCCTTCAGTCAGGCTCAGGCTTGATGATAGAAATGTAAGTGTGCAGAACCTTTCTAGGGAACAACCGTATGGTATGCCAACTTCGATGATGGCGAACATACAAAATAGTGCGCCCACATTTGCAGGCCAAACAAATCCTTTCACAATTCACAACGCACAAAGACCTACAAATTCTAGTGTTTTTGGTCAAAACTCTCTACCAGCCTTAACTACTGATTCGATGAGACCTTTAAGGCAACAAATGGATGAGAGTAATCACGAAATGGTTAATTTATTAACACAACAAATTGGTACAATGTTTAATCCTTTGATACAGGACACAAACCGTAGTTACCAAGCCCTAGCCACACAAATGGGGAGAATAACAGATATTTTTGCTCCTCCACAACCTATTCGTCAACCGATTCCACAAGTGCAAAACCTACGACCGTTACGGTTGATCGAACCAATGGTTCATAGGCCACAACCTTTGCCTCAACTTAATCTGGTCGAAACAATTGCTCGGGTCCAACTTGAAGTGGTCTTAGTAAATAGGAATCATAATGCATATGAAGTTGTTAGAAATGTCCAACAACAGAACATAGGAGCACACAACAATATAGCCAATTTGGTCGAAAACATAATGACTCAAAATGGTTTGAATATTGGCCTACATAAGCCAAATCTTGTTTCTCCTTTGTCGGATTTGGTATTGCAATCTGAACTTCCTAGGGGTTACAAGATTCCTAAGTTCACTAGTGAGTCCACTAACGAACATATTGCACGATATTTGACAGAGGCAGGATATCTAGCAAATGATGAGAATTTAAGGTTGAAATACTTTCCAAATTCTCTAACAATGAATGCCTTTACGTGGTTTACCACACTTGCACCACATTCGATTCAACATTGGACTCAATTAGAAAGGCTATTACATGAATAATTTTACATGGGCCAATCTAAAATAAGTCTAAAAGAATTGGTGAGTGTCAAGAGAAAACTTTCTGAATCAATTGATGATTATCTCAAGAGATTCAGACTGTTAAAGGAAAGATGTTTCACTCAAGTGCCTGAACATGAGTTAGTCGAAATGGCCGCTGGTGGCCTAGACTATTCCATCAGGAAAAAATTAGACACTCAACACTTGAGAGATATGGCTCAATTGGCCGATAGAGTTCGACATGTGGAAAGACTCAGGGCTGAAAAAGCCAGAACTCAGAAATACCACAAAAAAGAAAATGTTGCTTATGTTGAGTCAAACGAAAGCGACCAAGAATTCGATATAGCCTTTGGTGATGTCGAAAGAGGCGAGGTTAACATTGCCAAATTAAAACTAGGGCCTCCTTATACGTGCAAATCGTTAAGACCTCAGATGGGAGAAATCCTGTCGATTGAGCAATGAAAAATATGTTCCTAAAACCTATACGTTAGACGTAACCAAATGTGATGAGATCTTCGATGTTTTAGTCGCTGACGGTCAAGTGGTAGTTCTTAAGGATTTAAAAAACGCAACACTAGAGCAACGTAAGAAAAGAGGTTTTCGCAAATACCATAATTATTTGGAACATAACACCCCACGTTGTTTCCTTTTCTGGGATTTGGTTCAGAAAGATCTCAATGAAGGCAGGCTAAAGTTTTGAGACAAGCCAAAGCCTCAGATACAAGTAGACTCTGATCCTTTGAAAGACATGGATATGATGTACACTGAAATTGAAGGTTGCAACATGGTCGAATCTATTGTTGATGCTGTCAAAAAGTTAGCTGTCGAAGCAGAGGTAGAAGCAAAAGCAGATGTTGCAGAATGTCAAATGGTGGACATTACCAAGGATCCACAAAGCGTTGAATAGACTATCATCGAGCCTCCATTCGACGAGTAAATGAAGACAGCCTATCCTACAGCTGAGGAAGAATTGATTAATTTCCTCAATCGATGCAAGCTGAAGAATTCTAAGGCAATGTTATGCCTCAGATGTAATGTTGTATTCGACAAAGTGGCTACTGAAAGCCTTGAAAGTGTCATTCCAAAACCTAAGAAAATAGGAAAATGGTCCGGTGATCATATACCAAAGTTCTCTTTTACTAAGAGTTATATTCCTTTCATCAATAACTCTTCAACCACAAATTATGTCAACAAAAATGGTAAGGGAAAATCTTTCGGTCCCCATGCTAATGCACCTGCTCAAAAATGGGTTCGTTCACCTCATAAAAATGTGAAGCATGGAAAGAACAATGTAGTTAAAGGAAGCACCAGTACCGTTGTTAACAAAAATGGTGCTAACTCTGATTCGAAAGGATCAGGAAAGTACGCTTACAACAATAATTGCAAAGGGAAGAACCCTATGACAAGGACTCAATGGAGAAGGTACCGGAAATCCAAGAAAGGTATTGTTGAAGGAAAATCGAATAGAAGAATGGAGTAGAAGCAGCGAAAAATTTCGATTTTCATTCCTTGGATCATTACGAAATTCAAACATGAATCAGTGATTTGATTGTTACCTTGAACTGTGGAATCTGAAAGCTGGAACTGGAAACTGGAATCTCGATCACAGCCAAGCAAGCAGCAAGCAGCAAAGCCTCTAGCAAGTCCACACGAACAGTGCTCCTCCAAAACTCGGTGCTAGCCAATGAATTGGGTGCAGAGAAGAAAGGGGTTGCTTCAAAACGTGTAACCTAAAACTTCAGCACCAGAGTTCTATTTATAGAACTTCTAGTGTGCTCTGCAAGTCATAAGTCACTATTGGGCTTCAGTAAGCCCAACAACGAGTTTAGTAATTTTGCTAACTAATTAGCGTTATTTACTAAACGCACCCCTTATATAAGTCATACTTATATATTTCTCTTTTGACTGTTCTTTGTGTGTGACCCAATAGGTTCTAGTCACGTTGGCAATAATATTAAATCTAATATTTAATATTATAAACAATGAGCGGTATCTAGCAACACATCATTGCTACCCAAGTGACAAGAATGTCAAGTGATCTGACGAAACCTTTCCATGATAACACTCATGTGTATATTTACTCCTTTGTCTCGATATCTTCATTGATCCCAAGGCATAGTTATTGTCACCCTTGTATAGATCAATATTTATATTTCTTGATTCCAAAATATACTGAATAACGAATAAGTCCAATATCTTATATTGACTTAGTTCGGCATGGCCATGCAATTTTACAGTCATATTTCATCAAGAGGCCTAAAGATATATCTCCCGTTTATGAGGAGGGACAAATCCCATCTAGGACACTCATGTCCCTCAGCATGCTTCATCAAGTACCCATCAACCAACGTTATGGTTATCCTTTTACAGACAACGTTAGAATGGCAACAAAGCACTTGAGTCCACATCTAGGGATCATAGTGGTTTCAGGTCTAAGAGCGATATACACTATTATCATTGTGAGAATATCTTATGACAATTGCATAACTTACTATGTAGTATTCTCACGGCGGGTCAATCCAATATAAATATTACTCCTAATATTTATATCTATGTGAAGACTTGATAACTCTTTATCCATGATCTGTGAGATGTGATCATCAGTCTACCCACATAATAGTCTCTATGCTTTAATGATATCCCACTTCTCAATAAAGCTTGACTACGGATTCTTTTAGAATAGTTTCCTTATGTTTAACGGGGTCTCACAATTAAGTTATACTTAATGTTCCATTAAACGGACTAACTATTCTAGGGACTTTATTATTTTGAAACAAAACAAAATCAATAAAGAAACGCCTTATAATTTATATTTTCACAATATATATATATATATATATATATATATATATATTTATATCAATATCATGATACAAAGCCAAACCCAATCAATATAGATTGGCTATTAGGGCTTACTCCAACAATCTCCCACTAGCACTAAAAGCCAATCAAATATTAACTCAATATCTATTGGTCAAGTGTTAGCATCAAGCACACTATGGACAAGATACTCTACTAGCAGATAAGGAACTCTTTCCTATGTTGGTAGGTCATACTTCTTTCAATTTCCACTTTCGATCTTCTATCGAAAAGAAATTGAAGTGTCAAAGTATACATTTGGATCATTGGTGAGATCAAGTTTTCATTGCTCGCAAGATTTAAACCAATTTTACCTCAGACGAGATCAATGGAATCCGCAATGCATGAAACACATGCTTTCACTCAATTATGAGCTAAACAATCCAAATCATATATATTTGACATCTGTAATAGAAACAACAACTATCTGAAGCTTGTACTTTTACAAATTTCATAGGTTATATCCTAGCATATACTGTACACTGATATGAAAGTCAACAGCATTGTAACTCATTTACAACGTTTCTTTCATCCGTGTTCAAGAAACAATCCAATATCCTTTAAGACATCCAAGGATATTCTTGAAGGTATTCTAGTGTCGAACACTATAATCAATTTTGGTACATATTAGAAATAATTTTCTAACCATGTCTTACATGTGTAGATGAATTGTTTTGGTGACTAGTATGTCATCTACATACTCCACCAAACTAATATAAATGCTCCCACTAATTTACTTGTGTGCACAAGATTTCTTTATTAATCATAGTTTTCATAAAACTTCATTAATAAAATAAACAATTCAACTTCGAGAAGTTTTCTCTAATTCATAAATGAATTTGATAATACATCTACCTTTCTAGTATCCTTTGGATTAACGAAATCCTACATATGTCAAATACATATATAAGGTTATTCCAATTAAGGAATACAACCTCGTTATCCATCTTCTAGAACATGTATTATACAACAACGGGAATTTGGGATCGATAGATTTAAGCATTACAATGATGTAATAGTTTCGTCATGATTTGCATCACGAGTTGCAAGAAACCTTCTACAATCAATCACATCTTAAAGGTATTCATAATACCATCCATGTCAGTTTTCTAAAAAAAAAACTCACATTCCAATATGCATATATGGTCTGTGTACATAGATTCTTTATAAGATCCCATGGCATATAACCATTTCTCAAAGTTCAAGCCATTTAGATCTTGTGCTACTCAAACTGGTGATTTAACAACAACCCTTTGTTGAATCAACTCGTGTTCCATTCTTAGAGAGATGTGTATTTTGTGTTACTTGACTTAATTCAAGTTCTACATCACTCCCACTGGCTCCTGTAGAGACATACTCCTTGAAAAGGAATACTCCAGTTCAAGCGACAAACAAATTTTGTCAAAGAAGAAGATGTAAAAATAATATCCTTTAGTTTCCTAAGAATAGTTACACAATTATACATTCATTAAATTCGAAGTTCAGTTTATCAAATAAACCATATAACCTGAAATTATCATAAAGTCAAAACTAGGTACTCTTACCTCCATATCTAATATGGTGTCTTTATGATTACTTAATTGGAACTTTGTTGTGGGTGAAGAATAACTGTAATTTAATTAATTTCAAGAGTCATTGAGTTATAATCAAACTATTTTAGATCAAGTCATGTCAAACATGAAACGATATAAATAATTATACTCATTAATCAAGCATTTACCATCACGACTTACTCGTATAGTCTTTATACTTTTCAAACTTATTCCTTTTACTTCGTTGTTAAAATCTTTGAACAATTTCAAAGTCTTCTTGAATCGTGTCAAATACACTTTTCTTCTCTACTAAATGATTTAGTAATGTTAGATGAAATAATAGAAACAATATCTAGCAAATTATGTTTAGTTCTCCATATACATCTCATATGTATATAAACTCAAATAAATTACGTGCCCTTTCACCTTTGTTGGTGACCGGTGTACTAATCTATTTTGAAAAGTGGGGCTCACATCCTTCAAATGATATAAAATCAAATGAGTCCAATAGTCCATATCCATGGATTTTGGAAATGTGAATCACACTTGTTTGTACTAAACGTTGATGCCAATAATCTACAAAAGTTTCAAATCTCATTTGATCCTCTTTTCGCATAAGTTATAGACCAGCTTATCAAGATCATGGAACTCAAATCCATTATTTGATCAGCGCATTGTATAGAAAACATTATTAGGAAAATAGGACAATATTTGTCTATCATTCAACTACATAATCCTTCTCTTGTCAATACAAGATTTATGATTTAATGTTTCTATTTTATATGGAATTTAATAACAATTATTTGGTTCCATATCAAGTTAAGTTTAAGTCCAAGCATAAGCTCATATAGTCAATGAAACAATTTGTTTCATTCTAGACGTAAGTGGACTTCACTTATAGTTAATCTCCCGCTAATTTAGAACTCTCTATATTTCAACAAATATGAGACTCATCATCAAATATCATATACTTATGATGTAGAAGCAGAAATTTAACTTTCTATAACTATATGGGTAGATAAGAAGTCTTACTTCTATTTTGACTCTTTCAAAACATTAACGGTTTTTCTCATTCTTAAGAACAATTCTTAATTTTGTACCAATTCAGAAACTCCTTTCTGAAGATTTTGTTCTTCATAAGAACATTTAACAGTATAATAAAATTATATATGCTAAAGAAATTCTAAATACAGAAAATAAATAAAATAAATGTATCATGATTTAAAACATATTTAAATAGGTCTTTAATTAAATACGCTCCCACTATTTTACTCAAATCAAATGACATTCAAAACACTTGATTCGGAAAATCCCGTTGGAAGATTTTCTAGTGGGTTGAAATCCATATTTCACCTTGCTTTTAGTCAACGGGGGCTGTACTCAAAACTCAGTTATTTAGGTAGGAACTCCTTCCAATTGTATCTCATACAACTTTCAAATCATTTGAGTGAATAACTCCTTACTCTAATCTATCATATAGATGTTCCCAAACATTGCTTCTAAATTTATTTTAATCTTATTAAAATTAATTTAGTTAAGTTAAACCCAAAAGAATAACACTTGGGTAAATTGGATTACCGCACCGCAACTTACTAGTATAGAAAGTGCACCTCGCGGAGGCGAAACCTACACATTTCGATATTAGTCTTGAAGGGTGTTAAACTTTTGGAAAGCATTAAACTTAATATTTTGAATTGAAGGATTTTTATTAAGTTTGATCTCACCTCACCACGGCTTATATATCATATATATTCGCACTCCAATCATAACATGCATAACGATTATACAATAATAAAAGTGACATGATTATGGCCATCCTAACGCTATGACTCTCTCAAGCCAATGAGAGAATCTAAACTAATCCTAGAAACGACCTTGCTTCTCCAAGCTTGACCTCCAGGACTATCCTAACGTAATGAGCCCTATTACTTCTTTGCATTCTATTTACATTACATATGAAAGAAACTCGTTTTACATACGAGGGAGTGGATGAGAAGAGAATGTACAATAGAGATATAAGAGAGAGGCACGACACGCAGGCCGTATTTTAATATCCAAAAGAAATAAAATAAAAGGACTAAGGCCATAATCATTCACATGATAATAATAACAAACACACTTTTATTATTATTAATTATACCTTATAATTAAATAAATTAAATTAAAATTCCACATATGAACGATTCACTTTGAATTAGCACTGTATTTTGCATCAACACTTGACGCGTTTCTGGTTACCCTAACCGTTTCGGCAAACCCTAATTCTGTCATAACAATCTGATCTTATTAAACAAGTACTCTGATTGTTTATTCACATATCATGATCGAGTCTAGGATGCTTCACCAGAGTACACAGAATCGGTTACGAAGCTCCATACGTCAGACCAATTAATATGAACAAATATCATCTGACTTATTTAAAATACAATCAAATCCAGTATATCACATATATCGTTGTTATACAAAATTTACCAATCATGCTTCTGTCGATATGTATAATCGAAAGGTTTGACGTTTCACCAGAAACGGTTTCTGAACCATCAAAGCAAATCGAAAAGCCATGGACATAAACATGATTGATATTATTATTAACTGCGTTTTATGATTGATTACCATATAATAAATAATAATAACTATTTATTATTATTTTAAACAATTTTAGAATCAATCAAGATTTGGAAATAATATTTTGACCGAGATATATGTCAAATAAAATTGATTCATATATAAGTATATATTCTTTTTGAAACTATTTTCAAAATCAATCGGGTCATAAATAAAATTAAATTATGCAAATTTCAGGACCAAATCTAAAAGATCATATCTCATATTGAAACCTTTTCAAAATCATGATTCTTTTAAATTAGAAACAAATTAGGATCGTTTATTACCTTTTCAAACTACTTTTGAAAGACAATCCAAAAGGTAGAATTTTTATTTACTTAATTATAGTAATATTGACACTCAATAATTATTATAATTAAATCTGCTTTATTTGGGTGACCACTTTGTTTCCAAAACAAATTATGGTGCTAAAGTTAAGCAAATATTTTATTACCAAATTCAAAGAATCATATTTGATATTGAAACTCTTTCAAAATCATATATTTTAAATTTACTACCTTACTCAAATTGAATAAATTAATTAAACATAAATATTTTCAAGGATTGTTTGTTTAGCATGAACAACCGGATCTATGATGCTTCACCAGATTCGGATATTGAAGCTCACTCTCACGAATTGTTCAAATTCACAACAATCTCTTTGAAAACAATTGATCGAATGATACAACCATAATAATACAACGCTTGTATAGTTAGGTATCCTAATACAACAATCAAACATCAATAGTTTTAACAATTGTTTGTTCAGTATGGACAACCGGATCTTTGATGCTTCACCAGAATCGGTATTCGAAGCTCAATCTCACGAGTTGACTACAAATTCACAATCAATTATATAAAACCTATTGAACGAATGATATCATCAATATATCACATATAATGATGTTGTATTAAAATCATATATCACATATATGATATTGATCAATCAATTTTAATTAATATTTAAATTTAAATAATAAAATATTAACACTTAATATTCTATTTTATTAACGGATTTGCATTCCAAATTAATTCCTTATAGAATATCAAAATATTAGCAAATCAAATATTTGCGAAAATATTATTATCTCTTAAAACAATTTTAAAAGATAATCTAATTTGATTTGTTTCCAATCATGTTCCCGTCGATATGTATAATCGATATGTCGATACTTCACCAGAAACGGTTTCTAAAACATCAAACAAATCGAAAAGCCATGCACAGAAAACATGATACGATGCCAATTTTAATTCTCTTTATTATTTAATTCCGATTCAAAATGTTTAATCATATTAAAACATAAAGCAGTAACAAAGCAATCCGATTCATGGTTTCGTAATTGGCTCTGATACCACTGAAGGAAAATCGAAAGATATCATACACAGCGGAAGAAGAAGAAGAAGAAGAAGAATTTCGATTTTCATTCCTTGGATCATTACGAAATTCAAACATGAATCAGTGATTTGATTGTTACCTTGAACTGTGGAATCTGAAAGCTGGAACTGGAAACTGGAATCTCGATCACAGCCAAGCAAGCAGCAAGCAGCAAAGCCTCTAGCAAGTCCACACGAACAGTGCTCCTCCAAAACTCGGTGCTAGCCAATGAATTGGGTGCAGAGAAGAAAGGGGTTGCTTCAAAACGTGTAACCTAAAACTTCAGCACCAGAGTTCTATTTATAGAACTTCTAGTGTGCTCTGCAAGTCATAAGTCACTATTGGGCTTCAGTAAGCCCAACAACGAGTTTAGTAATTTTGCTAACTAATTAGCGTTATTTACTAAACGCACCCCTTATATAAGTCATACTTATATATTTCTCTTTTGACTGTTCTTTGTATGTGACCCAATAGGTTCTAGTCACGTTGGCAATAATATTAAATCTAATATTTAATATTATAAACAATGAGCGGTATCTAGCAACACATCATTGCTACCCAAGTGACAAGAATGTCAAGTGATCTGACGAAACCTTTCCATGATAACACTCATGTGTATATTTACTCCTTTGTCTCGATATCTTCATTGATCCCAAGGCATAGTTATTGTCACCCTTGTATAGATCAATATTTATATTTCTTGATTCCAAAATATACTGAATAACGAATAAGTCCAATATCTTATATTGACTTAGTTCGGCATGGCCATGCAATTTTACAGTCATATTTCATCAAGAGGCCTAAAGATATATCTCCCGTTTATGAGGAGGGACAAATCCCATCTAGGACACTCATGTCCCTCAGCATGCTTCATCAAGTACCCATCAACCAACGTTATGGTTATCCTTTTACAAACAACGTTAGAATGGCAACAAAGCACTTGAGTCCACATCTAGGGATCATAGTGGTTTCAGGTCTAAGAGCGATATACACTATTATCATTGTGAGAATATCTTATGACAATTGCATAACTTACTATGTAGTATTCTCACGGCGGGTCAATCCAATATAAATATTACTCCTAATATTTATATCTATGTGAAGACTTGATAACTCTTTATCCATGATCTGTGAGATGTGATCATCAGTCTACCCACATAATAGTCTCTATGCTTTAATGATATCCCACTTCTCAATAAAGCTTGACTACAGATTCTTTTAGAATAGTTTCCTTATGTTTAACGGGGTCTCACAATTAAGTTATACTTAATGTTCCATTAAACGGACTAACTATTCTAGGGACTTTATTATTTTGAAACAAAACAAAATCAATAAAGAAACGCCTTATAATTTATATTTTCACAATATATATATATATATATATATATATATATATATATATTTATATCAATATCATGATACAAAGCCAAACCCAATCAATATAGATTGGCTATTAGGGCTTACTCCAACAATTGTTGCAAGCTTCGAAGGTGAAACTGTCGACCCAAAGGGTAAGCAGGAAATGGTTGAACCATTTAGGAGAGCAGTGAAAGAGAGGTTGTCTCTCCCTCCCATCAAAGAGAATCCTAACGAAGATAATGAATGGATTCAGAGTTCATGGATTCCGATCCGGACTTCGATGTCATATGCAACGTGGTTTCTAATTTGCCAGCAGAATATGAATATGGTATCGAAAGTCAAAGATTCGGAGGATGATTTCAACCCCGAAGACATGCAGAAATACCAACCCATGTGTTACTATGTAACGAATGATGGCTGTGAAAGTGAACGAAAAGCCACATCTTAGAAGCCTGATAGCTCTATGAAAAACCATCTTAAACCTTTGTTCATTCAAGCCAAAGTTGATGAGGTTAATATCAACAAAGTATTGGTTGATGGTGGTGTTGTTGTGAATTTGATGCCTTATCCTTACTTAAGAGGATTGGTAAATCCGACAAAGAGCTTAAGCCTCACAATATAATTCTCAGCAAAATTACAAAATTATTCCTATTCTCAAAATGACCAAAATACCCTTCTAACACCGAATTCTACAAATCCCAAACAAAAATACACACAGTGGCAAATAGTCACATAAGAGCACATATAACACACATAAATAAATAGTAAAATAAATCTAGTGAAAAATCGGGCTGTTACATTTACCAAGCAAGCCTAATGCATTGTGGGCCCCACATATGTCATGCGGCGACAGAAGACTTCGTACCAGGGGGCATTCTAGTGTGCAAATATACCGGTTGGCACTTGATCGTCTAGAGGTTGATGATGTCGTACGAAGACTATAGTGAGGTCCATCCACTTGAGGAGATCTATTATTATTATGGATGGGTGCTCTGCGGAAAGCGGAGGGTATAGAATCACTTGCCTGGGTGGGTTAAAAGGAAGTACGAGTTTGTGTAGAACATCGTTAGAGATCCAGCATATGTGCAGGTTATTCCTCCAGACCAGGTTGTACATGCATTCCTAGACTTCCGTGTGCATGCCATTTCTTAGGATCAGTGGGCGAGGTGGCAGATGATATATGGTAGTACACACCTGGATATGTGGTATGGTATGATCGAGTGTCTCACCCCAATATTATGCCACCTATTGATGGATCTCCTCCTAGGCCAGCGAATCAAGAGCAGATTATTATACAGTAGCATACCATATATATGCCAAACTCATTAGAGATTATTAGGTACTGCGTTCACATTGCAGATGAGGCATTGGCCCAGGATTTGACAAGGGAAGAGATAATGGAGGCCTTGATACAAATTAGTGGTACGAGGCAGCCAGCCTTGACATATTATATCAGCAAGACACGGAGGCAGATGCTGAGGGGTGGCCGTTGATTATTTTTATTTCTTTTTAGGACTTATTGACTTGGATGTAACCTTATAACATTTTGGTACTTATGCATTTTGACTTAGATCTAATTTAATGACATTTGGTATTTATCTGATTTATTATGTTAACTTTAATGTCTTGGTTTTATAATTTAATTGAATGAATGTATGTTTGATGAGAAAATGATTGAAAGAATGTATATTTGAATCTATATAAGAAAAATGCATGTTTGTGAAATTGATTCAGCTCATGCCTCTACCTTCAGGGCGCAACTGCAGTTGTGCCAGTAGTAGTTAACTGCAGTTGGGGGCTAATTTGTGTGGATTTTGGTCCACCAATAGTTTATGTTGTCCACAATCCACAAAAATATCTATAAATAGGCAGTGGTTGTTGTTTCTCATTTCATTTTCCGTGAACTCAACATACAACTACAAAAATTTCTTGGGCGGATCTAACCACGATGTTGGTTATAAGATTTGTGGTAATGGAGGGAAGATATCCCAACATCATTGTTATGAACACCATCCTTTTTATCACCACTTATCTTAAAAACTTAACAAACAACCGTGAAAAAGTTATGCGCTAGATCTAAACACGAAGAGGTTCTTATGAGCTAGATTTTGCTAGTCTACCATTACTAATATAAAAATATGTTAGTTGAGAGGCCAACATGATCTAGCTCAAAAACACTATCTTCGAAAATCTTTATCATGTATGGTTAGATTGGTTGATTTGTATAAGTTTGAGAGTTAAGGTGGTTTTAAGAAGCCAAAGAATAACAGTAGTTAGCTTCAGTTGATCCAACTGCAGTTAACTACCGTTGTACCAGCGTTGGTTAACTACCGTTGGAAAGATCGAATGGTAATTAACGACCGTTGGGGTAATTGCGTCATTTCATTGTGCTTTTAAGCAAGTGAGAAAAGCAATTTTATTTGGATTGAAGAGGTTCCAAGCCCACTTAAATTTAAAGATATTTGAATTAATAAAATTCCAGTTTTTTTTTAAATAAATCAAAATCAAAATAATTTTAACCAAAATTTTTTCAAAAATTACTGTTCATAATTTACGCATATTAGTGCAATAAAAATAGTCCCTTTCGGGAGGATTTTGGGCTGGCTTTTTTGTTATTCCAATTTTACGCTTAAACAAATTTTCTTATAACAATGTTATATTGTTGGTGTTATTAAAAAAGATAATAACATTTATTATATTATTGTTGTCATTGAAAGAGATAAATATGGTTTGTTGAGTTTGTTACATTTGAAAGTCACAATTATCTATATTTATACTTATAACTTTAATATATATATATATATATATATATATATATATATATATATATATATATATATAATATCGTTTGTAATTTACACGCAAAGTTCTATAAAATATCGTAGATAATCTACACATGTTAGCGCAATAAAAAGAGCGGAAAGACGGACACGTGAGTATTATTCTTTTCGCTAGTAGTAGTAGTAGTAGTAGTAGTAGTAGTAGTAGTAGTAATAATAATAATAATAATAATAATAATCTATACTATATATAAAGAAAATAGCCTCTTTCGACTCTTTTGGACGGACTTTTTCTCCTTCCAAAATTATCGTCAACTTTCAATACAAATAACACATATAACAAATAGATAAGAGTGTTAGCCTGCAATTTCGACATGTTCATTTAATATGGTCAACATCTAGTTGACTTTTATCTTTGCAGGAATTGAAGTCCGCCTCATTTCAAATTGAGGGTTTCAACGAGAAACAAGCCTTGCGTGAAGGGTTCAGGGTTCGACAAGACTAGGTCAGGGGCGCGATGCCCTCGAAGTCAAGCAAAAGCAATCGAAGCGGGATGATTCAAATCCAAGCCAAAGATGGTTTCCTCAAGTGGGAACATGGAGACAAGCGGTTGTCCAAGATGGAAAAAGTGCTGATCATGGGACTAGGCTTTTACCAGATATTTTTTTTATGTATAAATAGGAGTTTCCAAATCGGAAAACAGGTTGCAAATCATTTATAGAAATTCTACAACACTCAAACTACCAGCGCATAGGGAAACGAGTTCTACAGAATGTATGTAAATTGATTTGTCGGACCATTTTACTTTTATGCCATTCATTTTACCTCTCCTTTAAGTTTATGCGTTTAAACTTTTACCTTTATGCATGTCTTTACAAATATGTCGAGAGACAGTGCTCTTTTTTAAACTCTAAAACCCATCTTGCTCTCTAAGTAACTTGAGTGCATTTCGTGGCCTTTTTCAAACTGCTTTTCTCAAAACCTTTGCACAACATGTCCTGTGATTTCTAGTTCGGTCCCCGCTTGTAATAATCAGAACTAGCCCGTTGTTTGCCAAAAACATCGATAAACAAATTGGCACGCCCAGTGGGACCCTCTTTGTGCAATTGATTTTCAAAACTTTTCTAAAAAAAAAAAACTTGTTTTCAAAAATCTTTTTCAAAACTCATCTCCTTGAGAGATCTGTTTTTATGATTTTGTTACTATTTTCGGGTAACTTGATTGCTAAAAACACCAAGTTGTTTGTGTATGCATTTGAGAAATGGTAAATCTATGGCTCGTGCCAATTCTACCTCTTCACAATTATCTTCACAAGCACCATCTTTACAAGCGATTTCTCCGTCAGGAGATTTAAACGTGTCAACCGCCGTGGGAAACGGGAGTAACCGCTCCCTCAACTGTTTCCACATCCACACCAATGACACGAAGAGAAATGGGAACCTTTGTGCCCCCACTAACTGCTGTTATTCCTTTGTCCACCTGTGTCCCAAGTTCTCCTCTTCCTTCAGTCAGGCTCAGGCTTGATGATAGAAATGTAAGTATGCAGAACCTTTCTAGGGAACAACCGTATGGTATGCCAACTTCGATGATGGCGAACATACAAAATAGTGCGCCCACATTTGCAGGCCAAACAAATCCTTTCACAATTCACAACGCACATAGACCTTCAAATTCTAGCGTTTTTGGTCAAAACTCTCTACCAGCCTTAACTACTGATTCGATGAGATCTTTAAGGCAACAAATTGATGAGAGTAATCACGAAATGGTTAATTTATTAACACAACAAATTGGTACAATGTTTAATCCTTTGATACAGGACACAAACCGTAGTTACCAAGCCCTAGCCACACAAATGAGGAGAATAACAGATATTTTTGCTCCTCCACAACCTATTCGTCAACTGATTCCACAAGTGCAAAACTTACAACCATTACGGTTGATCGAACCAATGGTTCATAGGCCACAACCTTTGCCTCAACTTAATTCGGTCGAACCAGTTGCTCAAGTCCAACTTGAAGTGGTCTTAGTAAATAGGAATCATAATGCATATGAAGTTGTTAGAAATGTCCAACAACAGAACATAGGAGCACACAACAATATAGCCAATTTGGTCGAAAACATAATGACTCAAAATGGTTTGAATATTGGCCTACATATGCCAAATCTTGTTTCTCCTTTGTCGGATTTGGTATTGCAATCTGAACTTCCTAGGGGTTACAAGATTCCTAAGTTCACTAAGTTTGTAAGAGATACCAGTGAGTCCACTATCGAACATATTGCGCGATATTTGACAGAGACAGGATATCTAGCAAATGATGAGAATTTAAGGTTGAAATACTTTCCAAATTCTCTAACAAAGAATGCCTTTACGTGGTTTACCACACTTGCACCACATTCGATTCAACATTGGACTCAATTAGAAAGGCTATTCCATGAACAATTTTACATGGGCCAATCTAATATAAGTCTAAAAGAATTGGCGAGTGTCATGAGAAAACTTTCTGAATCAATTGATGATTATCTCAAGAGATTCAGAATGTTAAAGGAAAGATGTTTCACTCAAGTGCCTGAACATGAGTTAGTCGAAATGGCCGCTGGTTGCCTAGATTATTCCATCAGGAAAAAGTTAGACACTCAACACTTGAGAGATATGGCTCAATTGGCCGATAGACTTCGACATGTGGAAAGACTCAGGGCTGAAAAAGCCAGAACTCAGAAATGTCACAAAAAAGAAAATGTTGCTTATGTTGAGTCAAACGAAAGCGACCAAGAATTCGACATAGCCTTTGGTGATGTCGAAAGAGGCGAGGTTAACATTGCCGAATTAAAACTAGGGCCTCCTTATACGTGCAAATCGTTTAGGCCCTCAGATGGGAGAAATCCTGTCGAATTGAGCAATGAAAAATATGTTCCTAAAACCTATACGTTAGACGTAACCAAATGTGACGAGATCTTCGATGTTTTAGTCGATGACGGTCAAGTGGTAGTTCTTAAGGATTTAAAAATCGCAACATTAAAGCAACGTAAGAAAAGAGGTTTTCGCAAATACCATAATTATTTGGGACATAACACCCCACGTTGTTCCCTTTTCTGGGATTTGGTTCAGAAAGGTCTCAATGAAGGCAGGCTAAAGTTTTGAGACAAGCCAAAGCCTCAGATACAAGTAGACTCTGATCCTTTGAAAGACATGGATATGATGTACACTGAAATTGAAGGTTGCAACATGGTCGAATCTATTGTTGATGTTGTCAAAAAGTTAGCTGTCGAAGCAGAGGTAGAAGCAAAAGTTGATGTTGCAGAATGTCAAAAGGTGGACATTACCAAGGATCCACAAAGCGTTGAAGAGACTATCATCGAGCCTCTATTCTACAAGTAAATGAAGACAGCCTATCCTACAGCTGAAGAAGAATTGATTAATTTCCTCAATCGATGCAAGCTGAAGAATTCTAAGGTAATGTTATGCCCCAGATGTAGTGTTGTATTCGACAAAGAGGCTACTAAAAGCCTTGAAAGTGTCATTCCAAAACCTAAGAAAAGAGGAAAATGGTCCGGTGATCATAGACCAAAGTTCTCTTTTACTAAGAGTTATATTCCTTTCAGCAATAACTCTTCAACCACAAATTATGTCAACAAAAATGGTAAGGGAAATTTTTTTGGTCCCCATGCTAATGCACCTACTCAAAAATGGGTTCGTTCGACTCATAAAAATGTGAAGCATGGAAAGAACAATGTAGTGAAAGGAAGCACCAGTACCGTTGTTAACAAAAATGGTGCTAACTCTGATTCGAAAGGATCAGGAAAGTACGCTTACAACAATAATTGCAAAGGGAAGAACCCTATGACAAGGACTCAATGGAGAAGGTACCGGAGATCCAAGAAAGGTATTGTTGCAAGCTTCGAAGGTGAAACTGTCAACCCAAAGGGTAAGCAGGAAATGGTTGAACCATTTAGGAGAGCAGTGAAAGGGAGGTTGTCTCTCCCTCCCATCAAAGAGAATCCTAACGAAGATAATGAATTGATTCAGAGTTCATGGATTCCGATCCGGACTTCGATGTCATATGCAATGTGGTTTCTATTTTGCCAGCAGAATATGATATGGTATCGGAAGTTGAAGCTTCGGAGGATGATTTCAACCTCGAAGATATGCAGAAATACCAACCCATGTGTTACTATGTAACTAATGATGGCTGTGAAAGTGAACGAAAAGCCACATCTGAGAAGCCTGATAGCTCTATGAAAAACCATCTTAAACCTTTGTTCATTCAAGCCAAAGTTGATGAGGTTAATATCAACAAAGTATTTGTTGATGGTGGTGTTGCTGTGAATTTGATGCCTTATCCTTACTTAAGAGGATTGGTAAATCCGACAAAGAGCTTAAGCCTCACAATATAATTCTATCGAATTATGAAGGTAAAGCTGGTCATTCCCTTGGCTCTCTCCAAGTGAATCTAACTGTAGGAACTGTGGTCAGATCAACTTTGTTCATGGTAGTCCCGTCGAAGGCAAACTTCAACTTTCTATTGGGAAGAGAATGGATTCATGGGATAGGTGTTGTTCCTTCAACCATGCATCAAAGAATCTCGATATGGAGACATGATGGTACAGTCGAAAACATTGATGCTGACAAAAGCTATTTTCTTGCTGAAGTCAATCAAATTACAAGGAACACTTTCGACAAGAGTTTAGTGAATATAGCTCCATGTTCATCTGCAGAGTCTGTTCGCGCTGACCAATCAGATGCAAGTTCTGTAAGGCTTCACCCGACTCATGGCTTCATATGGGAAAGGGAGACCCCCGACACAGAACCTAATGTGGAGGATTTGAATTCTCTAACCTTAGGGAATGATGAAGGTAACATCTAATCAAAGTGCTTGGAATAAAATTACGGCTTACTTGGCTGAAAATGAAATCAAGAAAGCCCTAGAGGCTCGGTTGTAGCAAAAGATGGTTAAAAAAACCATTTAGGAAATATACTATCGAAACACTTAGAGAAAAGCCTGAGAAAATAATGGTTGATTGGCCATAAATTTGAATGTATCTTTGTTAAGGAGGTTATATTGTTCCTTATTGTAATTCAAATGGTGAAATTCGGCATTAGTTGTCGTGAGATCCAAAGTTTTGGGATAGGAACCAAAAGGAGTAATAGAAATCAATATTGATGTACTTCTTATTCAAGACCTTTCGACAAAATTGTCAATGACAAAACCTGTGGGGGTAAGGAACTATATTTTTAGATTTTTGTTACGAATTTTGGTATGTTTTCAATCTCTATTGCACATTTTACTATCTTAAAAGTTTATCTTAATTTTTTTTTGGCATTTACCATTTGTCAAGAGAACTAGTTTTGTTTTTATAATGTGTTCGAAATAAAAGGCACATATTGGAAAATATAAGCATGTCGTGTGAAAACAAAACTAGCACAAAGATTCAATTTCGACAGAAAGAAACATACGGCTTTGTTATAGAAAAGCAATGCAAACATTGCCGAAATGGTACAAAATTGGACATTGTTATGTTACAAGATAATGCATAACAACACCAAACGAGAGGAATATAAATAAAATTGGCATGGTTTTAGATAAACAAGAGTTTGGCCACATGAAAACGCTGAAAACAAAGGTTTTCCCGGGGAAAAAGCCATCTAATGAGCCAAAGTACAATGTTTGAAAAGCAAACTATGTACAACCCTATATACCTACTACCATAGAAAGTCAAGATCCAGAAAGCGGAAATGTCGAAGAAACCAAGCGAGTTCGAGGTCGAGGCGACATGTAAGACAGAAACCCGTTGTGGGATAGTCCTCATCTAAACCTGGAAGAGGTGAAACGGTGTTGCAAATCCTTCTGATCCCGTCACAAATCTGGTGAGGAGGGCAAGAGAATTGGTATTTCCAAACCCGGGAGCATCAACCGAAAACAGAGAGAATTCCAAGCAAAATGCGGATCCGCCGTATTCAAGATAACATTTCTGCAGTTCGCAAGTTGTCAGCACTCAGCAGATGAAAAGGTCCTAGAATGTCGAAGAGATATGATAGTCGGGAAGTTTGTCTCTGGCCAGGATTTCCAGCATGAGGTTAAAATATGTAGCCCCATCAGAACCATGTTTCATTGCCTTCGCCAAAATTTGTTTCATTTTGTCCAAATCAGGACGAATTTGGTGAAGCATGAAAGCAGCTAATGCCACACTAAAGAACTCATGTCCACTGCTAGATAGTCGTCGCACAAACCAGTGTTTTCCTGCACAGGACATGGGATCAACGATGTACCACAAACAGTTTCTGTTCAGCGCCCTAAATGCTGCTTTTTTATTGGCAATTTGGCGATGGAGTTTAGATGTTGCACTGAAACTTAAAAGATCATGGACTCCAAAAGCAGCAACTTTTTTGGTAATAACCATGAGGAGGTCGTTTGGGAGTTTTTCCATTTTTTAGAGAAAAGAAAGCTTTATGAAAAACGAGCGTGAATGTCGTAAAGCAGAGATGGAAAGACGCTCTATAAACAGAGCAAAAGGGTTTTATAGAAGGAAACAAACCGTCATGAGATTGAGGGAAGAGGTAGTTTCTAAAACAGTACCTCAATGTCCATGGACTACTTGAAAAATGGTACCTTAATGGCGCGTTAAAATGCCACCTAGGAGTTTTGAGTGAAGGCTCGTCGATGCGTTAGCATATGCCTGGAAAAAGGGGCCCACTAAGACTCAGAGAGTGTGTTTGCCGTTAGTGTGTTGTTATGCTCTGAAGTATTCGAGTATTTTCAAAAATGCCGATCTTCTCCTTTTCTGTGAGTTTTTTAGTCGAAAATGGCATTTTTTGGGGGCATTTTGTTAGCCTGCAATTTCGACAGGCTCATTTAATATGGTCAACATCTAGTTGACTTTTATCTTTGGAGGAATCGAAGGTCGCCTCATTTCAAATCGAGGGTTTCGACGAGACACAAGCCTAGCGTGAAGGGTTCAGGGTTCGACAGGATCTGGTCAGAGGCACGATGTCGTAGAAGTCAAGCAAAAGCAATTGAAGCGGGAAGATTCAAATCCAAGCCAAAGACGGTTTCCTCAAGTATTAAAACAAAATATAACAAAATGTATATGTCCGATGTTTTTTCTTATCATTTTAAAAAGATAATGGATAAGAGTAAATTCAAATATTAAAAAAGTGTAACAAACAAAATATTTATTTTTTGGTTACCACGCAAAATATATCGCCTAACAAACACGATATGAGTATATGTCAATTTTTTTCCTTTATCCTTAAAAAATAGTGTAACAAACTAGATCAAGTATATATATACTACATATAAAGAAAATAGGAGATTTTGGACTGACTTTTTCATTATCACGATTATACCCTTTAACATCTTTCCTATAATAATAATTATTATTATTATTATTATTATTATTGTTGGTGCAATTAAGAAGATAAAAATTTATACTATATTTTTTGTTATATTGTCGATGTCAATCAAATAGATAAACATAATTAGTTTGGTTTGTTATAATTTGAAAGTAACAAGCATTTATATTTATACTTTTCATCGAAATCAAATTTCATAAAAAACATCGTTCATAATTTTCAAACATTAGCGCAATAAAAAGAACGGAAAGACAGACACGTGACTGTCCGTCTTTTTGCTTGCTGATGATAATAATAATAATAATAATAATAATAATAATAATAATAATAATAATAATAATAATAATAATAATAATAATAATAATAATAATAATAATAATAATAATAATAATATAATAATAATAATAAAATTTCTCATTAATATAAAGAGATACACCAAACCCATTCCATTATTCAAAACATCCATGTAACTTCATATTCATTCAATGCGTGCGTATATAAATTGAACTTGATCCCTACTTTTATATTTTGAAATATGAAATTAAAATTTGCAAGAAATGAAACTTAATTAGCAACCCATTACTTTGTTGGCTTTATTAGTTTTCTCCACCACAGTTCCATCATTACCAGCAAGTGCTCTATACTTATCCCTCCTAGTAAAGCTAGTACATTCATAAGACAAAGTTGAAGCTACCACCCTTTGTATATAATTTGCCACTTCATGACTTGTCTTTCCCGAACCACAAGTCAACTCTTTAGGCAACTTATTCAAGAATGTAACTTCATAAACAGGACTAGGGTTCATAAAAAAGTAAAAAGGATCCATTCCTTTCCACCCTCTAGCTGTGGTTCCATGAAACATACTCATTCTATTAACCATAGCCACCGGTACAAGCTCATCGGTTAACTCGGCAAACAAAGCTGAAAACCTAAGAAGAAAAGGTTCTCTACAAGTTGTTCCTTCAGGGCATATAGCCAAGTCACCTTCTTGCAAGAGTTTCTTGATCATGGCAGCATCTGTGGCGCGGTCACGGCTAAGCCTAACAGTTTTAATCGGTGAAATGATCTCCGAGAGACGGGAAACCGAGTAGGTAACGGCTGGAATAGCGCGGCCGAGGGCGGTGGATAGGAAGATAGGGTCAAGTAGGGTTCTGTGGGAGCAAATGAAGAGAACTCCAGATTGGTGATTCGTTTTGGATGTTTCAACTGGAGGTGGTGGTGTACCCTTAACAATGACACGAACACCAAGTGCTTTGAAGGCACAATAGACCATTTTCATTGGTAGGAGTGAACCTGCAGCTATTCTTAAACATGCTAAAGGGAAACCAATAGGGATCCATAGAATTATGAGTAAAGCCATTAAAGGTGTTGGTTTTTGAACTAGCCTTCCATCATGGAAGATTATGGGTTTTGGAAGTTTGTCACTTGTCACTGTTGTTACTTTTGGCTTTGCTGGTACTATGTAACCCTCCTGCATGAGTAAACAAATTAAACTAATTAGCCACAACTATGTATATTTTTGAATTTTTTTTTTTGAGAGATGTATATTTTTGATTTGATGTGCTTAGTTTTTAATTGTATCTTTGGAATATACTTTCTCCCTTAGTTCCTTTTTTTTGGCGTCTACAAAGAACACCAAAAATATTGTTATATTTGATGAGACTATTTGTTTTTTTCCCCTACAATACAGTTGACTATTTATTTTCTTATTCAATCTATTTTTTTTCTCTATGATAAATATGTAAGGGTAGTTTTGACAAATCAATAGCAAATATTGCATTAAATTTGAAAAAGAAAACTGTGAGAAAATATAAATTATATACACTAGAGCAAAATATTTAATTGGAGACAAAAATTAGATAGAAAAAGCATAAATTATATGTCTTATAACGATTAAAAATAGTGACAAAATTAAAAACAAATTTCATCTTTAATCGATATTTTTTTTATATTTAATCATTTTAAAAGAAATTTTAATTTTGAATTAGCTTTGCCTATACCGAACCCCAATCAAAGTTCACATACTAAAGAATTCTCTTGATAAATTTTCTTATTTACAGATATTAATAAAGAAGAATTCAATCGTAAAACCAAAAGGATGATTTTGTTGATTTAGAAAAAACCTTGTTTTATTGATTAACAAAAAGAATATAGTTTGATTATTTATTTTTTTTTAAGGATGGAAATATAGTTTTATTAATATTGTTCAAAAAAAAATAATAGTTTTATTAATATTACCTTGCACAAAGCCATGAAAGGAGCATCAGTGACTCTATCACCAAGTCCAATATCAGGCTTTTCATCACCAAAAGTTTTCTTAAGAACTTGAGCTTTCTTATCTCCAACAAGTATTCCAGGTTTACAAATCAACCCAGTAGCCCTTCCCTTATAACTAGCAATCTCAGTTCCCAAAACCATATCAGCTCCCAAAAATTCTTTCAAAAACGGCTCCACCATGATCCTCGGATTCGCAGTGAGAACACAACGTTTCCCACACGACGAAAACACGCGCCATGTCTCAGGGTGAAGGTCAGATGAATAGAATTTTGGAAGAACAGCTCTTGCAACTGATTCTATGCTTGAAAGTTTCATTCCTGCCATCGACGCGAAGACAAGGACTTGAATTCCGGCTGATTCCGAGATGAAATAGTAGAGAATCGCGGCGATTGGGGAAGCTAGGAGATAGATGAGAAGTCTAAGAACACCACCAACTTCAAAGGCTATAAGAGCAAAATATGGAAAGGAACTACGACCTATTAGTAAGGTTCCATCCATGTCTGCTACTACTGTGTGTTTTTCTCTACCAATTGAGGTGCATTTGTTCACTGTTGGAAAGGTTGAAGATGCCATGGTGATGATGGTGATTTCTTCTTTGTAACAAAGATACACTCTCTCTTTTTACAAGAACATGGGTGCATGTTTTTGTGTGAAGTTGTTGTGTTTATATATACATACACATGCAAGAAGAATTGTGTAGGTGGAATATATTTTTGTTTATTTCTTTTTCATTGAAATTAAATAGGTATAAATAAGACGTAATTTAAAAAAAAAAAACAAAAAAGAATTATTTTGATACATCCAAGTTTGAGATATCTCCGCGACAGTTACCTAAGCAACTATGTTTTGTTTTCGATTGAACGTCCTATGTTTTGTTTTAACGGCAAAATTTATTAATAACTAAAGCCTTGCATATGACGAACACGGAACAATAAGACAGAAACTACAAAGCAAAATGTGTTGTATATAGACGGAATATTCCAAAAGAAATGTATATAACGTACATCTTAAACACCAATAAAAAACAAACCTCCGAAACTAAATCAACATCAACACCAAACTACACCCCTACAAACGAAACATACCCTAACAGTTGAGCCAATGATATAGACTAATCACTCGAACTAGGGAGGACCACAATACATATCAAAATTCTTATTCAAAGAGATTTAATTTCAAAATTGAATTCAAAACCAAAAATTTCATTAAATTGCAACTCTTGCTATATCATCCTAGTATTTCAGGAGTACATTAGGTGTATTTGACATTGACCCAATGAGAGATCGTGACTGCAATTTTTTGTAGTTAGGTGTCTCTTGCATTCACATTGTACACTCGTACGATCATTATGGCACAGTGGCACAGATCAAACCGAACTTTAAAAAAAAAAAAACATGCTTTAAAATTTTAATTACTCGCTTATAATTGAGTCGTCCGATTACTTATCGGGCGACGTCGAATTGCAAATTGTGTAATGGAGAAAATCTAAATTTAAATTTTAGGTACAACCTATAATCATTAAAATATATTTATATGTATTTAAAACTTGTCACATAAAATTGATGTAATTATATCATTCTTTTATTTTATATGTCTCCTTCTTTACATAAAAGCAAGATAGGGATTAGTCTTATATATATATATATATATATATATATATATATATATATATATATATATATATATATATATATATATATATATATATATCAAGGATTACTTACACATGAATAGAAGAAAAGTGAGTAACAAGTTGTGTCGTTAGGCCTCTTTAGATGGTAAAATCAATTTTCGTAAACACAACATTAATGGACCTATGTGACATAATATTGATATGTGTGACCCTTTGAACTATATATAGGAGGTCAACAACCTCTGACGCTAAGAAGTCGAAAATATCAAAAGCAAATAGTATAAAACACATGTTGATTATCAGAACACGTTTTCTCATGTTAGATCGCTTTGATTAACACAGTTTTTAGGGCTGCCTCTCCTAAAATGGCCACTTTACTAATTATTGTCTCATTATTTATTTTAAGCCTCTTATTTTGACTTGGGAAAACACGGTTCATGTACAAGACAAATTTGGGTTTGGTATAAGTGTACGATGACATTAATGCATGGTGGCTCGGTGATTTCCAAAAGGAATTGACATATACATACCCTACGATGTAACCGATGCTGTTTGTTGTGTTTTTAGAAAATGTGCTAAGCATTAGTATTATCCGTCAAAATTTGTCTTCCCATGTATGTATGTACTTCTAAGATCTTGGTTATTATTGTTATTGTACTATTTATTTCTTGTGCTATGCTATTTTTCTATACAGAATGAGATAAAATTCTACAACAATTGTGGGTGGTTAAATCTACAACAATTGTGGGTGGTTAAAAGATATAATAAAGTATCATATTTTGTTTTATCTTCGTTTTCGGGTGTCAAACATTGATTACGTTTGAACCTTTTTAACCGGTGATATCTTATTTTTTCTTGGGAAGGGAAAAAGTAAGCAAAACCCTTGAGAATCGAGGTCCGGGAGTTGTTTTCGCTACGGGAAGGTGTTAGGCACCCATAACGACTATAGTAACCTATATGAACCGTCTTTACTTTCTACGCGCGCGCTTTATTTTTAAATGCTATTTGAAAAGTGATATTTACACCTAAGAGTTTACTAAGTGAAGAATTGGAGGGAGGAGAATGTTTGAATTTTTGTTTTATTTGAATTGAAGGAATTTTGATTCCTTGCCTACGTACCCGTTTAAGGGATCAAATCCACCGTAGTTCTCTTCCAAAAATGTGTTTGTTTTCGTTGGTTGATTTTAAGTTTCAAAATTGGAGTTTGAAGAATGGAGATTGAGAGGCCTTAAAGGCATGAGACTTCAGGAAAAAAGGTGAGGTTTGATTAGTGATTTTGGAAAGAAGTCAAGTATGATTAAAATTCTTTAAGGGTTTTTGTTTAAGAAAATAAGGGAAAATTCAATGGGATTTTGATCCCAAGGTTTCTTTAGAAAATTATTTGAGTGATGTTATTCAAGTTTTTTGGAAAGTTGATTTTTCTAAATATAAAGCCTAAGCATTCATCTAAACATACAATCCTAAACATACATCTAAACATGCATATTCTAAGCATACATCTAAAGTGAGGTGTGTGCATGTGTCGGTGCTAGTGTCGGTGTACATTATTAGAGTCCATTGTCCACATTACATCATTGGCCTAGATACATTCTATGGTCTTGCAAGAATTTAAATTGCATAAAGTAAAATATTACAAAATTCCTAAGTCTTTACATTCTAAACTTTGCATGAATTTTAAAGTGTAGGAAGATAAAAACCAAGAATGTGAGATGGAGATTGAAATGCTTATGGAATGTATGAAATATGAAATGAAAGGGTTAGTATCACAAGATGCAATAGGATAAAGAAATAAGGCAAGAAAGTGTTAAACAAAAGGTGGTAAGATTAACAAAAATGAAGTATCAAAATGCTCTAAAAATTCACCATACATCCCAATATGGATGTGATTTATAATTCTCTCATTCTACCAATTCTCAAGAAGTTTTTTGCTGTAGTAATAATGTGAGAATTATAAGAACATACTCTAGTCAAGAACTATGATAAATTTTTAAGTATATATGACACTTTATTTCTACACACCACTATCCATATGACTTGCAAAACAAGTAAAACACTACAACACCTCAAACTCCTAGTGAAAATATATCAAACACAGGGGTAAATTCATCACAACTTCACACATCACATTTCAAAAACACGTATCAAGGATTGGACTCAAAGTTAAGCATATTCTCATAAGTCTTTTCCATAAAACTCAAGAGATAAAGCCAAAACACAACACATTATTTTTACCCAATTTTGATTCAAGAACATTACAAGAAAACAAAGCAAAAAAATGATGAGAAGCATTCACAAAAATCTTATAGAATTTTCTAAAAGTTTTAGGCATGGTGAGGGTGTAAAAAACACAAGACTGTGTGACAAATAGCAAGAAAACAAGCAAAATGCAGGAAAACACAAACAACGACCCAGGCCCAAGGCTGAACATGGTTTCGGATCTCAGGAAAGCTCTGGAGCCCTCAGATCAAACCGAATCCAAGCTTAACCTAGATCTGACGGTCTATATTGAAAGGCACATGGTAACACAGGTCAAGAACACAGCAAGAATGAATCTACGCCATACACATCACGTTGACTCAGATCTAACGGCCAGGAATGCAGGAGAACAAACCAAAGGTGAACCCGACTGGTTCACGTGAACCGGTCTGGTTCACCTTCCTATATAAGCATAAAACCGGTTCAAGGATTCATAACATCCTTCTCCTTCTCTCTCTAACATGCAGAGAAGAGAGAGAAGCTCTCATCTTCTCTGATGGAATCCAGTCCGTCAAGCTTGATAACCTCCATGGTTTTCAAATCTTTTACAGTTTTTTGAATCCTTTTTCATGTTCTTTATAGATCCAGACTTGATTTCGAAGGAAGAAGAAGGATTGGTTATGAATCTGTGTGTTTATGCTTACGGCTTTTGAGAACGAAACGAAAAGAAACGAACAGGAAGAAGACGAGTTACCTCTTCTTCGATCTGTTTGGAGATGCTATGAACGATTGTTGTTGTCGTTCGTCCTTCCACCTTCGTTCTTTTGTCTACGTCTTCTTGATCCTCTGGAATTTGCTTAACCCTAACCGTTCCAATTCTTGCAGGTTTGAGATCCTTTTGCTGTTGCTCCTTGATTTGATGTTCAATTCGAAACCCTAGGGTTTTGAATTAGGCTAAATTGGGGATTTAAACCGGTTTTGCTGTGAATGTTGATTCGGTTTGGGCGAAACTGATTCAATCTTGATGAAATTGCTTCGAATCTTTGTTGAATTTGATTTTGCTGAATCGTTTCTCTTCGCACTCACTGATTCTTCAGTTTTTTCTTCTTCTCTTCTTCGATCTTCTTCTCGTGATCGCCTTTGGCTTGGATTGCGAGAAGAGGAATCAACCAGTTCGATGATGAGGATTTTCGAAGAAAATCACCTGAGAACTATTCGAAATTACTGAAAATTTTCGAATTGGCATAGTTCTTGCTTCGTTTTTCTGATAATTTGTGTTTGCTTCGTACAATTGATGATGATTCTGGGATTGGTGATGGATGATTAGGGTTTGAACATTCAAGAGTGTTCTTGAGTGTTCTTGAGGCTTTCTGTGATTTTGTGGTGTTTGATCGAAAAAATGTAGAGAGAGAGAGAGATTGAATCTGTTTCTGGTGATGTGTAACAGAATGAGTGGTACCCTTGACTTTGACTGATGAAGTGGCCCTTTATAGGCTGCCACTTGTGATGACTGGACCAATAGGATAGTGACACGTGGACTTGGACTTATAACTGACTGGACAAATGAAAAATTGACACGTGGACTGGACTGTACATTTGGACCAAAAGGACTAATCTGCAAAAGAATAAAAGATAAGGACTAAAGTGCAAAATGACACAAAAGGACTAAAATGCAAAAATTAATAAAATTGAATTTAAAAAAATGTAAAATGGACTAAAATGAACCAATTATCTAAATGAGGTACTTTAAAGTAACCTCTCTCTGCCGAAATTTCGTGTGAAATGACCAAAATGCCCCTAGGGGCTAAACGACTCAAAATGACTCAGATGCGAATTTTAAAAAATGGATTTTTAACAGGAAATTTATACAAACAAAAATTAAAAGACTCAGAGACAAATTTTAGGGGCTAATCAGGCTTTTTAACACTTGAAAAGACTAAAGTGCCCCTAGGGGCTAAACTGACTCAAAATGACTTCAAATGCAACTTTTGAAATGGATTTTGACATAGAATTGAAATGGAGACTTATTCAAACTATTTGAAAGGACTCAAACAAACTTTAAAAGACTGAAAGAAATTTTAACATAGGAAATGACTAAAATACCCTTTTTCATGAATTTTGCAAATAATATTGAAATAAAATGCAGAGAAAGATGTAATTGCTCAGAGACAGTTCAAATGACTTGAAATGCAAGAAAAGAAGAATTGAGTTAGTATTTTTAGGTCCAAAATTAGGGTATAACATATTTTATTAATATTAATGAGTTAATTTGTGTTTTTTTTTGTTGTGGTGGCCATGGTTTGAACCCCAGACCTTACATATTACCTACCATGCGTTGTCCCTACCAACTGAGCTAAGCTCACGAGGACGAGTTAATTGGTGTTTAACTCTCTACAATGCGGGTGAGTTTTTGGTTTACCCCACTTGTAATTTTTTATTTTTTTATTTTTTTTAATTGTCCTTTTAATTTGAAGATTTTTTTGTTTTTGGACCCTTTAGATATATGACCGTGCAGAAACACTGACGTGACATGCTGACTGTGTTGTAATTAATGAGGTGGTGTGCTAATTTGCCTTTATTTTATTGTTTTTTTTCTACGTTACCCCTCGATGACTTGGGGTAATTTACCTCTTTCAAAGAAAAATTTCATTTTCTTCATCTTTATTTTTAAAATCAGTTAACATCAAACTTCTTCATGTCCTTCATTTAACATGTGATCTCTATCTCCTTCGTTTTATATTCAAATCATGGACTATCGACTTCATAATTAATCACTTCCCCTTGTCCCAAGACTCGTGCTTGGGGGTTGTGGACTATCGACTTCATAATTAATCATTTCATCTTGTCCCAAGACTCGTGCTTGGGGGGCTGTGGATTATGGACTTCATAATTAATCACTTTGCCTTGTCCCAAGACTCGTGTTTGGGGGTTTTTGGAACGTCAATATATAATTAAGGGCACAACGCCTTCAAGAAGGGCCAAAACGACCTTAGGTGTGTCCTCTTAATGGGGCCGCCTCAAAAGGCTTCTTGAAACATCTAGAATACTCTAAACTTGACTTAGGACCCAAGTTGCTTTGGGGCCTAAGTCACGGAAATACAAGCCCAAGAAAGGCTATAAATACCCCTCTTGAGTATTGAGATCATTCTCAAGGCCTGACTTAAACAGTTCGAAACCCTAGTTTTCTGATATTGTATTCAATGCAAGTAAAAATTATATTTGTTATTAGTGGTAATTTACCTCCCCAATTCATTAAGGTGATGTATTTTGGTTTTTACTTACAATCAGTTATCATTTTCATCTCAAAAACATTAAATTTCTTCATCTCACTCATTCAACATGTGATCTCCATCTCCTTCAATTCAGAATCGAATCATATTTATCATTAGAGAAAAATTACCCCCAATTCATAAAGGGGTAATGTAGGCCTCGCCTTTTTTATTGGTTTCCCTTTTTTTCACACCTGGCTTTTTTATTAATTAACATTGATTTTGAAAAAACAAAAAACATATTAAACTAAAATAAATAAACAAACAATTTCATTCAATTTCTCTCCCTTTTCTCACTTACGCGTCGTGCTTCTTCACTCTCAAAACTCTCTTTCATTCAAATTTTTTCAGAATCTCAACTCAATTCTTCAAACAATTTCATTACCAATTATTTTTCAAAATTCGTAATCTTCTCCCTCCTAACCAATCTATATATATATCTCTATCTTTTGTTGAGCTTATAAAATAGAAAACCCTAATTCCTGAATTGATAAAGAAGAAGGTTTATGACGGATTATGATCTCTCTCTCTCTCTCTCTCTCTCTCTCTCTCTCTCTCTCTCTCTCTCTATATATATATATATATATATATATATATATATATATATATAATTCCGAATTAGGATTAAAATTTTTGTCACATGCGTCGATTTTGTTCTGATTATATTTTGATGTGGTTATGTTTCGATTGTGTTTTCCATATGTTGCGATTCTGATTTCTGGTTTTTATTTGGGGTTTTCATGTTGAGAAGAAGATACAGGATTTGAGATTGTTTTGTTGTCATTGTTTCCCTATTAATATTTTTCTTGAATTTCTGGGTTTGTTATTTTGTGTATAATGTATCTGGTTCACAATGAGTTGTGTTGTGGTGTCGTTGCTTGATTCGTTGTGGGTGTTTGTTAATGGGCTTTATTTTGATGAAAATGATTATTAGTTATTGGGATTTAATTTTTCCACCCTATGTTATTCTCGCGCGCCCTATTTTTTTTCTCCAAAATTACCTTTTGTTCGGATTTTAGAATCTGAAACCACTTTGGATTTTAAAATCCGAAAAGTGTCAAAAACTGAATGGCCAACATGACTGAGAGCCATCCTTGACAGGAGTACGGTGAAACCACGATCGGATTGTATAATCTGAATTTTATTTGATTACTTCGGATTGTATATTCTAAAATATCCACTTTTATTAAATCGAGAAAACTATTGGAAACTTTCAGATTGTATAATCCGAAAAGTTTGAATATATAAGGTGTGCCCAGGACCTAGAGAAAGTTCACTACCTTTATCACCAGACACTCCCTACACCTCCAAAATACACACCATTTTAGGCGAAAACGTGATTTGGAGTAGGAATCTAGTCATCAAGGGACTTTTACAACATCCTTTTAGTCTGAATGCAAAGGTAATGTTTCTCATTCGATTTTTAGGCGTTTTCCTTTTGATCACGTCAATGAATCTATACTGGCACTATTCGGATTCTAAAATCCAAAAACTAACAATTTATTTCAGATTGTATAATCCGAAAACCACCAGTACAGAAACTGGCTTCATTTTATGACCATGCTTTCGCACTATTTCAGTGTTGTATGTTCCCGTTGATGCCTCCAATGAATTGTCATCTGAGATTTAAACACTTATTGTGTTGCAGATTGTTGCACTTGAAGTTATAGATGATTTCAAAAATGCCAAAGCTGAATATCCTCCACCAAAAGTTAACCGATGGTCGGATTTAGGCAAGCGCACCAAATTGTTTAGCAAGTAACAAAGAGATAAGTATAATATTGTATCAACTTGGATTTTCGTTTCAACGAAACAATTCGCGTTACTAATTTGGGAACATTAAAAATAAATAAAGATAAGGATTTAGAGTTTTGCAAAATTAATTTGTTTGCAATAGAGCAAAGTTCGAAGAGAATGAAGTTACTGGGTTGATTTAAGTCATGAAGTCACATGTTTCCCTAATTACTAACAAGTTGCTTCCTGATTTGAGTAGGTTTAAACCAATTTTAGGTAATGTCACCTTCCTAAGTACTTTTATATCAGAGTTCCGCTCTATGGGTTGTTTCCTAGTTACTAATCAGTTACTTCCTGATTAAGACATATATATATATATATATATATATATATATATATATATATATATATATATATATATATATTAGGTATGTCACCTCCCTAAGTGTCTACATGTCAGGGTTATGCTTCAGAGGACACAAATCTTATGCATGACAATAAAATTAAATAGCATAAAGACAATAATTGAACAAAGACTTTAAATTAAATAAATTATCCAACAACCAGACTAGAGGTTCATCTTAGAACCCTAGCCTAAAAATATTTAGTTACTCAAGGTAACTAAAGACAAATTACAAAAGAAATAAAACATATCATAGAGAAACATGGAGTGAGGAGAGAGAAACTTCTCCCTGGAAGCTCCAAGTGATTGCCTTCCTCTTGAACCACTTTGTTCTGAATGAGAAGTTGTGAATGAAAGGCTTTGTATTTATAGGGAGAGTTTCCACATTAGGATGGGCTCAAAAAATGGGCTTTCCACTTAAAAGTAGCAAAAATCAATTTTGGTCTGCATTTAGCAATGCTCGGGGCACCTGGCTCCTCCTCGGGGTGCATGAGAATGTAGAAAATGCACTCTTGGGGGGGACTACCCCATGCTCGGGCTCATGGACCATGCTCAGGGCCCCTGTGAGTATATTCTGATGCCTAAATCTATGTTTATTCGTCCTTTTGGGTGTTTGCTTCCATATAAGATGTATTGGGACCTCCGAACATAATTTCTCCCTCTATAAAGTCTTATGAGGCCTCTGGGATCTTCATTCTTGATCTTCCGAAAGTCTTCACAAGTTTTCAGACATCTTATTTTGCTGATTTGCATGATTTCTTTGTGAATTATATCAAAACACCCTAAAATTTCTATGTTTGGGGAAGAATAGAATTATAGACTCATATATAGAAAACATTACAAATGTCCCAATATCATAAGCAATTTCTCTAATACTCCTCTATTATGGATGTAAAACCTACTGAAAACATGCTAAGAACAACGTAAGATGACCTGTCATCATTGACATTCCTTTCCGCGATGCAAAAATAGAAGATGCTCCTCCAGATGTTGTTTCTATTGATCATCGAGAATATTTTACAACCAAACAAAAGTTTGCTACATGGAACTATTTGTTGGAATGGGTTCAAGAGGAAGCAAGGAAGCTAGGATTTTCAATTGTCATCGTTAATAATATAAAGGTGGAAATGGTAGAAATGCATTTGTTACAGAGATATGCGAAAGAGGAGTTTTATATACCGAGTACAAAAAGTAGTCGAGGTGCAAAATATATGGTTTGACTAAATGTGAGTGTTTGTTTCATGTGAGAGGTTATTTGTTGATTGCTGGTGATTGGAGCCTCAAAGTTGGTGACGCTAGACACAACCATGAGATGGCAGATGTGTTGAACAGTCATAAAACTACCGGATGTCTCAACTCAAATGAAAGTATATACCTTCGTGAGTTGACAAACTCAAATTTCCTCTGAGGGAAATTCTTAAAAATTTACGGAAACGGAAGAGTAGAACTTCAACTACTACCAAGCATATTTATAATGCTTGTCACAGGCATGGACAGTCCATTAGGGGTACGAGAACAGACATGCAACATCTTTTGAAATCATTGGTTGAGAATGAGTATGTGTATCATTGTAGGAAGTATCCTGATTTCGATGATGTCATTGATATTTTCTGGGCGCATCCAAATGATATTAACTTATTTAACATGTTCTCTGCGGTGCTTGTGTTGGATTCCACTGATAAGACCAACAAATACCATCTTCCATTGTTTGAGTTTGTTGGTGTTACATCTACCGAATACATGTTCTCTATTGCATTTGTTTATACGATGTCTGAGAAGGAATATAATGTTACTCGGGATCTTGAGAGGTGTCGTGATCTATAGCATTCCAAAGATATTTCACCTAAAGTAGTTGTCACTGATCGGGACCAGGCTTTGACGAATGTTGAGGATACTATTTTTCTATAGGCTAGTGCTTTGTTGTGTGAGTATCACATTGAAAGAAATGTTAGAGAAAAGTGTAAGACGGATTGCAAAGTTAAGGATGGGAAAGAGATTAAAGTAAGTGAAGTGCTGAAGATGGTCATGGTTGTATGGCAAGATATTGTGAATTCTGATACATAGCAAGCATATATTGATAACTTCATCTGGTTCAAAGTTGTATGCAACAAGTTTGCTAAGTTTTTGGAATATGTTGAAAATACAATTTTGAGTCCAGTGAAGGAGAAAGTTGTGAAGTTTTGGATAAAGTCATGCACGTGGGAAATAATACAACAAACAGAGTTGAATCTACACACAGACGGTTGCAAAAGTATCTGACTGGTAGTATAGGTGATTTAAGTACAAACTAGAACTTCGTTCACAACATGTTAGAGTTACAACATACTCAACACCCCCATATGTTCGGATGAAATCCACACTCACTAGAAAAGGTTGCGATTCAAGTATGAAGGTAATCCTAAGGATATAAAGGCAGACATCTCTCTGTTACCATAATGGTATTTGCTTCAGGTACTATTTCCTTAAAATTGTGTTTGGTTCTGCCCAGTTTTTTTACATTCTTTTTTGTACTTGTATGTTTCAGATTATATAATCTAAAATACAACTATTTGTATTTCGGATTATATAATCCGAAAAGGTCGCATTTAAGGCCCCATGCAGACATGCTTGAGATGCATGATATGGGATGCTTGGGGGTTTTCGAATTATATACTCCAAAATGTGTCTTTAAGTTTTGGATTATACAATCTGAAATCTCACAGACACAAAACAAAATGCCGTTTTTCCCAATTTTCTTTAACACCCTAAACCCCTTAACGCAATAAATCATGCAAATAATATAATTATTCAAAAGAGTTTAGATGCTACATCTTTAATTAATTCAAAACATGCATAACCATGCTTTCAAAATTTCGCAGCAGAAAATCATCATACAAATTTATCTCAACAACATAATCATTTCTCAATAACCATGTTTCAGGTCTTATAATTCATCACCAAATAAAATCTCAATTCTCAAAATTTAAATGAGCAACAAGTCTCTAAGACATGAACATAAATCCGACACCTAATCAGAGCCCTAAACTAGACCCCGAGCATAAGAAAAAGAGGTAACTCCAAAGCTAGTCCTCAAGCAACTCACAAGCAAAAGCAAATCAATCTTGCACGCCGTCTGCCCATTCATACAAATAGGCAGGTGATCAACCAAACGACCACTGGGGTTAGATTATATTGCAAAAATAATATATAATCAAATGAAAATAAAGCAACATATTCATTTTCAATGATCAATGAGTAATTAATTAAATCATTCAAGAATGGATATCCATATCAACATTATTCATCAAGCATAATAAAGCAACATATACAAATTCACTTTTTCACATAATCACAATATTCACCAAATTTCACCAATGCACATAATCACCAATTCACATAGTCAAGCATGACACGTTTCACCAATTTTCAAGTACGTGCAATGTTCTAGACACCTCTACATGCATGTGGTACCAACTGTATTCCAAAGATAATTTTACCGTATGAATCCAAACTTAACATAAAGTACACCTCGATTACGTTATTTCACCAAAGCAATGTAAAAGTACACATCCATTTGCATTCTTCATAAGACTCAGCATGACCATGAATGCATGGACTTTAAGAAAAGACCCGACAATGCACATATCACCAAACTATATTATACAATTTTCACAATCATATAATATATCCACCAAAGCAATGTAAAGTACAACTCCAATTACATTCTTCATAAATTCACCGCCATTTGCATTATCAAGTATTTACATCCACACAATTCAACAAGTCATAATCAACAAAGAGTCATCACCCAAGTCATCATCAAGATTTAACACCACAAGCAAACAAACATCGTTTCACATAACACCATTCACAAATAGACAACAATTCACCAATCATGATCGCTGTAACACCCCAATATTTTATACATATTCTTCTAAATAATTTTTTAATTTGTTCGACAATTTAGTTTATTTGAGATATGTGTTGAAGTTGGTTTTGAAGTTGTTCGTAGTTCGTTGTTAGTCCCACATCGCTCAGGTTCCCGGGCTGTCGATTGTATAAATATGTTTGAGTTCCCTCCTCCTTTGAGCTAGCTTTTGGGATGAGATCCAAGCATATTTAACAATATGAAAAATTAACAATATGAAAAAAAAAAATTATATAAATATTGACATTTCCTACTTTGGTTAATTGGTTTACTTTGGTTATTGGTTATTGGTTAATTACCGGTTTGGTATTGGTTAATTACCGGTTTGGTTAATTAATTAGAATTTCATTCCAGATTTTATTTTTATTAATCAACTTGATGTCACAAAATAGGATAAGTATTTCTTATGTGATTTATTTTTATTCTACTCCTTCATTTTGGTATTTTATTTGGGAGTTATTTGAAGATTAATTCTGTATTGTATCAATTATTATATTAATTAGTTTTATTTGACATGGTCATAGTATTATTAAAACTAAAGCTACACGTTTTGCTTGTGCCTTGCTCAGTCACATAGGTTGCACAATATACCTCCTAATTATTTGGCTTAGTGGCTGCACTTGAGAGAAATAATAGCAACATTAGTATTCAATCCACTATCAACATAACTTCCCTTATTTTTGGTAATTAGAAACAAAAACTGCATCAGCTTCCTTCAAAAAAAAAAAAAACTGCATCAGCTAGAGTCATAGAAGAATAAGTCACCGTAAACTGAATTTGAAAAGCATTAAGCATGTAAGTTCTTCTCTCTCCCCTCAAATCATATATCACACGATTGAGAAGTTTCAAGATACCCAAAATCATGTCTCAAATTATACTACAGAAGCCAATTAATGTTCCTTATCAATTCTATACCAAGTCTTCCTTTGTTCAATTACAATTTTGATTATAGTATTCAATTACTTGTCTCATTCTAATTATGATCAACATCTCCTTAATTTCCTCCTCTTTTTCCCTCGACCCCTATTTTCTCATGGTGACCCACATGCCACTTATAGGTTCAAATACTCTACAATATTTTCTATGTTCACGAAAATTATTTTCTGCCGTGAACAAACAAAAGTAATCACGCCACTCCCTCACATTCATACCAACCCCTTGTGTTCTAATAGTAAACCTCTTTGTGGTTTTCCTCCTGTCTCAACTTTCTCTCTAATACTAGGGTCTCTTTTTTGAAGTTTGAGTCCTTTCTCTCTTGCAAGCTCTTTTGTGGAACCTGAAACCTTGTTAGGATGTGTGGAACTAGAAGTCTCATTAACGAATAAAGCATCTGAGGTAAGGGTTTTTTCCCATACATCTATACTAAGTGCTAGGGTTGTGTTATTAAGTAGTGGTAGCAATTCTTGTCTTTTAAAAAGAAAGTTAATTAAAAAGGTATTTTCAGGGTAAAATTTAATAATTTCTAAGAGTGATTATTTTTAATTATGTTTTATATGATATTTGTGTATGAAAATGTGATGTAGAATGATATAATTTATGTGATTATGCTTTATATATCTTTGTGATGCTGGGAAAGAAATGTTAGATTTGTGAAATGATTGACTTTTGGTTGTGTGTTTGATGATGCGTTACTATTTGATTGTAATTGCCTTAGTGGCGGGTTAATATTATATATCTGTGTGGAGCCTTAGTGGCGGGTTATAATTATAATCTGTGTGGTGCCTTAGTAGGGGGTTTTAGTCTGCATTTTCATGATCATGCATGACATATGCATCTGTGTGGTGCCTTAGTGGCGGGAATTGCAATTATATTCTGTGTGGATGCCTTAGTGGCGGGAATTATATCCGGATCATATAGTTATAAGAGCATGCATCTTACGCATAATTGCATTGAGTCAGTTGTATATTTGTGATTTTATAATTGATTAAAATATAATTAATGCAAGTGTGAACTTTACTTAAGGAATATGACTTAAATGTATTTTCTTAATTCTTTTTGATTGAGAAGTTTTGATATCATCTATTTTATAACATTGTTTCTTGTGCTTTGAGTATGAACCAATTTGGATAAGGAAATTGACCCTTACACCAACATTTTAGGTACCCATGAACATGAAGAGATGTGTTGCTTTGGTGTTTTGCTTGAAGCGCGACGGGGACACAAATTGGGTTTTTGATCGAATTGTAATTTGAAAAGTGATTCGAAGGATATTTATGTTAAGAATTTTTGTATAGGTTTTTATTAAGAATTTAGTATTATTGAGGAAAAAAAATAATAGTGATTTTCTAAAAATGAAAATGAATTAGGCGTAATGTCTTGGACCAAAATCCAGGGCGTTACAATCACCCACATATTATACACCAATCCAATGATTCATTCTTATTTTATCATATTATTATAAATATAATCCATTTACAAATTATTGAATCATAAAACTCAATTTTGGCAAAGTTCGATTATTTTCCCAAAAATCGTCTATTTCTAATTTCCAACATCAAAAATAGATTACCAAGTTCTTACATATCATAAAAACATCTTTACAAACCATCTCACATCTTAGTACACCAATCAAAGCCTTTTAGTTTCACAAAATCCCTTTGTTTGACCAAATTTCTGAAGTTCGTCTCTTTTTGACACATGACTTAAAACCAAAACAAATTCAAAGTAAAGCCATGTTAAAACACTCTTATAAGTTCAATTACACTTCAATTAGGTAGGGTTAGGTGTTTGAAACTCATAGGGATACTTAAAAGTACTCAAAAACATGGAAAATTAGGGTTTTCGTACACAGATGGGCTGACATGGCCGTGCAAACGGGCACACGGTCGTGCTCCCCAACCACGTGAGAACACGCACGGCCGTGCCACAGGGGCAAACGGTCGTGCCTCATTGACAGGTGAAATTTCCTGATTTTTCGTTTTCGCGCGTAAAATTCTGATTTTCAATCTGTTTTCTATTCCGTTTTCACCAAACGTTCCACAGACACTTAACCATTGATACACACTCAAAAACATAATTTTCCAACTTAAAATCACTTAATTCAAAATAACCCAAAATGACTTATTTTACAAAAGTGCTTAAAATGACTTTTTACTCAAAAACCCAATTTTCATCCAAATAATCCCACACCCAAAACTTATAGTTAAAAAAAGAAAATCCACTAACCTAACTCAACACAAACAACATCATCAATCCATTCAAATTCAACAAAATCAAACTTCTTCTCTTTTGACCCATTTTTTCAATAATCAACAAAACACCACAACTTATTCAAACTTCACAATTATCATCTTCAAATTCATGAAATTCTCATCAACTAACATATACCCAACAACAATCATCACATATTCATCATGAATTCAACATCGAGTAACAACAACATCATCATTTTCCACATTTTAAGCCAAAACTTCAAAATAATAATTTCAACATAGTTCAACAATGAGATTTAAGTACCCACAACAAGTTTCCAAAAAATTTCATATATTCAAAATCATCACTTAACTAGGAGCACGAAAATCAACATTTAAGATCATCAACATCATAATTCATATAAAAGCAATTATGATCCATAAGTAGAAAAATGATATCATAGCTTATTTGATGAAATAGAACTATCCCCCTTACCTTAAACCTTCAAATTCTCTAGTTTAGGCTTCACGCTCCCTTCTAGCTCCTTAGCTCTAGCTTTCCTCTCTTTCAAGTTCTTCTTCTTCTATTCCTCCATTCTTCTCTCTATCTTCTCACTTTCTCTCTCTAGCCACTCTATCTATTGTTTTGAGAATGTGTGAAATGTTTCTAAACCTTATCTTCTTCATGAGTTAAGTATATATACTCCTCCTTAGGTGGCTAGGTTACTAATATTCACAATGAACCTAGAACTCTTACTAATAAATTCAAAAAAGTTATCACTCACTAACTCGCTAAAACATCAAATAGTTACCATCTCAAAATAGTTACCACAAGTTACTACTAACTTAGTAAAAATAACTACTCACTCTAAAATACTAAAATAATCTAAATTCTAATGTTATTAAAATACCATTAATCAATAAATGACCAAAATGTCCTTAGTCCTAAAAATGACTGGAAGACCCTTGTAGGCTTACAATCCACTTATCCCAAGACAAACACACAAACAAGCAATTAAATACATATAAACACATACCAATAAATAATAAAATAATTCTAGCGAAAAACGAGTTGTTACATTTTCTACAACATCCCACCTAACAATTTGTTTATGCATTGTAGGCTCGGTTCAACGAGGTTGTTTACAATATGAAGGTCCACATCAAAGAACAATTTCGACGGTTTGTGTTGCCAGAAACAACCTTTATACATCCATCTCCAAAAAAGGTCACCACTAGAGTAGCTCTATGTAACACCCTATTTCTATTAAGCGGTAAAACGCGCGAATATATCAGAAATATTCTAGAAATAGATGTTACGTCTCCGAGTAAACCACAAATCATACATGCATAAAGATCATGTTACACAACATAGCAGCGGAACAAACAGATAAATTCATAAAAATCTCTGGATCTCCAAACATAATACAAATGTATTCTCCAAATCTCAAATAACAGAATATCTCCACAACTCCAAAATACAAAGTCAAATAAACAACATGCAAAGACTATCCTAGATCAGAGCCCTAATCTAGACACTTGCATGAAAAAGAGGAACTCCACTCCTCGGCATCAACAAGCAACAACTAAGCATCCTGCACTCCATGTACCCGTCCATACAGAAAGGTAGGTGGTAAACCACTGAGGGTTAGCATTACATCATCATAATCCACGAAAAACATTTATTATGAACATTGGAAATGAAAGGATATAATCAAGAATAGCAATTCATACATATTATTCACAAGTAATCTCAACTCATGCATATTATCATTCCAAGTTCATCTCCACAAGTGTATCATACACATATACCATTTCACCTTGTCAATCAACAATTAACAATCAATAATCCAATTCACAAGTACAGTTATCAAAACTATCATCAAACACCTTGCAAATGCAATTCAATCCACCAACAGTTGATGCAATGATTCTGGACTCATCTAGATGCATGTGGTACCAAATCACCTCAAGGTCGTCACCTTCGATGCAACAAAAACATCGTACTCACCTCAATTGGATATAAAATCCGCCACCATCAGTCTTGGATATAAAATCCACCACCATCAGTCATGAATACATGAATATATGACTCAACTACAAATGCATATGTTCACACAAACAATAATCACCTCACCATCACCAATACATGTATATATGCAATCATCAATAATTCACCACCAATATATCATATATACAATCACCAACAACATTCAAAAATCACACAACATAAAGTTGTCACATAATTACACCACCAATCATCTTCACATACCATATAACAATTCTCCATAAAGGATTCACAATCAATTGGTTCTCAAAAGTCATCTTTAGCCAAGTTCGTCTCTCCAAGACATAACTTAAAATTAATTGAACAATTAATTCAAAACCAAGTAAACAAGCTCAATAGCCTATGCCTTGTATTCTCACAGTCCACATGTGTGTGCAGTAGAGGTTACGTAAGCATTTCATCGGCCAAATACGATGAATTCATAAAAATCACAAAGTTCGTCTCCATTATCATTTTTCAAAGAATTTCCCAATTTCTAAGTAAAAACAAGTAGATTCACTACATCACAGCTTAACCACCTCTGTTGCACTCTTAAAAAAATCATGTTTTCAAGGATTAAAAACATTCCACAAGGATTGGGTCGACTTGGAACTAGTTATGCGGGATTTTTCAATAAAACGTTTCAAGAGTAATTTCCCCATTACTTGCAAACCAAAAATCGTATTCAAGTCAAACCAACGCCCTTAGAAAGATAAAAATATTCTCTACAATTTTCATGTTTGCACCAAAAACCATTTCAAAACAAAAACGAGTGAAAAGACACGAAAACGCAAAAACAGGGAACATTGCCCTGTGACAACTCGCCACTGCGAGTAGGGCTACTCGCCACTGCGAGTTAGCAGTTGCTCGCTGTTGCGAGTAAGCTTGCTCGCAGCTGCGAGTTATGACAGTTCAGTCTCGGGAAAAAGAGCCATTTTCACCCCAAAACCCCAATTTTGACTTCCCAATGCCCAAATTTGATCCCAAAGTTTGTCTAAACATTTCTAAACATGAAAAGACACTCAATTCCATATAAAATTTGCCCCAAAACATTCTCTTAACAAAAATCATCATTTGACCCATTTTTCATCAAATATTCAAAAACAACACAAAGTCATATCAAACTCTCCAATTATGATTACCCAATGTTTTAATCATCAACAACAACAGCAGCTAAACATCATGAGTTCACCAACAATTCATCACAACAACATCTCATATCACCATTTTTGGACAAAAATGCAAAGTATACATATAACCACCACTTAAGCATGTAATTTCATCACTAACAACTCAATTAACATTCAAATTACATACTCAAACATTGCATCAAAACATGAACACGAATTTGAAAGCAATTAGGTTCAATTCAACAATTTCACAAAAATGGGTAAAGAGAAAAAGATGTGAATTATGGTTGAAATCTAACCCTCTTACCTCTAACACCAAGATTTTCTAACCCAAGCTTCAATTTTGATCCTAGATGTTGAATCCCCTCTTTGCCTTCTAACCCCTTATTGTTGTTGTTGCCTCTAGTCTCTATCTCTTCTCTTCCCAAATGAAATGAAATGAATAATGTTTGTAAAACCTAGTGTTACCAACAACTAGAGTTTATATACTAGCTCTACTCAATTGGGCTTATCTCTTAAACCTTAATGGGCCTAATCCATTTTTATTCTAACACCCAAAATGTCACTACTCACTTAATGGTAAATTATAACACTAACGGTCACTTAATGGTAAATTATAACACTAACGGTCACTTAATGGTAATTTAAAATAATTACAACCCCCCTCTCTAGTAACTTGGTAAAATAATACTCTTACTAAGCACTAAAAATAACCCTCATCCAAAATTACAAAATTACCCCTGCTCTCAAAATGACCAAAATGCCCCTAAGTCCAAAATGACTAAAATACCCTTCTACACCGAATTCTACAATTCCCAACCAAAAATACACACAAAGGCAAATAATCACATAAGAGCACATATATCACACATAAATAAATAATAAAATAAAACTAGCGAAAATCGGGCTGTTACAACTCTCCCCCACTAAAAAGAATTTTCGCCCTCGAAAATTACCTGAAGGAAACAACTCTGGATACGCAACCCTCATCCTACTCTCCGATTCCCAAGTGGCACTCTCACCGGTCGGTCCAACCCAAATCACTTTAACCAAAACGACTTCCTTGCCACGCAAACGCTTCACTTCACGATCCTCAATCCTAACTGGCTAAGTCTCAACGGTCAAATTATCCCTTACTTCCAAATCATCCACTTGAATCACATGAGACGCATCATACACATACTTCCTCAACTGAGACACATGAAACACATCATGAAGATTCGACAAAGATGGCAGTAACGCAATCCTATACGCTACAACCCCTACCTTCTCAACAATCTCAAAAGGTCCAACAAAACGAGGAGTTAACTTCCGACACTTCAAAGCACGTCCAACACCAGTTACAGGATTCACTCTCAAAAACACATGCTCGCCAACCTGAAACTCAAGGTCTTTCCTCCTCTTATCATGATAACACTTCTGCCTACTCTGAGATGCCCTCATCTTCTCCTGAATCATCTTAACCTTCTTGGTCGTCTCTTGCACAACTTTCGGTCCTAACAAAGCACTTTCTCCTGACTCATACCAACACAAAGGAGTTCTACACCTCCGACCATACAAAGCTTCAAACGGTGCCATTTTGATACTAGAATGACAACTGTTGTTGTAGGTAAACTCAATTAACGGTAAACATTCAATCCAACTGACACCTTGCTCCAACACACAAGCTCTCAACAAATCTTCCGAACTCTGAATAGTCCTCTCCGTCTGTCCATCAGTCTGGGGATGATACGCAGAACTCAACCTCAACTTAGTTCCCAAAGCAGCTTGCAAACTCTCCCAAAACTTAGAAGTAAACCTCGGATCCCGATCCGACACAATACTAGAAGGAACACCATGCAATCTAACAATCTGCTCAATGTAGATCTCAGTCAACTTCGCCACAGACATACCGGTCTTAAAAGGAACAAAATGTGCCGACTTCGTCAACCGATCAACGATCACCCAAATAGAATCAAAACCCTTAGCAGTCTTCGGCAACGCTCCAACAAAGTCCATTGATATACTATCCCACTTCCACTCTGGCACAAACAACGGTTGCATCAAACCTGACGGCTTCTGATGTTCAATCTTAGACTTCTGACACACCAAACAAGCATACACAAACTCTGCAACATGCTTCTTCATTCCAGGCCACCAAAACAACCTCTTCAAATCCTGATACATCTTAGTCGCTCCTGGATGAATACTCAAACTACTCCTGTGACCCTCTTCCAAAATCTGTCTCTTAAGCTCAAGAACATTTGGCACACAAACACGATCATGAAACACCAAAACACCGTGCTCATCCAACCTGAAATCTCCACCCTTACCTTGGTTAACCAATACTACTCGATCAACAAGTTCCAAATCTTCCTTCTGACCATTCTTGATCTCCTCCAGAATATTACTTGTCAGCTTCAACATTCCCAACCTCACACCATCCGGTGTCAACTCACTAACCAAACTCAAATCTCGAAACTGCTCAATCAACTCCAACTCTTTCACCATCAAAGCAGACATATGCAACGACTTCCTACTTGAAGCATCGGCAACAACATTGGCCCTTCCAGGATGATAGCTCAACTGGAAATCAAAATCCTTAAGATACTATAACCATCTCCTCTGCCTCATATTCAACTCCTTCTGGTCAAACAAATACTTCAAACTCTTATGATCACTGAACACTTCAAACTTAGAACCATACAGATAATGCCTCCAAATCTTCAACACATACACAACGGCCGCTAATTCCAAGTCATGAGTCGGATAATTCTTCTCATGCACTTTCAACTGCCTCGAAGCATAAGCCACAACCTGACGATTCTGCATAAGCACACTACCAAGACCCATCTTAGAAGCATCACAATACACAACGAACGATTCCTTCGGATTCGGCAAAATCAACACTGGAGCTGACGTCAACCTCTTCTTCAACTCTTGGAAACTCTTCTCGCACTTAGCATCCCAAACGTAAGCTTGTCCTTTCCAAGTCAACTGCGTCAATGGCAACGCCAACTTAGAGAATCCCTCAATGAACCCCCGATAATAACCTGCCAATCCAAGAAAGCTTCTAACTTCAAAAACAGACTTAGGTGATTCCCACTGTAACACTGCATCAACCTTCAACGGATCTACGGCAATACCATCTTTAGAAATCACATGACCAAGGAAACTCACTTCCCGCAACCAGAACTCACACTTCGACAACTTAGCAAACAACTTCTTCTCTTTCAACACTCCCAACACAATCCTCAAATGCTCAGCATGCTTTTCTTCAGACTTCGAATACACCAAAATATCATCTATGAACACCACCACAAAACGGTCCAGAAAAGGATGAAATATTCTATTCATGTACTCCATGAAGACACCTGGCGCATTAGATACTCCAAATGGCATCACAGAATACTCATAGTGTCCATACCTCGTTCTGAACGCAGTTTTGGATATATCTTCCGCCTTTACTCTAATCTGATGATATCCTGATCTCAAATCAATCTTGCTGAACACTTCTGCACCAACCAACTGATCCATCAAATCATCAATCCTCGGAAGCGGATACCGATTCTTGATTGTCACCTTGTTCAATTGCCGATAATCCACACACAACCTCATGCTTCCATATTTCTTCTTAACCAACAACACAGGAGCTCCCCACGGCGAAACACTTGGCCTGATAAACTGTTTCTCAAGCAACTCTTCCAACTGCTTCTTCAACTCACCCAACTCTAATGCAAACATCCGATACGGCGCAATCGAAATAGGACTCGTTCCAGGCACCAAATCAATTGCAAACTCAACCTCTCTCTTTGGCGATAATTCGGTAATGTCGTCCGGAAAAACTTCTGGAAACTCTTGCACTACCGGCAAATCACCAACTCCTTTCTCACTTCTTTCCTTCAAGGAAGCAAACATCATGAATACACTAGCTTCACCATCCAAGGACTTTTTCACTTGCTCTGCGGTCAAGAACCTCCCACCTTCCTCAACTACCGGCTTAGAAAACGTTACACTCTTGGTCAAACAATTAATGTTAACACCAAAAGTCAACATCCAATCCATACCAAAAATAATGTCCATATGCTTCAACGGAAGACACACAAGATCCAACTCAAAATCAACATTGCCAAAACTAACAGGACACTTAGCACACACTAAAGAAGTAGTCAAGGAACCACTAGCTGGGGTATCGATAACCATCCCACGAGACAACGGAGTCACAACCAAACCCAAACGCTCAACACAACTAATTGCGATAAAAGAATGAGTAGCACCAGTATCAATAATTGCAATCAAAGGAGTACTATTGATAAAACACATACCTCGGATGAGATTATCCGGATGCTCCACCTCTTCCGCATTCAATGCAAACACCTTTCCCGCAGCCTTCTTCGGTTTGGTACACCTAGTACTGATATGCCCCTTCTCACCACAATTGTAGCAAGTGATCTCCTTCTTGCACTCAATAGCCTTGTGACCTGCTTCTCCACACTTGTAGCACTTCTCACTACCCCTGCAATCATTAGCAAAATGACCCAATGTGCCACACTTGTAGCACCTCACCTCAGCAACATTCACCTTAGAGCCTCCACCAGATTCCTTCTTCTTGCCTTTGTCTTTGTTGTACGGCTTCCCGAATCCATGACTCTTTCCTTTCTTCTCATTCTGAGCCTTGTAGTGATTAACCTTAGCTCTTCCAGCATCATCAAACATGCGACACTTATGCACCAAAGTATCAAAGTCTCGAATCTCCTGAACACACATATACTGGTAGAGTCGGGCCTCAAACCGCTCTCGAACTTCACACACTTGGAAACCATAGCATCCTCCGCATTGATGTACGGACAAAACCTCGAAAGCTCCTCAAACTTCGCCGCATATTCAGCCACCGAACGGTTCTCTTGCTTCAAGTTCAAGAATTCCACTTCCTTCTTGGTCCTCAAATCCTCAGGAAAGTACTTCCTCAAAAACTCAGTCTTGAACCTAGCCCAGGTCACAGCTCCACCAGCCTCAAGTCTTCCCTTAGCATTGGTCCACCAATACTCAGCCTCCTCAGCAAGCATGTGAGTAGCCAACATGACCTTCTGGTCCTCACTAGTCACCATAGCACGAAAGATCCTCTCCATGTCTTGCACCCACTTCTGAGCTCCATCCGGGTCATACCTACCCTTGAACGTCGGCGGACTGTTTCGCAAGAAACGATCCAACCTCCGCTCCTCCGCCTCACCAGGATCACGATGACCAGCTGCCGCCTGCTCATTAACCTGAGCCAACACCTGAGCCATCAAAGTCAAAGCCTGAGCAATCGCTCCATCATCTCTACCACCGGCCATCTCACTTCTACACAAAACCAACCAACAGATAAGAACAACAGCACAACAACACAAGAACAAGTACCGAAGGTAACTCATTACCATTCGCATACTAACTGGGTAAATCAACAAACACTAATCTACTAGTCTAGACAAGACTGACCACGACTCTGATACCAACTTGTAACACCCTATTTCTTTTAAGCGGTAAAACGCGCGAATATATCAGAAATATTCTAGAAATAGATGTTACGTCTCCGAGTAAACCACAAATCATACATGCATAAAGATCATGTTACATAACATAGCAGCGGAACAAACAGATAAATTCATGAAAATCTCTGGATCTCCAAACATAATACAAATGTATTCTCCAAATCTCAAATAACAGAATATCTCCACAACTCCAAAATACAAAGTCAAATAAACAACATGCAAAGACTATCCTAGATCAGAGCCCTAATCTAGACACTTGCATGAAAAAGAGGAACTCCACTCCTCGGCATCAACAAGCAACAACTAAGCATCCTGCACTCCATGTACCCGTCCATACAGAAAGGTAGGTGGTAAACCACTGAGGGTTAGCATTACATCATCATAATCCACGAAAAACATTTATTATGAACATTGGAAATGAAAGGATATAATCAAGAATAGCAATTCATACATATTATTCACAAGTAATCTCAACTCATGCATATTATCATTCCAAGTTCATCTCCACAAGTGTATCATACACATATACCATTTCACCTTGTCAATCAACAATTAACAATCAATAATCCAATTCACAAGTACAGTTATCAAAACTATCATCAAACACCTTGCAAATGCAATTCAATCCACCAACAGTTGATGCAATGATTCTGGACTCATCTAGATGCATGTGGTACCAAATCACCTCAAGGTCGTCACCTTCGATGCAACAAAAACATCGTACTCACCTCAATTGGATATAAAATCCGCCACCATCAGTCTTGGATATAAAATCCACCACCATCAGTCATGAATACATGAATATATGACTCAACTACAAATGCATATGTTCACACAAACAATAATCACCTCACCATCACCAATACATGTATATATGCAATCATCAATAATTCACCACCAATATATCATATATACAATCACCAACAACATTCAAAAATCACACAACATAAAGTTGTCACATAATTACACCACCAATCATCTTCACATACCATATAACAATTCTCCATAAAGGATTCACAATCAATTGGTTCTCAAAAGTCATCTTTAGCCAAGTTCGTCTCTCCAAGACATAACTTAAAATTAATTGAACAATTAATTCAAAACCAAGTAAACAAGCTTAATAGCCTATGCCTTGTATTCTCACAGTCCACATGTGTGTGCAGTAGAGGTTACGTAAGCATTTCATCGGCCAAATACGATGAATTCATAAAAATCACAAAGTTCGTCTCCATTATCATTTTTCAAAGAATTTCCCAATTTCTAAGTAAAAACAAGTAGATTCACTACATCACAGCTTAACCACCTCTGTTGCACTCTTAAAAAATCAAGATTTCAAGGATTAAAAACATTCCACAAGGATTGGGTCGACTTGGAACTAGTTATGCGGGATTTTTCAATAAAACGTTTCAAGAGTAATTTCCCCATAACTTGCAAACCAAAAATCGTATTCAAGTCAAACCAACGCCCTTAGAAAGATAAAAATATTCTCTACAATTTTCATGTTTGCACCAAAAACCATTTCAAAACAAAAACGAGTGAAAAGACACGAAAACGCAAAAACAGGGAACATTGTCCTGTGACAACTCGCCACTGCGAGTAGGGCTACTCGCCACTGCGAGTTATGACAGTTCAGTCTCGGGAAAAAGAGCCATTTTCACCCCAAAACCCCAATTTTGACTTCCCAATGCCCAAATTTGATCCCAAAGTTTGTCTAAACATTTCTAAACATGAAAAGACACTCAATTCCATATAAAATTTGCCCCAAAACATTCTCTTAACAAAAATCATCATTTGACCCATTTTTCATCAAATATTCAACAACAACACAAAGTCATATCAAACTCTCCAATTATGATTACCCAATGTTTTAATCATCAACAACAACATCTATCAACAACAACAGCAGCTAAACATCATGAGTTCACCAACAATTCATCACAACAACATCTCATATCACCATTTTTGGACAAAAATGCAAAGTATACATATAACCACCACTTAAGCATGTAATTTCATCACTAACAACTCAATTAACATTCAAATTACATACTCAAACATTGCATCAAAACATGAACACGAATTTGAAAGCAATTAGGTTCAATTCAACAATTTCACAAAAATGGGTAAAGAGAAAAAGATGTGAATTATGGTTGAAATCTAACCCTCTTACCTCTAACACCAAGATTTTCTAACCCATGCTTCAATTTTGCTCCTAGATGTTGAATCCCCTCTTTGCCTTCTAACCCCTTGTTGTTGTTGTTGCCTCTAGTCTCTATCTCTTCTCTTCCCAAATGAAATGAAATGAATAATGTTTGTAAAACCTAGTGTTACCAACAACTAGAGTTTATATACTAGCTCTACTCAATTGAGCTTATCTCTTAAACCTTAATGGGCCTAATCCATTTCTATTCTAACACCCAAAATGTCACTACTCACTTAATGGTAAATTATAACACTAACGGTCACTTAATGGTAATTTAAAATAATTACAACCCCCCTCTCTAGTAACTTGGTAAAATAATACTCTTACTAAGCACTAAAAATAACCCTCATCCAAAATTACAAAATTACCCCTGCTCTCAAAATGACCAAAATGCCCCTAAGTCCAAAATGACTAAAATACCCTTCTACACCGAATTCTACAATTCCCAACCAAAAATACACACAAAGGCAAATAATCACATAAGAGCACATATATCACACATAAATAAATAATAAAATAAAACTAGCGAAAATCGGGCTGTTACAACTCTCCCCCACTAAAAAGAATTTTCGCCCTCGAAAATTACCTGAAGGAAACAACTCTGGATACGCAACCCTCATCCTACTCTCCGATTCCCAAGTGGCACTCTCACCGGTCGGTCCAACCCAAATCACTTTAACCAAAACGACTTCCTTGCCACGCAAACGCTTCACTTCACGATCCTCAATCCTAACTGGCTAAGTCTCAACGGTCAAATTATCCCTTACTTCCAAATCATCCACTTGAATCACATGAGACGCATCATACACATACTTCCTCAACTGAGACACATGAAACACATCATGAAGATTCGACAAAGATGGCAGTAACGCAATCCTATACGCTACAACCCCTACCTTCTCAACAATCTCAAAAGGTCCAACAAAACGAGGAGTTAACTTCCGACACTTCAAAGCACGTCCAACACCAGTTACAGGATTCACTCTCAAAAACACATGCTCGCCAACCTGAAACTCAAGGTCTTTCCTCCTCTTATCATGATAACACTTCTGCCTACTCTGAGATGCCCTCATCTTCTCCTGAATCATCTTAACCTTCTTGGTCGTCTCTTGCACAACTTTCGGTCCTAACAAAGCACTTTCTCCTGACTCATACCAACACAAAGGAGTTCTACACCTCCGACCATACAAAGCTTCAAACGGTGCCATTTTGATACTAGAATGACAACTGTTGTTGTAGGTAAACTCAATTAACGGTAAACATTCAATCCAACTGACACCTTGCTCCAACACACAAGCTCTCAACAAATCTTCCGAACTCTGAATAGTCCTCTCCGTCTGTCCATCAGTCTGGGGATGATACGCAGAACTCAACCTCAACTTAGTTCCCAAAGCAGCTTGCAAACTCTCCCAAAACTTAGAAGTAAACCTCGGATCCCGATCCGACACAATACTAGAAGGAACACCATGCAATCTAACAATCTGCTCAATGTAGATCTCAGTCAACTTCGCCACAGACATACCGGTCTTAAAAGGAACAAAATGTGCCGACTTCGTCAACCGATCAACGATCACCCAAATAGAATCAAAACCCTTAGCAGTCTTCGGCAACGCTCCAACAAAGTCCATTGATATACTATCCCACTTCCACTCTGGCACAAACAACGGTTGCATCAAACCTGACGGCTTCTGATGTTCAATCTTAGACTTCTGACACACCAAACAAGCATACACAAACTCTGCAACATGCTTCTTCATTCCAGGCCACCAAAACAACCTCTTCAAATCCTGATACATCTTAGTCGCTCCTGGATGAATACTCAAACTACTCCTGTGACCCTCTTCCAAAATCTGTCTCTTAAGCTCAAGAACATTTGGCACACAAACACGATCATGAAACACCAAAACACCGTGCTCATCCAACCTGAAATCTCCACCCTTACCTTGGTTAACCAATACTACTCGATCAACAAGTTCCAAATCTTCCTTCTGACCATTCTTGATCTCCTCCAGAATATTACTTGTCAGCTTCAACATTCCCAACCTCACACCATCCGGTGTCAACTCACTAACCAAACTCAAATCTCGAAACTGCTCAATCAACTCCAACTCTTTCACCATCAAAGCAGACATATGCAACGACTTCCTACTTGAAGCATCGGCAACAACATTGGCCCTTCCAGGATGATAGCTCAACTGGAAATCAAAATCCTTAAGATACTATAACCATCTCCTCTGCCTCATATTCAACTCCTTCTGGTCAAACAAATACTTCAAACTCTTATGATCACTGAACACTTCAAACTTAGAACCATACAGATAATGCCTCCAAATCTTCAACACATACACAACGGCCGTTAATTCCAAGTCATGAGTCGGATAATTCTTCTCATGCACTTTCAACTGCCTCGAAGCATAAGCCACAACCTGACGATTCTGCATAAGCACACTACCAAGACCCATCTTAGAAGCATCACAATACACAACGAACGATTCCTTCGGATTCGGCAAAATCAACACTGGAGCTGACGTCAACCTCTTCTTCAACTCTTGGAAACTCTTCTCGCACTTAGCATCCCAAACGTAAGCTTGTCCTTTCCAAGTCAACTGCGTCAATGGCAACGCCAACTTAGAGAATCCCTCAATGAACCCCCGATAATAACCTGCCAATCCAAGAAAGCTTCTAACTTCAAAAACAGACTTAGGTGATTCCCACTGTAACACTGCATCAACCTTCAACGGATCTACGGCAATACCATCTTTAGAAATCACATGACCAAGGAAACTCACTTCCCGCAACCAGAACTCACACTTCGACAACTTAGCAAACAACTTCTTCTCTTTCAACACTCCCAACACAATCCTCAAATGCTCAGCATGCTTTTCTTCAGACTTCGAATACACCAAAATATCATCTATGAACACCACCACAAAACGGTCCAGAAAAGGATGAAATATTCTATTCATGTACTCCATGAAGACACCTGGCGCATTAGATACTCCAAATGGCATCACAGAATACTCATAGTGTCCATACCTCGTTCTGAACGCAGTTTTGGATATATCTTCCGCCTTTACTCTAATCTGATGATATCCTGATCTCAAATCAATCTTGCTGAACACTTCTGCACCAACCAACTGATCCATCAAATCATCAATCCTCGGAAGCGGATACCGATTCTTGATTGTCACCTTGTTCAATTGCCGATAATCCACACACAACCTCATGCTTCCATATTTCTTCTTAACCAACAACACAGGAGCTCCCCACGGCGAAACACTTGGCCTGATAAACTGTTTCTCAAGCAACTCTTCCAACTGCTTCTTCAACTCACCCAACTCTAATGCAAACATCCGATACGGCGCAATCGAAATAGGACTCGTTCCAGGCACCAAATCAATTGCAAACTCAACCTCTCTCTTTGGCGATAATTCGGTAATGTCGTCCGGAAAAACTTCTGGAAACTCTTGCACTACCGGCAAATCACCAACTCCTTTCTCACTTCTTTCCTTCAAGGAAGCAAACATCATGAATACACTAGCTTCACCATCCAAGGACTTTTTCACTTGCTCTGCGGTCAAGAACCTCCCACCTTCCTCAACTACCGGCTTAGAAAACGTTACACTCTTGGTCAAACAATTAATGTTAACACCAAAAGTCAACATCCAATCCATACCAAAAATAATGTCCATATGCTTCAACGGAAGACACACAAGATCCAACTCAAAATCAACATTGCCAAAACTAACAGGACACTTAGCACACACTAAAGAAGTAGTCAAGGAACCACTAGCTGGGGTATCGATAACCATCCCACGAGACAACGGAGTCACAACCAAACCCAAACGCTCAACACAACTAATTGCGATAAAAGAATGAGTAGCACCAGTATCAATAATTGCAATCAAAGGAGTACTATTGATAAAACACATACCTCGGATGAGATTATCCGGATGCTCCACCTCTTCCGCATTCAATGCAAACACCTTTCCCGCAGCCTTCTTCGGTTTGGTACACCTAGTACTGATATGCCCCTTCTCACCACAATTGTAGCAAGTGATCTCCTTCTTGCACTCAATAGCCTTGTGACCTGCTTCTCCACACTTGTAGCACTTCTCACTACCCCTGCAATCATTAGCAAAATGACCCAATGTGCCACACTTGTAGCACCTCACCTCAGCAACATTCACCTTAGAGCCTCCACCAGATTCCTTCTTCTTGCCTTTGTCTTTGTTGTACGGCTTCCCGAATCCATGACTCTTTCCTTTCTTCTCATTCTGAGCCTTGTAGTGATTAACCTTAGCTCTTCCAGCATCATCAAACATGCGACACTTATGCACCAAAGTATCAAAGTCTCGAATCTCCTGAACACACATATACTGGTAGAGTCGGGCCTCAAACCGCTCTCGAACTTCACACACTTGGAAACCATAGCATCCTCCGCATTGATGTACGGACAAAACCTCGAAAGCTCCTCAAACTTCGCCGCATATTCAGCCACCGAACGGTTCTCTTGCTTCAAGTTCAAGAATTCCACTTCCTTCTTGGTCCTCAAATCCTCAGGAAAGTACTTCCTCAAAAACTCAGTCTTGAACCTAGCCCAGGTCACAGCTCCACCAGCCTCAAGTCTTCCCTTAGCATTGGTCCACCAATACTCAGCCTCCTCAGCAAGCATGTGAGTAGCCAACATGACCTTCTGGTCCTCACTAGTCACCATAGCACGAAAGATCCTCTCCATGTCTTGCACCCACTTCTGAGCTCCATCCGGGTCATACCTACCCTTGAACGTCGGCGGACTGTTTCGCAAGAAACGATCCAACCTCCGCTCCTCCGCCTCACCAGGATCACGATGACCAGCTGCCGCCTGCTCATTAACCTGAGCCAACACCTGAGCCATCAAAGTCAAAGCCTGAGCAATCGCTCCATCATCTCTACCACCGGCCATCTCACTTCTACACAAAACCAACCAACAGATAAGAACAACAGCACAACAACACAAGAACAAGTACCGAAGGTAACTCATTACCATTCGCATACTAACTGGGTAAATCAACAAACACTAATCTACTAGTCTAGACAAGACTGACCACGACTCTGATACCAACTTGTAACACCCTATTTCTTTTAAGCGGTAAAACGCGCGAATATATCAGAAATATTCTAGAAATAGATGTTACGTCTCCGAGTAAACCACAAATCATACATGCATAAAGATCATGTTACATAACATAGCAGCGGAACAAACAGATAAATTCATGAAAATCTCTGGATCTCCAAACATAATACAAATGTATTCTCCAAATCTCAAATAACAGAATATCTCCACAACTCCAAAATACAAAGTCAAATAAACAACATGCAAAGACTATCCTAGATCAGAGCCCTAATCTAGACACTTGCATGAAAAAGAGGAACTCCACTCCTCGGCATCAACAAGCAACAACTAAGCATCCTGCACTCCATGTACCCGTCCATACAGAAAGGTAGGTGGTAAACCACTGAGGGTTAGCATTACATCATCATAATCCACGAAAAACATTTATTATGAACATTGGAAATGAAAGGATATAATCAAGAATAGCAATTCATACATATTATTCACAAGTAATCTCAACTCATGCATATTATCATTCCAAGTTCATCTCCACAAGTGTATCATACACATATACCATTTCACCTTGTCAATCAACAATTAACAATCAATAATCCAATTCACAAGTACAGTTATCAAAACTATCATCAAACACCTTGCAAATGCAATTCAATCCACCAACAGTTGATGCAATGATTCTGGACTCATCTAGATGCATGTGGTACCAAATCACCTCAAGGTCGTCACCTTCGATGCAACAAAAACATCGTACTCACCTCAATTGGATATAAAATCCGCCACCATCAGTCTTGGATATAAAATCCACCACCATCAGTCATGAATACATGAATATATGACTCAACTACAAATGCATATGTTCACACAAACAATAATCACCTCACCATCACCAATACCTGTATATATGCAATCATCAATAATTCACCACCAATATATCATATATACAATCACCAACAACATTCAAAAATCACACAACATAAAGTTGTCACATAATTACACCACCAATCATCTTCACATACCATATAACAATTCTCCATAAAGGATTCACAATCAATTGGTTCTCAAAAGTCATCTTTAGCCAAGTTCGTCTCTCCAAGACATAACTTAAAATTAATTGAACAATTAATTCAAAACCAAGTAAACAAGCTTAATAGCCTATGCCTTGTATTCTCACAGTCCACATGTGTGTGCAGTAGAGGTTACGTAAGCATTTCATCGGCCAAATACGATGAATTCATAAAAATCACAAAGTTCGTCTCCATTATCATTTTTCAAAGAATTTCCCAATTTCTAAGTAAAAACAAGTAGATTCACTACATCACAGCTTAACCACCTCTGTTGCACTCTTAAAAAATCAAGATTTCAAGGATTAAAAACATTCCACAAGGATTGGGTCGACTTGGAACTAGTTATGCGGGATTTTTCAATAAAACGTTTCAAGAGTAATTTCCCCATAACTTGCAAACCAAAAATCGTATTCAAGTCAAACCAACGCCCTTAGAAAGATAAAAATATTCTCTACAATTTTCATGTTTGCACCAAAAACCATTTCAAAACAAAAACGAGTGAAAAGACACGAAAACGCAAAAACAGGGAACATTGTCCTGTGACAACTCGCCACTGCGAGTAGGGCTACTCGCCACTGCGAGTTATGACAGTTCAGTCTCGGGAAAAAGAGCCATTTTCACCCCAAAACCCCAATTTTGACTTCCCAATGCCCAAATTTGATCCCAAAGTTTGTCTAAACATTTCTAAACATGAAAAGACACTCAATTCCATATAAAATTTGCCCCAAAACATTCTCTTAACAAAAATCATCATTTGACCCATTTTTCATCAAATATTCAACAACAACACAAAGTCATATCAAACTCTCCAATTATGATTACCCAATGTTTTAATCATCAACAACAACATCTATCAACAACAACAGCAGCTAAACATCATGAGTTCACCAACAATTCATCACAACAACATCTCATATCACCATTTTTGGACAAAAATGCAAAGTATACATATAACCACCACTTAAGCATGTAATTTCATCACTAACAACTCAATTAACATTCAAATTACATACTCAAACATTGCATCAAAACATGAACACGAATTTGAAAGCAATTAGGTTCAATTCAACAATTTCACAAAAATGGGTAAAGAGAAAAAGATGTGAATTATGGTTGAAATCTAACCCTCTTACCTCTAACACCAAGATTTTCTAACCCATGCTTCAATTTTGCTCCTAGATGTTGAATCCCCTCTTTGCCTTCTAACCCCTTGTTGTTGTTGTTGCCTCTAGTCTCTATCTCTTCTCTTCCCAAATGAAATGAAATGAATAATGTTTGTAAAACCTAGTGTTACCAACAACTAGAGTTTATATACTAGCTCTACTCAATTGAGCTTATCTCTTAAACCTTAATGGGCCTAATCCATTTCTATTCTAACACCCAAAATGTCACTACTCACTTAATGGTAAATTATAACACTAACGGTCACTTAATGGTAATTTAAAATAATTACAACCCCCCTCTCTAGTAACTTGGTAAAATAATACTCTTACTAAGCACTAAAAATAACCCTCATCCAAAATTACAAAATTACCCCTGCTCTCAAAATGACCAAAATGCCCCTAAGTCCAAAATGACTAAAATACCCTTCTACACCTAATTCTACAATTCCCAACCAAAAATACACACAAAGGCAAATAATCACATAAGAGCACATATATCACACATAAATAAATAATAAAATAAAACTAGCGAAAATCGGGCTGTTACAACTCTCCCCCACTAAAAAGAATTTTCGCCCTCGAAAATTACCTGAAGGAAACAACTCTGGATACGCAACCCTCATCCTACTCTCCGATTCCCAAGTGGCACTCTCACCGGTCGGTCCAACCCAAATCACTTTAACCAAAACGACTTCCTTGCCACGCAAACGCTTCACTTCACGATCCTCAATCCTAACTGGCTAAGTCTCAACGGTCAAATTATCCCTTACTTCCAAATCATCCACTTGAATCACATGAGACGCATCATACACATACTTCCTCAACTGAGACACATGAAACACATCATGAAGATTCGACAAAGATGGCGGTAACGCAATCCTAAACGCTACAACCCCTACCTTCTCAACAATCTCAAAAGGTCCAACAAAACGAGGAGTCAACTTCCGACACTTCAAAGCACGTCCAACACCAGTTACAGGATTCACTCTCAAAAACACATGATCGCCAACCTGAAACTCAAGGTCTTTCCTCCTCTTATCATGATAACTCTTCTGCCTACTCTGAGACGCTCTCATCTTCTCCTGAATCATCTTAACCTTCTTGGTCGTCTCTTGCACAACTTCCGGTCCTAACAAAGCACTTTCTCCTGACACATACCAACACAAAGGAGTTCTACACCTCCGACCATACAAAGTTTCAAACGGTGCCATTCCGGTACTAGAATGAAAAATGTTGTTGTAGGTAAACTCAATTAACGGTAAACATTCAATCCAACTGACACCTTGCTCCAACATACAAGCTCTCAACAAATCTTCCAAACTCTGAATAGTCCTCTCCGTCTGTCCATCAGTCTGGGGATGATACGCAGAACTCAACCTCAACTTAGTTCCCAAAGCAGCTTGCAAACTCTCCCAAAACTTAGAAGTAAACCTCGGATCCCGATCCGACGCAATACTAGAAGGAACACCATGCAATCTAACAATCTGCTCAATGTAGATCTCAGCCAACTTCGCCACAGACATACCGGTCTTAAAAGGAACAAAATGTGCCGACTTCGTCAACCGATCAACGATCACCCAAATAGAATCAAAACCCTTAGCAGTCTTCGGCAACGCTCCAACAAAGTCCATTGATATACTATCCCATTTCCACTCTGGCACAAACAACGGTTGCATCAAACCTGACGGCTTCTGATGTTCAATCTTAGACTTCTGACACACCAAACAAGCATACACAAACTCTGCAACATCCTTCTTCATTCCAGGCCACCAAAACAACCTCTTCAAATCCTGATACATCTTAGTCGCTCCTGGATGAATACTCAAACTACTCCTGTGACCCTCTTCCAAAATCTGTCTCTTAAGCTCAAGAACATTTGGCACACAAACACGATCACGAAACACCAAAACACCGTGCTCATCCAAGCTGAAATCTCCACCCTTACCTTGGTTAACCAATACTACTCGATCAACAAGTTCCAAATCTTCCTTCTGACCATTCTTGATCTCCTCCAGAATATTACTTGTCAGCTTCAACATTCCCAACCTCACACCATCCGGTGTCAACTCACTAACCAAACTCAAATCTCGAAACTGCTCAATCAACTCCAACTCTTTCACCATCAAAGAAGACATATGCAACGACTTCCTACTTAAACATCGGCAACAACATTGGCCCTTCCAGGATGATAGCTCAACTGGAAATCAAAATCCTTAAGATACTCCAACCATCTCCTCTGCCTCATATTCAACTCCTTCTGGGCAAACAAATACTTCAAACTCTTATGATCACTGAACACTTCAAACTTAGAACCATACAGATAATGCCTCCAAATCTTCAACACATACACAACGGCCGCTAATTCCAAGTCATGAGTCGGATAATTCTTCTCATGCACTTTCAACTGCCTCGAAGCATAAGCCACAACCTGACGATTCTGCATAAGCATACTACCAAGACCCATCTTAGAAGCATCACAATACACAACGAATGATTCCTTCAGATTCGGCAAAATCAACACTGGAGCTGACGTCAACCTCTTCTTCAACTCTTGGAAACTCTTCTTGCACTTAGCATCCCAAACGTAAGCTTGTCCTTTCCGAGTCAACTGCGTCAATGGCAACGCCAACTTAGAGAATCCCTCAATGAACCTCCGATAATAACCTGCCAATCCAAGAAAGCTTCTAACTTCAAAAACAGACTTATGTGATTCCCACTGCAACACTGCATCAACCTTCGACGGATCTACGGCAATACCACCTTTAGAAATCACATGACCAAGGAAACTCACTTCTCGCAACCAGAACTCACACTTCGACAACTTAGCAAACAACTTATTCTCTTTCAACACTCCCAACACAATCCTCAAATGCTCAGCATGCTCTTCTTCAGACTTCGAATACACCAAAATATCATCTATGAACACCACCACAAAACGGTTCAGAAAAGGATGAAATATTCTATTCATGTACTCCATGAAGACACCTGGCGCATTAGATACTCCAAATGGCATCACAGAATACTCATAGTGTCCATATCTCGTTCTGAACGCAGTTTTGGATATATCTTCCGCCTTTACTCTAATCTGATGATATCCTGATCCCAAATCAATCTTGCTGAACACTTCTGCACCAACCAACTGATCCATCAAATCATCGATCCTCGGAAGCGGATACCGATTCTTGATTGTCACCTTGTTCAACTGCCGATGATCCACACACAACCTCATGCTTCCATCTTTCTTCTTAACCAACAACACAGGAGCTCTCCACGGCGAAACACTTGGCCTGATAAACTGTTTCTCAAGCAACTCTTCCAACTGCTTCTTCAACTCACCCAACTCTAATGCAGACATCCGATACGGCGCAATCGAAATAGGACTCGTTCCAGGCACCAAATCAATTGCAAACTCAACCTCTCTCTCTGGCGATAATTCGGTAATGTCGTCCGGAAAAACTTCTGGAAACTCTTGCACTACCGGCAAATCACCAACTCCTTTCTCACTTCTTTCCTTCAAGGAAGCAAACATCATGAATACACTAGCTTCACCATCCAAGGACTTCTTCACTTGCTCCGCGGTCAAGAACCTCCCACCTTCCTCAACTACCGGCTTAGAAAACGTTACACTCTTGGTCAAACAATTAATGTTAACACCAAAAGTCAACATCCAATCCATACCAAAAATAACGTCCATATGCTTCAACGGAAGACACACAAGATCCAACTCAAAATCAACATTGCCAAAACTAACAGGACACTTAGCACACACTAAAGAAGTAGTCACTGAACCACTAGCTGGGGGTATCGATAACCATCCCACGAGACAACGGATACACAACCAAACCCAAACGCTGAACACAACTAACTGCGATAAAAGAATGAGTAGCACCAGTATCAATAATTGCAATCAAAGGAGTACTATTGATAAAACACATACCTCGGATGAGATTATCTAGATGCTCCACCTCTTCCGCGTTCAATGCAAACACCTTTCCCGCAGCCTTCTTCGGTTTGGTACACCTAGTACTGATATGCCCCTTCTCACCACAATTGTAGCAAGTGATCTCCTTCTTGCACTCAACAGCCTTGTGACCTGCTTCTCCACACTTGTAGCACTTCTCACTACCCCTGCAATCATTAGCAAAATGACACAATGTGCCACACTTGTAGCACCTCACCTCAGCAACATTCACCTTAGAGCCTCCACCAGATTCCTTCTTCTTGCCTTTGTCTTTGTTGTACGGCTTCCCGAATCCATGACTCTTTCCTTTCTTCTCATTCTGAGCCTTGTAGTGATTAACCTTAGCTCTTCCAGCATCATCAAACATGCGAAACTTATGCACCAAAGTATCAAAGTCTCGAATCTCCTGAACACACATATACTGGTAGATGTCGGGCCTCAAACCGCTCTCGAACTTCACACACTTGGAAACCATAGCATCCTCCGCATTGATGTACGGACAAAACCTCGAAAGCTCCTCAAACTTCGCCGCATATTCAGCCACCGAACGGTTCTCTTGCTTCAAGTTCAAGAATTCCACTTCCTTCTTGGTCCTCAAATCCTCAGGAAAGTACTTCCTCAAAAACTCAGTCTTGAACCTAGCCCAGGTCACAGCTCCACCAGCCTCAAGTCTTCCCTTAGCATTGGTCCACCAATACTCAGCCTCCTCAGCAAGCATGTGAGTAGCCAACATGACCTTCTGGTCCTCACTAGTCACCATAGTACGAAAGATCCTCTCCATGTCTTGAACCCACTTCTGAGCTCCATCCGGGTCATACCTACCCTTGAACGTCGGCGGACTGTTTCGCAAGAAACGATCCAACCTCCGCTCCTCCGCCTCACCAGGATCACGATGACCAGCTGCCGCCTGCTCATTAACCTGAGCCAACACCTGAGCCATCGAAGTCAAAGCCTGAGCAATCGCTCCATCATCTCTACCACCGACCATCTCACTTCTACACAAAACCAACCAACAGATAAGAACGACAGCACAACAACACAAGAACATAGCAGCGGAACAAACAGATAAATTCATAAAAATCTCTGGATCTCCAAACATAATACAAATGTATTCTCCAAATCTCAAATAAAATAATATCTCCACAACTCCAAAATACAAAGTCAAATAAACAACATGCAAAGACTATCCTAGATCGGAGCCCTAATCTAGACACTTGCATGAAAAAGAGGAACTCCACTCCTCGGCATCAACAAGCAACAACTAAGCATCCTGCACTCCATCTACCCGTCCATACAGAAAGGTAGGTGGTAAACCACTGAGGGTTAGCATTACATCATAATCCACGAAAAACATTTATTATGAACATTGGAAATGAAAGGATATAATCAAGAATAGCAATTCATACATATTATTCACAAGTAATCTCAACTCATGCATATTATCATTCCAAGTTCATCTCCACAAGTGTATCATACACATATACCATTTCACCTTGTCAATCAACAATTAACAATCAATAATCCAATTCACAAGTACAATTATCAAAACTATCATCAAACACCTTGCAAATGCAATTCAATCCACCAACAGTTGATGCAATGATTCTAGACTCATCTAGATGCATGTGGTACCATATCACCTCAAGGTCGTCACCTTCGATGCAACAAAAACATCGTACTCACCTCAATTGGATATAAAATCCGCCACCATCAGTCTTGGATATAAAATCCACCACCATCAGTCATGAATGCATGAACATATGACTCAACTATAAATGCATATGTTCACACAAACAATAATCACCTCACCATCACCAATACATGTATATATGCAATCATCAATAATTCACCACCAATATATCATATATACAATCACCAACAACATTCAAAAATCACACAGCATAAAGTTGTCACATAATTACACCACCAATCATCTTCACATACCATATAACAATTCTCCATAAAGGATTCACAATCAATTGGTTCTCAAAAGTCATCTTTAGCCAAGTTCGTCTCTCCAAGACATAACTTAAAATTAATTGAACAATTAATTCAAAACCAAATAAACAAGCTCAATAGCCTATGCCTTGTATTCTCACAGTCCACATGTATGTGCAAAAGAGGTTACGTAAGCATTTCATCGGCCAAATACGATGAATTCATAAAAATCACAAAGTTCGTCTCCATTATCATTTTTCAAAGAATTTCCCAATTTCTAAGTAAAAACAAGTAGATTCACTACATCACAGCTTAACCACCTCTGTTGCACTCTTAAAAAATCAAGTTTTCAAGGATCAAAAACATTCCACAAGGATTGGGTCGACTTGGAACTAGTTATGCGGGATTTTTCAATAAAACGTTTCAAGAGTAATTTCCCCATAACTTGCAAACCAAAAATCGTATTCAAGTCAAACCAACGCCCTTAGAAAGATAATAATATTCTCTACAATTTTCATGTTTGCACCAAAAACCATTTCAAAACAAAAACGAGTGAAAAGACACAAAAACGCAAAAACAGGGAACACTGTCCTGTGACAACTCGCCACTGCGAGTTAGCAGTTGCTCGCTGTTGCGCGTATGCTTGCTCGCAGCTGCGAGTTTTGACAGTTCAGTCTCGGGAAAAAGAGCTATTTTCACCCCAAAACCCCAATTTTGACTTCCCAATGCCCAAATTTGATCCCAAAGTTTGTCTAAACATTTCTAAACATGAAAAGACACTCAATTCCATATAAAATTTGCCCCAAAACATTCTCTTAACAAAAATCATCATTTGACCCATTTTTCATCAAATATTCAAAAACAACACAAAGTCATATCAAACTCTCCAATTATGATTACCCAATGTTTTAATCATCAACAACAACATCTATCAACAACAACAGCAGCTAAACATCATGAGTTCACCAACAATTCATCACAACAACATCTCATATCACCATTTTTGGACAAAAATGCAAAGTATACATATAACCACCACTTAAGCATGTAATTTCATCACTAACAACTCAATTAACATTCAAATTACATACTCAAACATTGCATCAAAACATGAACACGAATTTGAAAGCAATTAGGTTCAATTCAACAATTTCACAAAAATGGGTAAAGAGAAAAAGATGTGAATTATGGTTGAAATCTAACCCTCTTACCTCTAACACCAAGATTTTCTAACCCAAGCTTCAATTTTGCTCCTAGATGTTGAATCCCCTCTTTGCCTTCTAACCCCTTGTTGTTGTTGTTGCCTCTAGTCTCTATCTCTTCTCTTCCCAAATGAAATGAAATGAAATGAATAATGTTTGTAAAACCTAGTGTTACCAACAACTAGAGTTTATATACTAGCTCTACTCAATTGGGCTTATCTCTTAAACCTTAATGGGCCTAACCCATTTCTATTCTAACACTCAAAATATCACTACTCACTTAATGGTAAATTATAACACTAACAGTCACTTAATGGTTATTTAAAATAATTACAACCCCCTCTCTAGTAACTTGGTAAAATAATACTCTTACTAAGCACTAAAAATAACCCTCATCCAAAATTACAAAATTACCCCTGCTATCAAAATGACCAAAATGACCCTAAGTCCAAAATGACTAAAATACCCTTCTACACCGAATTCTACAATTCCCAACCAAAAATACACACAAAGGCAAATAATCACATAAGAGCACCTATATCACACATAAATAAATAATAAAATAAAACTAGCGAAAATCGGGCTGTTACACTCTAAAGAAAGATAAATATATCATTCGATCGACAAAGCGTTCGCCTTCGCTCTGGGAGCATGTTGACTCCCAGGATCCACAAACACAGGCTTCACTGACATATTCAATAGAGACTAGTAAAAAAAGTGCATGGGAAAGAAACATGTCTCCCAATCCTCCTTAGCCAATTTCGGTTAAAGTCAACATACCACACAAAGACCAAATCTCAACTTTCATGTATCCACAACAACAAGAACCAAGCCTTATCCCACTAAATCTTTTCTAATGGTTTCTCGAATGGTTTTCTTAGGTCTTCATCTACCTCTTTTAACCTGACTCTCCTTCATTTGATCTACTCTTCTTACAACGGCATCTACGGGTCTTCTCTCTACATGTCCAAACCATCTAAGCCTATTTTCTACCAACTTTTCTACTATAGGTGCTACCCCCACTCTCTCTCTAATGGTGTCATTCCTAATCCTATCCTGTCTAGTCTTACCACTCATCCATCGCAACATCCTCATCTCCGCTACACTTACTTTACTCTCGTGTTGACTCTTAATCACCCAACACTCCGTACCATACAACATTGCCGGTCTGACTGATGTCCGATAGAACTTTCCTTTCAGCTTAAGTGGTACTTTCTTATTGCACAAAACACGTGAGGCTCTTCTCCATTTCAACCACCCAGCTTGAATATGATGATGTACATCAGCTTCTATTTCTCCGTCATTTTGTACTATGGACCCAAGATATTTAAACCGTGTAACTTGGGGTATGATATGATCTCCAACTTTCACCTCCAAAGTAGACCAACTTCTCCTTTTGTTGAAGTTACATTCCATATACTCTGTCTTGCTTCTACTCAAGCAGAAGCCATACGCTTCTAAGGCTTGCTTCCAGGTCTCTAGCCTCCCATTTAACTCCACCCTCGACACACCAAGCAAGACTACATCATTTGCAAAAAGCATACTGTAGACCATGATTTTCGGGTGTCAATCCATTGATTGGTTTTGAACCCTCAATTGTTTGGACTTTCTTGATTTTTCGTGGGAAGGGAAAATGAGTTAAACCCTTATTTGGATCCGGGGGTCGGTTATGATTAGGGAAGGTGTTAGGCACCCGCATCGTCTACGGTACTCCGTGGGAACCTCTTTCTAACTTTATTTTTATTTGAAAATTTATTGTTTAAAGTCTAAGTGAAAGAATGGAAGGAGAAGAAGTATGAGTTTTTGTTATTTTTATTTGATCGATTTGGAAGGAATAATCCCTTGCCTACGTACCCTTAAAAGGGATCAAAACCGCCGTAGTTCTCTCTCATAAAAATTTTTTTTTGTGGGTTAGGTTGATTTTAATTTGGTTTTGAAAATGGTTTTGAGAAGGGTTGCAAGAGCTCAAGGTATAGAAGAATAAAATAGAAGTGAGGTTGTTTCATTTTATTTGAGAAATTTAGTCTAAATTTAATTAAAGTTCATTTAGGAATTTGATTAAGAAAATAAAAGGGAAAACAACTTGGATTTGGATCCAAGATTTATTAAGAAAACAATTTGACTTTTGCTTATTTGATTTTTGAGATAAAAAAGGTTTTTCTAAACTAACGGAAAGCGAGCATAACGACGTGAAAAATAAAGCGAGAGTAAAGCAATAAATAAGGTGATATGGTGTCGGTGCTAGTGTCGGTGTGTGCAATTACTACGCTATTACATACCCTTCCTAGATACACACTAAGAGAAATGCAAAGCCCAAAACAAATTACATCACTTCCCTAATTATACACACTAAAGATTATAGGGCTTTGCAATAGGAAAAGAAATGCAGGAATAGGTTCTAAAATTAAAGCAATCATGATATAATAAGGTAAAGAGAAATTTAAAGGCATCATATGCTAAAATGCAATGCAATGATGTTAAGAAAATTTTAGCAAGGCATAAAATAAAGCAAGATTCACATGGAAAAATATTGAACAAGACATTAAAAAATGCATGAGATAAAACTTTAAAGCAAAGCACAAAAATAAAATGAGGTATAGAAACTAAAGCTTTAGAATGGATGGAACAATATCAATTGAAAGGAAATTAAAATAAAAATGCATGAAATTGTTTTAAAGATTTATGAAAATGAAGCAAACATGCTGAAGGAGTGCAAAAGTATTACTGGTAGGTGTCTAAAGCAAAACAGTAGAGAAAACATAAAACAGAAAGAATAGGCCTTCACTAGATCCATTGGCTTGGGATTTGATCCTGGCCCTAGAATTGTTTGATCATGAGGCTAGCAACAGCAGGCCTACCGTAAGCAAGAACAAGAAGGAAAGCAAGAAAACAAATAGGATGCTTCAGTAACCGTTAGATCTATCAAATGATAGATCTAACGGTTCACAATCCGCGATACATGCAATAACAGACTAAAGCGCGCAGTAATAACCAATAAAAACGAACAGGAGCCGTTGGATCTAACATAAAGTAATAGATCTGATGGATTTAGAGAGAAGGAAGAACCAAAAGAGACCGGTCCGGTTCAGATGAACCAGACCGGTTCACTCCCTCTATTAGAGGCCAGGGGCCGGTTTTCCTTCATAATTCAATGTTTTCCTTCTCTCTAAAACTTTTAAACACAAATAAATCTCTCCCCTCTCTCTAAAAATGGTCCGCCGGAGAAGAAGAAGGAAGAATGTCCGACGCGGCGGCCGGCCGGTTTCCGGCGGCGGAGCCACCGCGTCAGAAGCTTAAAACCTTTTTTTTTTAATTTTTTTTTCTAATCCTCTTCTTCTTCTCCTCCTTGTTTCGGATCTAAACTTATTTTTTCAAAATCATCACTCAAATGCCCTAGATCTACGAAAACATTTCATAGACAAAATCTCATGCATACATATGAATCAGTGCAGATTTGAAGAAGGAGAGGGTAAACAAACATTACCTCGGTTCAAAATTTAAATTAAAAGCTTTTGAAGGAAATTACAATAAAAACAGGACACTAAACACTTAAAAAGAGCGCATAAAATATTTTAAAATACTGATGCACAAAAGAAAAGATTTAAATTACACGAAGCTTGGACAAAAATGAATTTTACTTCAAACTGTAAAATAAAGCCTCAAAAAATTTTGAAAGACGACTAAATGATTTAAAATAGTTAAAGCTAAAAAGAGTTTGAGACGTTTTAAAATATGACTAAAAAAGAAATGACTGGTCCAAAATTGGGGTATGACACATACATCTCGGTGCTAACTCTTGGATGTGTTCCGTCAGTACATCCAAAACTAAAGTAAAAAGATAAGGACTTAGGGTTGACCCTTGGTGCAGTCCTATTGTTATGGAAAAATCTACGGTATCCCCATCCTGCGTCCTCACACTAGTCGAAGCTCCCTCATACATATCCTGGATAACTCTAATATAGGCAACCCTCATCCCTTTCTTCTCCAGGGCTTTCCACAAAATCTCTCTAGGTACTCTATCATACGCCTTCTCCAAATCAATGAAAACTAAGTGTAAGTCTTTTTTATCCGTCCGCATCGCTCCATCACGCGTCGAAGTAAGTAGATCGCTTCCATAGTCGACCTCCCAAGCATAAAACCAAATTGGTTATCCGTAACGTGAGTCTCTTTTCTCAGTCTTCGCTCAATTACCGTTTCCCATAACTTCATGGTATGACTCATGAGCTTAATTCCCCTATAATTCGCGCAATGTTGTATATCCCCCTTGTTCTTATAGATTGGAATTAAGGTGCTTCTTCTCCACTCGTCTGGCATTTTCTTCGTCCTCATAATCTCGTTGAAAAGTTTTGTGAGCCACACAATTCCTCTATCGCCAAGACTTTTCCACACTTCGATAGGTATGTTGTTTGGTCCAACTGCCTTGCCATTACTCATCCTTTTCAACGCTTCTGTGAGCCACACAATTCCTCTATCGCCAAGACTTTTCCACACTTTGATAGGTATGTTGTCCGGTCCAACTGCCTTGCCATTACTCATCCTTTTCAACGCTTCTTTCACCTCGTGCTCCTGAATCCGACGATAATAGTTATAGTTCCGGTCTTCCTCTCTGATGTCTAACCTGATAGAGTCTGGTAAGATCTCGTATCCTTCATTAAATAAGTTGTGGAAATACTTCTTCCACATATCCTTAATATCTCTTTCTTGAACCAAAACTCTACCCTCTTCATCCTTAATACACTTCACTTTGTCCATGTCTCTTATATTTCGTTCTCGTCCCTTCGCAAGCTTGTATATAGATTTCTCCCCCTCCTTGGTACCTAAAGATTGGTATAATCCTTCAAATACTTGAGTTCTCGCTTCGCTCACCGCATTCTTAGCTTCTTTCCTAGCTATCTTATATTTATCCCAAGTTTCGGCATTTTTACACTTAGACCAATCTGTAAAACAATCTCTCTTGATCCGAACTTTACTCTGAACACTGTCATTCCACCACCAAAATTCTTTACCGCTAGGCCCAAAACCTCTAGATTCTCCCAACATCTCTTTTGCCACCTTCTTAATCTCATGAGCCATCCTCTCCCACATATCATTAGCGCCTCCATGTGGTTGCCTGAAATCTCCCTCTAATACCTTGTGTTGGAATATCCTTTGTTTGTCACCCTTTAAATGCCACCACTTGATTCGCGGAGCCTCGCTACGGTCTCTTCTCTTTGCCCTCCTTTGTTTGTCACCTTTCATGCATCCATTTATCGTAAAAGTGGTGGATGGTCAGTGTGGGTTCTGTGTAGTTGCGGGTGTTACACCCTAATTTTGGACCTAAAAATACTAGCTCAATTCTTCTTTTCTTGTATTTCAAGTCATTTGAAATTATCTCTGACCAATTGCATCTTTCTCTGCATCTTATTCCAATATTGTTTGCAAAATTCATGAAAAATGGTATTTTAGTCATTTCCTGTATCCAAACTCATTTTAGTCCTTAAAAAAATTGTTTGAGTCTTTTCAATTGGTTTGTATAAGTCCTTGTTTAATTCCAAATCAAAATCCATTTCAAAAATTATGTTTAAAGTCATTTTGAGTCAGTTTAGCCCCTAGGGGCATTTTAGTCTTTTCATGTGTTAAAACTCTGTTTAATTTCCAAAAAAATTGTCTCTGAGTCTTTTAATTTCGCTTGTATAAACTCTTGCTTTAATTCCATGTCACAAACCATTTTAAAATTGCATCTGAGTCATTTTAGTCCCTAGGGGCATTTTGGTCATTTCACACGAAATTTCGACAGAGAGAGGTTACTTTAAAGTACCTCATTTAAGTAGTTGGTTCGTTTTAGTCCGTTTTGTCATTTTTAATCGTTTCACTTTACGTTATTTCCCATTTATCAATTTTTAATTCAATTTTATTTTTAAATTTCTATTTTAGTCCTAAAAACTTCTAAAAAATTGCACTTTAGTCCTTCAATTTCTAACATTTGCATTTTAGTCCTTTTTGTTATTTTTCTTTTTAGTTTTTTAATTTTTAATAATTGCAGAATGGTCCCTATTTTGTACCAAGTTTGTTTTTTGTCGTTTCTTATCAATTTTTGCAGGTCAGTCCCTTAATTTTCCAGAAATTGCACAAAGGTCCTCAAGGTCCCAAACTCAGCAAAGCCGAGGCCAACCAAGTCCAAGTACAGGTGTCAACAACACATTGGTCCAGAGGATACACATGTCAGCTATAAATAAGTGCACAGTGTCAAGAATCAATAACAACGTGCCAAATCACCACAAACACAATCCAACTTTCTCTCTCTCTTTTTCAAAGATCAAATCGTAACCGTTTTTCCCCAATTCTCCAGAAACTCAAGAACACATAAACCCTAACCGTATCAATTGAACAAAAACTCAACAAATTAGTGTTGATTCTCAGAGATTTCTTGAGAAATCATCATCATCGAATCCAAATCTCTGCAATTCAAGCTTGAATTCATCACAAAAGTGACAAACTCAAACGATCACAGAGACGGAGAAGTGAGAAGAAAAGAGATCGAAGCAGAATTCGATCAGTGAAGAAGAAGAGGATCAAGAACTGATTTATTTTCAGTTTCTTTTCAAAGCTTACCAGAAAGATCAAGAACGAACGTGAAGTTCTTCGAAAGAAATCTCTGTTTGAATCTCCATTCAAATCCAGGTAAACTCGTAAAACCCTCTCGTTTTCATTCTAAATCTTCATCGAGGGCTCGAAATTGAAAATAAACGGTGAATCGAAGTGGAAACTTCGAAAAGATTTGAAAAAAGTTCGAAACGAAACCCTAAAAATGTAAATCCTCAGAGATTCACCGTTTATTTCATGAATCAGAGTTCAAATCCATAATCAGCGTAGAAAATAGGTTAAATTAGGGTTTAGATTCAAGAAGTTTAGAAAAATAGTTGAAACCCTAGAAACCGAAGGTTTAAGATCCGATCTACTTCGTTTCAGCCACAATTTCATAAAAATAGTCTCAGATTCATAAAGAGGGGAGGAAGACGTTTAGTTCTGGGCAATTAGTTTCAAGAAATAGCTTTAGATCGTCGGAGAAGATGAAGATTCCGATGAATCTTCATCCTCCTCCGCCGTCTTCCGCCGTCCTCCCCAGTTTACGGCAAGGCTGAGTTTCAGAGAGAAGATGAGAGAAGAACGAGTGAAGAAAGAGAATGAGAAGTGAAGAATGAATCAGACCGATCACTAGGCATTTATATAAGCCCTTGAACCGGTCTGGTTCAATTGGTTCGCTTCCCTTTTGCGCCCTGGCCGTCAGATCTAGGGTTTGATCCAATTGGATCAATCCAACGGCCTTCTTTGATTCCTGGTGGATCCAGGATCCACTTCCCCTTAGGCTTGGGTTTGGGCTTAGGTTTCCTGCGTGGTTTCTTTGTTTTTTTGCTATTTTTGTCACTGCTTCTTGCTATTTGCACACCTATATGCTCAAATACTTTGATAAAAATTACTAAGAAATTCCTATGTGTTCTTGATCATTTTCTTAATATTTTTGTGATGTTATTATGTGTTAAATCTTGATTAAAAAATGTGTAGTATTTTCTTGTTAATTGTTTACCATTTTGTCAAAATTTGTGAAGTTTTATATGTTCTCAAGCTTTAAAAATCCCTTAAAAATCCTAAAAAATTTCATACATGTTTCTTGTTATTTTTTGTGATGTTTCTATGCATTTTGTTTACTGAAAATCTTGTAAAAAAATAGTATCACATTTTCTTGTATTATTTCTTGATTTTATGTGAAGAAACCTCTAAAAATTGCTCAATTCCATTCTATGTTCTTGATGACTATTTGATATACATGTTATATGATTCTATGAACATTTAGCTACTGTTTGTACATAATTTTGATGCTTGTGTGTGAATCTTGATTAGTTGCTTGGTTTACAAGTTACATTTGTGAATAAATAATGCAAATATGCCTAAATATATCATGAATCTTGACTTGAATGTGTTCTTATCATTCTCATATTATTGATTGTAATAAAACCTTTAGAAAACTGGCATGATATGAGGATTATAGGCCATATACTTGCCTTGATGTCATGGTAAATTTTAGGTGCATTTTGCCACTTTTAGGTTAAGAGTTTCATTACTTTTTGTCAAGTTTTTTAGGGTTTCTTTTGCTTATGATTTCCATTCTATTATGTCTTATGCTACTAACCCCTTTTATTTCATGTTTCATGCATCCCATAAGCTCCTCTCATCTCATATTCATCTCTATTTTTTTCTTGCAATTTAATTCTTGCCAAGATTTAGCATGTAAAAAAAACCCTAGGGATTTTTGTACTTTACTTTTATGCAATTTAAATTTCTTGCAAGACCATAGAATGTATCTAGGCCAATGATGTAAAGGACAATGGACTCTAATGATGTACACTGACACAAGCACCGACACATGCACACACATCACATAGATATCTTTAGGTATACGCTTAGGTTATGCATGTTTAGATGTATGTTTAGGATTGAATGTTTAGATGAATGCCTAGGATTTACACTTAGGAAAAATCATTTTCCAAAAAATATGAACAACATCACTCAAATCACTTTCTAAATAAACCTTGGGATCAAAATCCCATTGTATTTTTCCTTTTATTTTCTTAATCAAATTTCAATGAAAATTAATCATACTTTGACTTTCTTTTCCAAAATCACTAATCACACCTCACAATTTCACAATCTTATGCCCTTGAGGCCTCTCTCTCTCATTCTTCAAATTCCAATTTTCAAACTTAAAATCAACCAACAAAAACAAAAACATTTTTGGAAGAGAACTACGGTGGATTTGATCCCTTAAAAGGGTATGTAGGCAAGGAAACAATATTCCTTCAATTCAAATAAAATAAAAATTCAAACACATTCTTCTCCCTCCAATTCATCACTTAGAAAACTCTTAGATTTAAATAAACACTTTCAAATAGCATTTAAAAATAAAGTGCGCGCGTAGAAAGTAAAGACGGTTCCTATAGGTTACTATAGTCGTTATGGGTGCCTAACACCTTCCCGTAGCGAAAACAACTCCCGGACCTCGATTCTCAAGGGTTTTGCTTATTTTTCCCTTCCCAAGAAAAAATGAGATATCACCGGTTAAAAAGGTTCAAACGTAATCAATGTTTGACACCCGAAAACCAAGACAAAACAGCAGGCTTACGTAAATTGACTATTGATGATCACCATATGATCTATTACCAACTTCAGAAAGAGATTACCGGTGAAAAAAATGAGCACTATCGACGGTTGATTGGGGTGGATATGAGATATAAACAGGTCGTAGACGCTCTAAACTTTTCTAGTATTGGTCCTACATCACCGGATAAATGGATGTCGAATATGAGTTTTCTCATTGCACGGAGATACAAACATTTGGTCCTTCTGCTATCCATTATGAAAGAGCGATCATAAACCTTTTCCCTCTATGCAGTGAACCGTCACATAGAAACCGATTGATGTGTCTAACACATGTGAATGACAACCATTGTATGATGATATATTTGAATGATGGTTGTCCAATTCCTCCCACTTCTAGGTTATGGAGACGACACTCTCGAGATGATGCAAAAGAATGGCCTAATAGATATGTCCATCAGATGAATGACTATAATGCACTATGTCCTTTAGAGAAGCTGAAAACCGACTACCTAACAACCTAACCAAACCTTTCCCAATTAGAAACAAATGATTATCAAAATACATTAATTTTTTGAAAGGAATTGGTACCTATACATTTAAGGGTTAAATAAACAAATGACTCATCATAAAACAGCATAAATGAATAGTTTTAAAGGAATGAGTACTTATACATTTAAGAGTTAAATACATTTTGGATTTTAAAATTTTGAATGAATAGTTTTAAAGGAATGAGTACTTATACATTTAAGAGTTAAATACATTTTGAATTTTAAAATTTTGATTTTAGTTTATGTTACCAACTTTTAGTCTCTAAGATGTTTTTCATCAATATTTTTGTTCTATTTTGTTAAATCCATAATGTGTGGCAAATGAAATTCTATGAGGCACTTGTCACGTGGACAAGGGTTGGGAGTAGACTGTATCTTTGGGGTAGTTAGGCTACCACATTTTTAAAAAACTATTTAAATTTTTTTAATAAGTTAGTGTATTTTTATATTTAACTACTTTAATAATGTATATTTTACTACTCTCCAAATGTATATTCTATTTGAATTTTCGTCCTTGAAGTTACTAATCATTCCAATTTACCACTGTAAATATTAATCATTTGAAAAATGGTCCTAATTACATCTGATTAGTAACTTTAGGGACGAAAATTCAAATGTCCTATATTTGCAGGGACGAAAGACCTATTTAAGCCGACCACCTCGCCCAATCATCACTTGCCACATGGGCACCACGTCGCTAATGACAGCACACCTCAACAAAAAAACCTCATTAGGAACAAAAGTCAAATGATTAATATTTGCAGTGGCGGATTGGAAGGATTAGTAACTTCAGGGACGAAAATTCAAATGACTTACATTTGCAGGGACGAAAAACCTATTTAAGCCTTTAATAAATAAATTATTTTTGTATAATAATGTAAAGTTAGTGGGACCTATTTAAGTATTTTTTTATTAGAGACCTTATTAGTGCATTGCCATTGTAGTCATTGAGTCTTTAATAGATACTTTCATTAAAAAATTATATATAAATGATTTGTACATATGGAGTCCATTTAAGGAGTCTTTATTAGCATAGTTTTAAAACTCGGTTCAGCCATCGAATCGGCAGGGGTACTGGGTCACTGAGTCAATGGTCGAACCATCGAGTCAGTGGTTCAACCGAATGACTAAATCGAATTAAACCGGATAACTCGGTTAGATGACTCGATCTTAAAATAATTTTTTATATGTATTTAACTAGATTAAAAATATATATCAAACTAAATTTATACTCTATTTGTTATTTGTTAAAGTCGTGGAAGTCAAGATAGAAGAAATTATCTTATATCTATCAAAAAAATTATCTTATAAAAAACATAATATCGCCCTTTAAAAAAGTATAATTATTCAAAAAATAATAATAACATTGCTTTATATTTTTGTTGACACGGGCTTTTCTAATTGCAAGTTCTTGAAACATAGAAGGCCAACGGTGGTTGCCCCCCCAGGTTTTTGTTCAGGGAGGACCAGATGGTTGACGCTCAAAAGCTCCTCAAACTTTTTCTTCATGCCTCCCATGGAGAGACTTGATACTCCACCAGTGATGACGTTGACGGTGGGAAACTGTTCCCAAGTGCACGCATATGGAGTTATTTCCAAGTGCTCTGGGAACTTATCCAGCTGCTCCACAGACATAGCGACAACTGCGTCCTTATCTTTTCCGTCGGTGATTAGTTCGACGGTTTGCCTTTCCGACTCGGAGTTATTGGTGAACTACTTGAGCCGGGCTCGTTGTATGAGGATTTCAATTGCATCCTTCAGGTGGTTGCAATCGTCAGTCAAGTGTCTGTGACACCTTTGGAACCAACAGTACTTCGTTTTGTCGACTCATTTCTTCTCTTGCGAGGGAGATTTTGGGGGTTTGATCCCTACCTCCTTCAGTTCGGAGACCTCGATCTCAACGAGAATCTTTTCCCTGGACATTGCCAAGGGGGTGTATTCTGTGAAGCGACCGACAGGTCCTTTACCTTCACGGGAAGGCTTTCCTTCCTTCTTTTTCTCATGGAAAGGCTTCTTGGAAGACTGAGCGGCAAGTTCTTGCTTCCTGTTTTTGTTGAGAATGTCAGCGTACAACTCCTCTTCATACCTGATGTACGTCTTGGTGATCGCTAGGAACTCCCTCAGAGTCCTTGAGCGATCGAGCTAAATAACCTTTTTCATGTTTGTGCTAGCGCGCAAACCTTTTGCAATGAGATACCTCTTCATAGATTCGTCGGCACCTCGTACTTGCACAACTTTTTTGTTGAACCTCTCGATGTAGTCTCGAAGAGGCTCTCTTTTTCCTTACACTATTGCTTTAAGAGACGCTACCATTTTGGGTTGGGTCCTTGAAGTAGTGAAATGAGCAGTGAACTCATGGCACATATCGTCCCATGAGTCGATAGAGATCCTCCTTAGGTTTTTGAACCAAGTCATGCCTCCTCACCGGAGAGTGGTGACGAAGAGCTTGCATTTGACGGCGCCTCGCACCGATCTGTAGGTGAGGATGGCCTCGATGAATTCCATGTGCTTGTCAGGATCCATGGTTCCGTCGTACGAATCCATCTGAGATGGCTTCTCAATTCTGTGAGGGATTTGGGCTTCACGGAGGTGTCGTGCGAAGGGACCGTAAGCATTACGATCGATGCGAGCATCGCGATCATCTTCAAAACTGGAAGAGGACCAAGAGCGCCTGTTACATCTTGGTGGCGACATCCTTGGAGGAGATCTTCGTGGGGATTTCCTTCTGGGCGATCGCCGACTTTGGCTGGGAGACCTCACGCTGACCGAACGTCTGGGAGTTGACCCTAATAGTAAGTACTTAGGAGGTGACATTATTAATGTTGAATAAAATCTGCTAATCCTAGGAGGTAACTAGTTGGTAATTAAGGAAACAAGTACCTACTTGAAGGAAATAAGTCATAGCCTAATAGAACCATTCTCTTAAACCCTTGGTAAGGTAGACGAGATAGGGTTTCCCGTTTGTAGAACTACTAAGTGTGTGAGAGATTGTGCTATGAGTGTCCTAAGATTCATAGATGGATAGACCTACAAGAACCTTGACCTTCATTTCCTTGGGCAATTTTGGAAAGCTAATATAAAGTATATGCTTTCAATTACCTTAGAGACGGTAAGACCCCACACGTAAAGACCATTGTGTGATCAGCAGGTGCAACCAGACTTAAGAGGGATATACCTAGTTAACCGAGATTTATAGACCCCACAAGTAAGGATCACCGTGTGATCAGCAGATGCAGCTTCCAACCTTCTAGGTTAGTCACGTCCCAATGACCTCATCACTTGTATATTCTACCTAAGATAAATAAACGCGACATGACTGCTATTTAATATCCAACAATATAAATTGAGGGGATTCAAATAATCCTAACCGCTGCTTACTTTTCTGCAAGCAAAAACAGGTAAACTTGCTCTGTTGCAAACTGATAAAAATTGCAACTCTTTCTAACTCTTATCTTTTTTTATATTGTCCACTTAAAAATAAGTAACGTGAATTGTTTGGACTGAACGAAAATCCCTGTGGATACGATACTCTACTTATTACTTTATTACTCGGTAAACGATTTGGTACACATGCCTAATCCGCACATCAGGGTCACACTTCATTCCTACTGTCCCTGCGGCATCTAAGGGTTTTCTTTGGAGGAAAGAGATTCCTCTCAAGGTCTCGATTTTTGCTTGGCGTCTTTTTTGGAATAGATTGCCTACGAAGGTGAATTTGTTTCAAAGAAAGATTATTCAGCAAGATGCTAAATTGTGTGTTACTGGTTGCAGGTTGTTAGAGTCGGATGACCATCTTTTTTTGTTATGCAGTGTGTTCGGTCAGGTTTGGCAGCTCATTCGGCATTGGTTGGGTGTCCATTCAGCAGACTCCTCAACCATAGTCGACCACTTTACTCAGTTTGTCACTTCATCAGGTCTTGCAAAATCACGGTGTTCTTTTATGAATTTAATTTGGTTTGCAAGTTCTTCAGTGATTTAGAAGGAAAAGAATGCTAGAATTTTCCGTGCTATAGAAGCTACACCTTATAAACTTTTGGAGAACATAAAGCTACTTTCATTTTGGTGGTTTAAAGCACAATTTTCGGCTTATTACTATAAATTTCATGATTGGTGTCAAAACCTATTTTTATGTTGAAGAATACTAACAACACTCACTTTTCAACTCTATCTCTCTAGCACTCACTCTTCTATTGGATGAAATCAATGTATCTCCCACCACTTTGTGTTGGTTCAATTTTCAAAGTATAGACTCACAATGATTTAAACCAATAAAAAAGTGAATATTAGAGAGTGTGTTCAAAAGAGAGTGTTGCTAGCATTACTCTTTTATGTTTGGGTGTTGGCTAACTGTTATTATTACTGTTTGAAACTCTGTTGTAATTATTGGTTATTCTCTTTGGCACACCTTGTGTTGGAGGGATAGACCGTTGGTTTTTAATATATCCTACTTTGATTTGTTCAAAAAAGTATTTATAAGAATTGATATTATATGCGTAAGTATGTTGAAGGACTAATATTACAATATCAACGAAACCTTTTAACATACAAGATTATTACGACTATCTTTAATTTTTTTGGTTTCGAGGATGCTAGTGTTGTAAATTTGTTTTGGTCTCGAGGATGCTAGTGTTGTAATTTTGTTTTGGTCTTTTTGGCACGTCTTGTTCTAGAGAGCCGACTCCTTTCGTGTGTTAATGTATTTCATTTTGTCTTGTTTAAAAAAGATTATTGTGACTAATATAGTTCACAATCAAAGACTATTGTGATTAGTCGTTGGATATTAAGACCAAAATGACTGTTGTACTCTTTATTTTCTAACAAAAGGTGACTAGGAATATTGGAAGACGGAAAATGGAATCTGTCAAATTAATGAGACCAAACGTTCTTCGAAAATTATTATTAAATATTTGATGTCAGAGGAGTGTAAATAGGATATCAGGGATTGTAACTAGCAAATTATGGTGATGTTACTGATGTATGTCCTGTTAAAATTTCATATAGGAACATGTTAATTGTTAACAACAAGGTAAAAATGAAATGTTTTCGTCTTGTTTCTGCAATATGGTATCTCTCAATCTTTGATTGCCTTAATATTTGAAACTCTGTTGCAGATTCTGTCCATGTACGCATATATCTTCATGTTTCAATCGTCATAACAAGGTAGCTTATATTATTTACAATTTTCTAAAGATGATTTTATGTTTTGCATTTTCAATTCCTTTTAGGCATGTATATGGTCAAATTAGTAACATGCTTGCTTGAAGATTAGATTTTGGGTTGTTTAGATTTGAAATCATGATTTTTTTGTTTTGAAACTTTAATGTCCTTTCACTTGATCACACATCATATTAGTTATATATCTCTTGTATTTGTTAAATTAATTAATTGGGTATTATGTTGTAAATAGTCTTATTGATATTGTTTTACGACACTTCTACTAATTGTAACACATACGGACACGACACGAACACAGACACGACACACCGACACCGCTAATAATTTGTGTCGGTGTCGGACACAACATGTGTCCGACATCGAGACACGTCTAATCCAAGGAGTGTCCGTGCTTCATTGATTTAGGTTGTTCATAAAAAACAGAGATGTACGGCTAGTGTGAGATTCGGTTCTTGTGTTTGCACTTGATCTGGGTATATTTCTGGTTGTTAGATAAGATAGTTTAGGATTTGAACAGTGGTGAATTGTGGCAATGGAGAAAATACTAACATGACAATTTACATACTAACATATGCCATTCAAAGCAAAAAATGGTGAGTTTTGGGATGTGTAGGAGTTGGAGTATAGGGAGGTTAAGGGTTCGATACCCTCTCTTAAGAGTCCCAAATTAGATGAGATAATAAGACCTGAAAACGGGTTTATAAGTAGGAGGCATCCCTCACTCTACAAGCCGGTTTTAAAGAGTTCAGTTAGGCCCAACCCAAATTTGAAGATGGTACAATAACCTGTCCAATATCCATTAGACCACCACTATCATCGTGCCACTCGTGTCACTCTCTGGATGTTCACTCTTGTGTGTTAGGAGTTTAGTGACTGTCCCATATTTGATGAGATAAAGCCAGCATCTCTCAGTATACAAGCCAGTTTTGTTGGGCTAATCTCAACCCAAATTCTTAGATCCTCCGGTTCTACTAATTAAGGATTAACATCTGACTCATTTGCTGTTCAATTTTTTTTTTCTTATTGTTTTTGAAAGAGAATTTAGGATACTTGTCTGAAGTGCATTATTTTGAACTTAAACTATTGAAGAATTTATAGTTACAGGTATATATATTTGTGGAGATACTTGCAAGGCCAACTTTGGGGGTTTCCAGTGTTACAAAAGTAGAGAAACCTTATGGATCGACTCAATGGTTCTGCCAATCTAATGATAGTTTCAGATCTTGATTACACAATGGTAAAATATAATTTCGACAGGGGTCTGACTTTAAATTTTCTTGAAATGAAATGTGGTGAAGCCTGTGTGTTTCATTGCAGGTAGACCATGACGATCCAGAAAACCTTGCTCTTCTCAGGTTTAATGCACTATGGGAAGCTTATTATCGTCATAATTCTCTGCTAGTTTTCTCTACTGGGAGATCACCTACTATATATAAAGAGTTAAGAAAGCAGAAACCTTTGTTGACTCCCGATATAACGATAATGTCTGTTGGAACTGAAATTACATATGGCGAATCAATGGTACCAGATGACGGGTGGAAACAGTATCTGGATCATAAATGGGACAGGGACATAGTTATGGAAGAAACAGCCAAGTTTCCTGAGCTAGTTAGTCAAGTACGTATCTATCATGTATTCTGTTAATTTATGATTATTAAGATGCTTATCGTTTATTACTTGGGTGAGCCTTGAAGCAACCTTATGGTTGTTGCATTGTAACCTGGAGGTCGTCAATTCAAACCGTAGAAGCTAGAATCAGCCTCTCCGTGAGAGCCTCGTGCATTAGGCTACCCTTTATCGTATATCAAAATTCTTATATGTTGAATCATGTAGGGAGAATGACCTTAAATGCAGTGCTGTATTTGCTATTTTAAGAGCATTTATATTTAATTATCAGTATGTTGTCTTTGAAATTTCTAGAATAACTGCAGTCAGAGACAGAGCAACGACCTCACAAGGTTAGCTTCAATTTGGAGAAAGGGAAGGCATCAAAAGTCATGCAAGCTCTCTCAAAATGTTTGGAAAAACGTGGGGTAAGATTATTGTCATTATCCATAGAAACATGGGATAAGATTGTAATTTGTAATTCATAAACAACCTTACTGGTAGAAATTTGTGTGCTTCGTTTGAGAGCTTTACCTGCATTTTGTTTTTTTATGGTTGGTGCTTAATATGGCTGATCAAGTAGTCTTAATCTAATTTACTTTTAAAATGCCACAGTTTTATTGTATTTGAGATTTTCTTACTTCTGAAATTACTGCTTTGTTTTCCAGTTAGATGTGAAAATAATTTATAGCAATAGTATTGCTTTGGATGTATTACCACAAGCAGCTGGCAAAGGAAGGGCCCTTGCTTTTCTGCTCGAAAAATTAAAAGCTGATGGAATTCGACCACTCAACACTCTTGTTTGTGGTGATTCTGGAAATGATGCCGAACTGTTCAATGTACCTGAAGTGTATGGTGTCATGGTTTGTAACATTATGAAAATTACTAAATTTTCTATTTATATACTCCCACATTTGTCTGCTGTGTTTTTAATTTGTGACTGCTGTCGTGGTTGTGGTTACAATGTGAACCTTTATATTGCTGTAAAATGTGGTGTCGAAATTGCAGTTGCGAAGTTGTTGCGGAGACTTCAAAATCTGCAATATTGTGGCCACAATTTTCAGTTCCAGACCACAATTTAAAACCATGTTTGTCACAGTTGTCTATTGTGATTTTTAATTATGATTATACGGTGAAAAATAATTGCTCGCATATTTACAGGTCGGTAATGCGCAAGAAGAATTGGTTGAATGGTATGCTGAAAATGCAAGGGACAATGCACAAATAATTCATGCAACGGAGAGATGTGCAGCTGGTATTATGCAAGCCATTGGTAACTTCACTCTTGGTCCAAATGTGTCTCCAAGAGATGTTAGAGACTCAATGTTAAACATTAAAATTCTTAGTCCTAGCCATGAAGTAGTGATGTTCTACTTATTATACGAGAGATGGTTGCGTGGAGATGTTGATAATTCTGAGCAGTATATACAAAATATAAAATCAATATTTGTAAGTTTGATACAATTTTCGAATTTAATGTATGGTCGCAAAATTGATTAGAAATCCATTGCTAAGCCTGGTCAGTCAGAGTTGAATTGATCTTGCATGCATGAATACCAAATGCCGACTTTTGCCAAGGCCGGCCGAATTATTTTTAATAGTAAGTGGGGCCTAAAGCAAGGTTGAATATATAGGACCTTGCCTCTTCAAAAAAAAAGAATATATAGGACCTTAGTTGTTAGAATATGTGGCCATTTTGCTTGTAAAATCTAATGAAAAGTAATTGATTGTTGGTGGGCCTAAAACGAGGGCTTTAGCAGCCTTACTTTTGGGCCGGGAGTTGGAATAATTCAGAACTGAAATGAAGTTCCAGTTGACATATATGGTCTAATAAATGCAGAATTTTATATAGCCAAATATTTTCTATATATGATTATATGAAACATTAAATGGGTGGACATGTTTTTTGTAACTTGAAATTAAGTGATGTAGATTTTGTGAACCTAAAGAGTAAAACTGCCAATGCTATTTTCTCACATTTTTTGTTTGTCTGTAGCATTCTACTGGGAATGTTGTCCATCCCTCAGGAGTTGAACGACCTATGCAGCAAATTATTGATACTTTACCAAAGCTGTTCGGTGAGAAGCGAGGCCTAGACTTTCGAGTTTGGATTGATCGTGTATCTTTTGCAGAGGTTAGTTTGGGCTCATGGCTGGTCAACTTTGACAAGTGGGAGTTATCTGGTGAGATTATTTTCTAACTCTCCATGGTCTTTTTTTTTATAACTTTGCTTCTTTATTTCCTTCATGAGTTTTTCACAAGGGTTTGAATATGCAAGAATGGACTAGTATTGTGGGAATGTTTGACATTCCTGTTTAATTATTTGACTTTTTTTCATTTTGAGACATCAATTAAAGATGGAAATTAAAGAATCTGAAAGTACGTGTTAGGATAGAACAAAGGTGAATTAGAGTAGTGATGAGGTATTTGAGCAATTGGTTAGTTAGTTTGTAAAGGAGAGTGCTATTTTGTGTTCATCATATATTCTTTTGCTTTTCCTGTTATTGCTTAATACAGTTATCAGTTTGACATGTATCTTCTAAGCATTAACGTGTTGCGTCCTTCATACCTTAATCTTTACCTTGGCACAATTTTAAAATGTGTTCTCGCATATTGCACAAGTTACATGTACTATGAATGGTTGATATTAGAAATACAATTAGTATTTGCTTTCAAAGTATGACCAGTTCTGTGGGAAGTATCAGTGCTCGTTCTGCAGAAACTAGAACCGGATTTATACGATGAATGATTGTTATACGAGTAATTGTCCGATTTTCATCCGTGATCATGCTTCTAAGTTTCCAAATTCAATGTAGTATGTTGATTTTCCTTTTGCTCATTCAAATTGTACTTAAGGGTTCTTATCTAAGGCTGTTAAGTATAATTTGGTTTTATGACTTTTATAATTTGTCCTGCTCTTCTTTGACTTATTAATTTCTGTCATCCAAATCAGGGACTGAGTTAAGGTGTTGTTTAACAAAGGTTTTGATGAACTCAAAGGTGAGTACTCAAGTCTTTCTAAGTATCTGCTCTTATTTTTTATTTAATAGCGCGCTTTGGTCCCCGACGTTATCTCTCATTTGTACTCAAGGTTTTGATGAACTCAAAGGTTTTGCAAACAGAGAGTGACGTTGTGTTACTGACATGGCATGACATGCGAAATGGTCGTGCCACGTCATCATTCAATAGATGACTATCACACGAGAGACAAAAACCGAAAAGAAAAAAAAAAAATGTTTTATATGAATATTTTGATAAATGTTACCAATTATTAATTATTAATTACCAACATGTGGATTTTTGGCAGGTTGAAGCACCAAATGAGTTTACCTGGATGCATTTACATCAGACTTGGTTGGATGGTTTAGAAGGAAAGGATGATACTTCTTGGTTTATCTAATACTGTTAACCTTTTCAATGTATTTAGCTGAGTATTGGACATTGAAATCTGCACTCACACCTTAGAGGTGACCAAGCTGCGAGGTGTATTTTGTTTGTGTAATAATAGTTCTGTCAAGGCAACCTGAAATGTTGATGAAAGAAGTCTAGACTAATAAGAGAAGAAACTAAATTCTACAGTGTAAAACAGTTGGATGAAAATTTTCAAAACAAGTCAATTTATGGTGTGAGATAGCTCAACTAATTTAAGTTAAAGATAAAGCTAATTGACTGCAGTTGCATCATTTGTTATGGGGTGGTGTTAACTTGTGCCCTTATGCGGTCTAAAACAAAGTTATGAAGTGAAATAAGTTAAACACAAAGAGCAAGAGATAACACAAGCAATTATCCTAATTTCCCTCACAAACCGAGGTTAGAGTCCCTTTACACTTTCAAGGGATTTTCACTATAATCTCACTAGATTACATTTTGCTCAAACACACAAGTAAGATATTTCTTTTGTTCAATCACACAAGAAAGAGACTTCTGCAAACAAAGTTTTAAAAATAAATAAGATTGTTTTTACACTTTATATACAATCAGACGTGTAATAAATTTAAGTTCATATGACTTCTGAGACTTAAGAAATTCTAAAAAATAAAAGTTTATACGAATTCGAGCATGCATCTCTAAAGAATGAGCAATTCCTACTAAAGAGTCACATAATATTAATGTACCAAAAACTCCTAACTCTAAGGATATCAGGACATGTGAAGCTTGTCCTAAATTACATGAAGATATCTAGAACAAGCCTCAAGTTCCCATGACCTTTGCTAAAAGATCAAATAACTTTAACTCATTCCAAAAGGTCCTCCAAAAATAAGTTTCAAAACAAACATCGAAATAACAAAGTTCATGGACACAAAGTTATGTGTCATTATTGTAGAGAAGTTGGGTACACCACACCTCATTGCCGTGCAAATTTTAGTTCTGAAAGGGTTAATGGGATGGGTACCAAAACAATATACTTATTTCACTAATCCCAAGGACCCAACGTATGTTGGGGAGCTAAATCTTACCTAAATGTTGTAGGAGTGCTTTGCGACCACTAGAAGAAAATGATATCTAGATAGTGGTTGTTTAAGACACATGATGGGAGACTCATCCATGTTCATCGACTTTAAAATAAAGGAACACGAGTTTGTCTCTTACGGTGACAATAATAAAGGTTAGATTCTAGGTAAGGGTGTTGTGGTAAATCCCTCCACAACCACAATCAAAGATATAATTCTTGTTGAAGGGCTTAAGCATAATCTCCTTAGCATTAGTCAATTTTGCGACAATGAGTTTACTATAACTTTCAACTCCCATGGTTGCATCATTGAGCATAATGATGACAACGAATTATGTTTAAGGGTTTAAGAGTTGATAATGTATATGTTCTTGATTTAGATGATGTATCACTAAGTGACGCTAAATGTCTTATGTGATACTTGTCAAAAGGGGAAGCAAACTAGAGTATCTTTCAAACCAAAAAATGTTGTTTCTACTTCAAAACCTAGCTTCTCCATCTTGATCTTTTTGGTCCTTCAAGAACAAAAAGTCTAGGTGGAAATTATTACGGATTTGTTATTGTTGATGACTATTCTAGATTTACTTGGACTTTCTTCTTGTATAGCAAAGACGAAACCTTTAATGCTTTTGCAAAATTTGCTAAGGTTATTCAAAATAAATTTTCCCTGAAAATTGTGTCCCTTAAAAGTGATCATGGTGGTGAGTATGTCAACCACCATTTTGAAGATTTTAGTGATGAGTTTGACATTTCACACAATTTTTCATGACCTAAAACTCCTCAACAAAATGGTGTCGTTCAAAGGAAAAACATAGTTTTAGAGGAGCTTGCTAGGACAATAATAAATGAAATGAATCTTCCTAAGTACTTTTGGGCGAATGCGATTAATACCGCATGTCACGTCTTAAATAGGGTTGTCATTAGACCAATTATAGATAATACACCATATGAACTACTTAAAGGAAGAAAGTCAAACTTATCATATCTAAGGGTTTTTGGTTGTAAATGTTTTATCTTAAACAATAGCAAGGATAAACTTGGTAAATTTAATGAAAAATTGGATAAGGGTATCTTCTTGGGATACTCATCTACTAACAAGAGGACCCTCATTGTTGAGGAATCCGTTCATGTTGCTTTTGATGAGACACCTCCCTAAGTGGTTGGGAAAGGTACTTCTTTTGATGTTGTAGGAATAAACACTAAGGATATTGTCGAGGATGATGACCAATAAGAAGCTCATCTGAAAGACGAGGACAACAAGGATAAGGAATTTGCGGAATACATTCACGAGGATGAAAAACAAGAAACCTCACCACTGTCTTCTCATGATTGGATCACCACGAGAGACCACCCTTTGGAAAATATTCTCAGCGACATCAAGAAGGGAGTAAGTACTGTTGCTCTATATGGCTATTAGGTTACCAAGCTAGAGGGGGAGTGAATAGCTTTTTGAAAAGTTTTTCCGGAGTTTTAATAAAAACCAATTTTAACGAAATTGACTATTGGAATCGTGCTAGAACAATCACAAACAATGAATCAAAAAGACAAATATATGTGCAGTAAGATTTAATCTTAGAATTAAGAGATTCACGATAAAAATCTTATTATACAATCAAACTTTAATCAACCTTGAACAATGTACAAAACTTATAACAATTTCAAACCAAACCTATATGAACAAAACTACTAAGCTATCAAATTAAAACACAATACGTGTGTAATTGAAGAATTGAATAGATTTTGTAATCAATTGATCTAAGCAAATTATATGAAACCTAATTCAATGAATTAGATTAATTTTCAATGAAAAACAACTTAGATCAACACTAGCAATTATCCTAACAATTATTCAATTAATCACATGCCATAGTAAAAAGTAAAGAGGATAGGGAAGAGAGATAACACCGATAATTTTATAGTAGTTCACTCTTTCTCGTCCTCGCTAGAGCTACGTCTACTCTTCTTGATGAAGTACGCCTTCACCAAGGTCATCCACTAAGTAACAAATGTTGATTACAATGTGTTTACAAGAGTTCCTTGAAATTAAACCTAATTCTTCAACCCTTATGCAAACACTCCCCCAAACTCCAAGTAACCCTTGAATTTGGTGCTCCTTGAATCTTCGAATCCTTGAATACATGTGCACCCCTTCAAACTCTTCACTCAAGTCTTTAATGCTACGTTCGGTAAACGAATCCCCTTCGACTTCAAGAACGGTTAGAAAGACCCCCAGGTCCTTTGGAGGTGGAATGAGATTATTCACTTTACTTTGAAGCCTTGATTAAGCCCAATCAATCTTCTTGAGAGAACCAACTTACCCTAGAGAACCAATGTGACTCAAAGAACAAAGTGATTCTAAAAAAAATGTTTAATCTTGAAGAATTTATGAACAATGAGTTTTTGAGACCTAGAGAGAAAAGTTGCAAACGATTCAATAATTGGGGTGTTATGAGGAAGTGTGTGTGTGTGTGTGTGTGTGTGTCTATATATATATATATATATATATATATATATATATATATATATATATATATATATATATATATATATATATATATATATATAAGGATGGCAAGTGCAAAATTTAGGTCAAAAACAACAGAGTGAATCGATTCACTTTATGTCTGAATCGATTCAGACAGCTAAATGACAAGCCAGATGAACATTGAAGATTGATGCGCATCAGACACTATTTGAATCGATTCAAATATCCCCATATGAAGATTGATACGATTCAAACTCTTTTGAATCGATTCAGGCAGGGAAGAAGTGAAAAATTGATGTTGTCAACATTTGAATCGATTCAGAGTTTAGGAAAACTGTGAATCGATTCACTATGACACTATTCACGAAAACTGTGAATAGATTCACTGTGATACTATTCAAGAAAACTGTGAATAGATTCACTGTGATACTATTCAGGAAAATTTGACTCGATACAAGGGAGTGACACAAGGAAAATGGACAAAAGGAATTCTTGATATGAATCATGAATCGAATCAAGCAATTAACGGAAGAATTTTCCTATACATGACAACACACAAGACATCAAGGAATCACATGACGCAATGAGACATGGTTTGCTAGGTGCTTTAACAAGTTTCTAAGCTAAAGCTAATTAACATAAAATAGCATCATCAAATAAAAAAGCTATCCTAGACATCATCAAAACATAAACTAAAGCAATAAGGAATCCTATCTTTAAGTACTAGGTCTCAGGTAAAAAAATTATGTGGTTACACTACTTTCTGCTCACAAATTGAGCTAAGACCATAAAGGAAGCAATGATTGACGAAAATTGGATTCTTGCTATGCAAGATGAACTAAATCAATTTAAAAGAAATGAAGTTTGGGAGTTAGTTTCTTGCCCAAAGGAAAATCAATCATTGGAACCAAATGGGTCTTTAAGAACAAATTGGAAGAAAATGGAATAATCACAAGAAATAAGGCAAAAGGAGGAGACCTATGCCCCTTAGCCTGTCTTGAGGCCATACGTCTCCTTTTGGCATTCGCTTGTTGTTTAGGCTTTAATTTATATCAAATGGATGTTAAATCTGTTTTTCTAAATGGTTTACTAAACGAAGAGGTATACGTGTTACCACCACCCAATTTTGAAGATCATGAATTTCCAGATCATGTTTACAAGTTAAGAAGGGCTCTTTATGGTCTCAAACAAGCTCCTAGAGCTTGGTATGAGAGGTTGAGCAAGTTTTTATTGGATAAAGGAATTTCTTGTGAAAGTTTTGACACCACTTTGTTTAGTGAACGAAAAGGAAAAGATATTCTACTTGTTTAAGTCTTTGTTAATGATATATATCATCTTTAGGTCAACTGATGAAAGTTTGTGTAGAGAATTTTCCAAGCTCATGCAGGGTGAGTTAGAAATGTCTCTCATGGGGGAGCTCACTTTCTTCCTTGGGCTCCAAATAAATCAAGCCAGGGAAGGGACATTTGTTAGCCAAACGAAATACGCCTTGGAGTTGCTCAAAAATCCGACATGCAAGATTGCAAGTCTATCTCCACTCCCATGGCCTCGGCTGTTTTAATAGAGAAGAATGAGTTTGGCATTGACGTTGACAACAAAAGTTATCAAAGTATGATAGGTTCTTTGCTTTATTTAACAATAAGTAGACCCGATATCCACTTTAGAGTTTTGCATGTATGCTAGATACCAAGCCTCCCCTAAGGAATCCCATCTAACAACTGTTAAAAGAATTTTGCGCTACTTAAGAGGAACTACACATTTTGGTCTATTGTATCCAAAGGGGGGTTCTTGTTGTCTACTTGGGTTTTCAGATTCTGACTTTGCCGGTTGCAACTCAGACCGAAAGAGCACTAGTGGGACTTGTCATTTATTTTGAAATAGTTTAATCTCGTGGCATAGCAAAAAGAAACATAGTGTTGCTCTTTCTACCGCTGAGGCTAAATATGTGGTGGCTGGTAGTTGTTTCTCATAGATTTATGGCTCAAGCAACAACTACTCGACTGTGATTTAAAACTTGGTTGTGTTCCAATTAAATGTGATAACACTAGTGCTATAAACCATACCAAAAACTCAGTTTTACATTCAAGAACTAAACACATTGAGATTCGGCATCATTTCCTTAGGGATCATGTTGAAAAGAATCATGTGACTTTTGAGTATTTTGACACTATGTGTCAACTTGCTGACATTTTTACAAAACCTCTACCATCCGACTCTTTCCTCAAGATCAGTAGGAAACTAGATATCTTAGATACCTCTTGTTTTAAAAAGACCTAATATTTATTACCTTTTGACCATGTCTTCCTTAGGAACACTCCTTACATTTCTCTAATTTGGTAAGATCTCAATCTCTCCATCTATTTATGACTCAATAAATGTTTCTTCTCATTGGTTTGGACAACATCGTGTTTATTTCTCTGCTTTGCATGCCTATAGTTTGTATTTGTGCTGGCATGCCTACAAGTTTCTAATTTTTTCTTTTTTCTTCTTCCCCATTATTTTCTATTTTGGTTACTATCTCTTTCTGACGTTGTCAAAGAGGGAGATCTATGTTGATGAAGAATACCATCTTTATTACCCATAAATGCATATATACATATGCTGCCATGTTTTGTCATGTTTTCTTGCTTGCTTGTTTGGTCTTTTTGTTATGATATGTTTCATGGGGGACCTAAGACCACATCATCAACATTGCTTGACATCATTAAAAATGGGGAGAATGAAGTTATGTGTAGATATAGGCTTTTTTTTATGATGTTCATTAGATAGTTTAATTGGATGATGTTTAAATATTGGTAGTTATAGCCTAGAATCATGTTAAAGTACCTAACAATTCTTTCCTCTTTGTGTCCTATGGTCCCTTGTTGTCTGTGTTGTTTGTATGTAAAAATCTTCATTTTTCATGGTCAAAATGACTTTCTATAAAATTGATTCGATTCAAACTATTTTGAATCGTATCAAGAAATGTTTATGTCATTTTTCCTCAACGCCTGTGCATTTTAAATCGATTCATGAATTGATGAATCATATCATAATTAATCGAATCAGTCTTGTTTTGATTCGTATCACTGTTTTCTTCTGGTCTTTTTTCATTGTTCTTTGAATCACATCAACCTTCATATGGGGAAATATGAATTGATTCAAATATAGTTTGATTTGTATCAATCTTCATCGCTCAGCTTGTTTGTCTTTAGCTGTCTGAATTGATTCACACATTTAGTGATTCGATTCATTATGTTTTTTTTAGCCACAATTTTGCATTTGCCGCTCTTATATATATATATATATATATATATATATATATATATATATATATATATATACTCATATCATGCAAACTACTAAATCACTTGCATCTATTCTCACTTGAGTCTCCAAACCTCTCCAAACCTCTTTATCCATTTTTTCTTCAGATTAAGCACTTTTTCTAAGAATCATCATGGTCTTTGAGTCATAGGTTTCTAGAGTGTTATAGAGATTGTAATTGATTGCTTTCCAAATCCACTTGAGTTGTCCTAGTGGGGTATTGGCTTGGGACCTGGGAGTGTGCTCCTCCTCGAGGTCTCAGGTTCGATTCTCTCCAGTGTCAATTTAAGTGGGATAATTTAGCTTCTTCAAAAAAAATTGATTGCTTTCCAAGATAGAAAGAACCCCCAATATCCTTAGAGGTGGAATTAAATTACTCACTTCACTTTAGATCCTTGATTCCCAATCAATATCTTGGAATTAAATTCCACCTCTAAGGATATTGGGGGTTCTTTCTAACCTTCTCAAGTTCAAGGGGGTCTAATCACCGGACATAGCAAAGAAGAGTTCGAGGGAAGAGCTTCAAGGATTGCATGAGTGATTCATGATTCGAAGACATTGCATGAGTGATTCATGATTCGAAGACTTGTAGAAACACCAGTTTCAAAGGGTATTTGAAGATTGGGGGTTGTGGTTGCATATGAATTGAAAATTACGGTAATTTAAGGAGTTCTTGTAATCACAACATTGTAATCAAACATTCAATTTTAGTGGAAGTCCTTGGTAGAGACATTTTCTACCAAGAATAGTAGACGTACCCCGATGCGAGGAGGAAAAGGGGAACTACTATAAATCTCAGTGTCGTTTCTCTTCCCTTTCCTCTTTTACTTTGTTTAATTTGAGTATATGATTGTTTGATGATTGTTTAGAATTGATTTGAATGTGATCTAGTTTCAATTTGTTAACCTTGACTTAATTCTTTGAATTAGGTTTTCTTTCAATCCATATTGATCACATTTGAATACAATCAAGTCTCAATGCATCAAACACATATATCTTGTGTTCATTAGTTATAGCTCATTTTAATGCTCTTAGGTTTGGTTTGAGAATTGTCTTGTTTGGTATATTGTGTGAGAATTATTAATCATTTATTCTATTAAGATTCAGAATTTGAATCTCTCAATTGAATAGTAAATCTTATTGTACATGTATTGCATTTTCTTAATCTCTTTGTCATTGTTATCGTTTCAAGCACAAATCTAATAAATCAATTTGTTTTCAAACTCGCTTTCGCTAAAAATGCGATAAATTTTGTAAAACGCTATTCACCCCCCCCCCCCCCTCGCCTAGCGTGTATTCTATCTTGCCATATATTCCAACACTCTAATGTTAAAATCTACATTTTACTCCCTCAATAATTGTTTTTTTATTTATAATAATCTAGCAAAAAGAAATCTAACACACTTTAAAAAAAAAATAGCATTGCGGGTTAATATAATCAAAAATTGAAAACAGCTATTTTTTATTCATAATTTCACTAGCATATAATTTTAAACCCTATTAGAAAATATGAAGCAACCCAAAATAAAATTAAAATATGTGAAAAATTACTAAAGACGATAAGGTACGGTTATTTTAAAGTTAATTTTATACTCTAACTTATAAAATTAATAATATTTAAATTTAATAATCATTGACATTAAAATTATAAAGAAATGAATTTATTTTTCTTAAATGGTGGTTCAAAATTAGTATATATCATAAAGATATTTATTTATGTTAAAATAAATTACTGTGTAGTGCATATTTAATTATTAAGGGAGGGGATTGTAATTTAAGCATCTTATAGGGAAGGAGAGTATAAATTTTAGTTTTCATGATAGGGGAGTGTATATTTTAACATTAGATGGAAGAGAAGTCTAATTTAAGCTTCTCTTAGGGGAGAGGAATGTATATATCATTCTAGCGACAAATTTATTTGTCAAAAAAATAAATAAATTATTTGTCATATCTTATATGTCGTTTTACAATACCAATAAATTATTGATAATTACTTTTCTATTACACTCATTACTATTTATTACTCCTTTTTTCCAATTATTTAAATTTCTCTTTCTCATACCTTCAATGAAAGACAATTTTTTAAAATAAGTAAATAACATTATTTTTCTTTATCCTCTAAAAACAAATCATAATTTCTCTTTAAAATAAAAAATTAACTATATTTTTTGATTGTGTGAAATCGACAAAATGACATATAATTTAGGATAGAAACAAAATCTTCAAAAAAAAAGTTATGTGCATTGAACGGATAAAAGTACTAATTACTTTAAATGTACAAATGTCTTGTTTGTATTGAATTAGTTGTTTTCATTTGAAAAATTCCTTTCAAGAAATGTTTTGTTAAACAAATATGTATGTAAGTAATATATTTTTTAAATATACTCTTAATATTATTCAAAAATTAATAATGATTCTTAGATAAAAAATTTGTTGTCCTCGTGAGCTTAACTCAGTTGGTAGTGACAATGCATAATATATGCAAGGTCCAGGGTTCAAACCCCAACCACCACAAAAAAATATAACAAAATTTGTTATATTTTACTACTCTATTATGTATTAATTATTTTATTACTCTATTATGTATTTAATTATTATTACTCTATTATGTATTAATTATTTTATTGCTCTATTATGTATTTAATTATTTATTTTTGAAGATAAAAAAAGTTCAATAATAACAATATATTTTTTATCAAAAAAATAGATATAAGAAATCGTTATTTCAATTTCGTTTTGATTTTTCAAGTAATCCTTTTATGAGATGGATAATTATTCAATTTTATTAATTTTTGTGTTATATAATTGTATTGATAAGGACTAAATAAAGTAATAAAAACTATATAACTTCTTTCAACATCTTTGTTGAGACGATAACTTGCTTTTTTATTGCTTTAAACGATTTAGGGCACTTCCTAGTCTTAACTTTTTTTGTGTTATATAATTGAATTAGTAATGAATAACATCCTCCACGACAATGTACTCGGAATAGGTCAAATTTATAAGCAAAAAACACATTTTTAGGTTCATTGAATAATTAATGTATCCGGTCACATTTATATGTTAGATACATTAGTTATTCAATGTACCTAAAAAGTTGTTTTTTGCTTATAAATATGACCGGAGGGAGTATATTACTAGCAAAAGAAACCCTTGTTAGCAAGAAGATCAACATGATGAATAGTTTCTCCGCAGGTATATGAAACTTAAGTCATCCATGAGAAAATTTAGGAGAGATAAACCTCTTGCAGAAGAGGTTGCAAGAAAGTATACCTAATATTGCATAAAACAAACATATCCAAAAATGCGTTAGAATAAATCTCGAAAATAACCCAAGGAAGAAATATTGTTGGTGACAGCTTAATACTCTATTTTACCTTTTTTTTTTAAATGATACTAAGACAATAAATTTAAAATATTTCTCTCTGAGGAACGATAAACTTGGTAAAACTAACACTAATTGTTAACAAATTTTATAATACTATCCTGTGTTTTCATTCACACTTAAAATTTTAGTAACCTCATAATTTATTTTATATGTGTGTAATCACAATATTAGTAATTCTTTCGCATTTATATCACTTACCATATATGCTCTATATCATTGTTTCGAGACTTGTCCAGATGGACACAACTGTTTTAATATCAATCAATGTAATTCTTCTCTATAAAATGATTCATTGATCATGAGTAAATCAAGTATTTTAATTTCACAAAAAAAAAAAATTATATCACAAAATCCTTACTAAGAACAAAAATATCTTTGCATTCTATATGTCTTACATTTATCCCTTCAACACAACATGCACCCATTTAACATTGGGTGTGTGTCCATGTCCCAAATTGAACACACACACGTATCATATTGGAAGGAGATGGTGGGGTTATTCAACTAACTTGATGCTTTTTGATGATCCTTGGAAGATCAAGAAGGTTCTTCAAGAGGATGATCTTGCTGATAAGCTATTGCTGGACAAAGATTTGGTAGAGGAATTGGTGTTGCCTGTGTTGAGTGCTCGTGCTGATCTTGAAAGAGGAGCTTTGGTTAGGATTTTTGATTATGACACTGAATCCATGCATGTGCTGGTTCATAAGAGATGTGTTTCTTCAGGAAATTATGGTTTCTTTGACAATTGGTTTTATGATTTTGTTAGAAGAAGGGGATTAAAGAAAGGAGATGAAATTGGCTTCCATTGGAATCCATATATGAAACACTTTGATTTCTCTGTTCTATTTAGGACTATTAGGATGTAGTCGCATGCACTAGAAGAATTGTTATGTACTACTCCCTCTGGTCAATATTATAATTAAAAAACTACTTTTTAGATTCATTGAATGAATGATGTATGTGGTCATTAATATAGATCTTATACATCATTTATTCAATGAACGTAAAAAATAATTTTTTACTTATAATAGTGACTGGAGGGAGTTCTTGACTAGTAGTATTTTCAATTTTAAGTGGTTTTGTAATAATCCTTTTTAATTCAAGAAAAAACAATTGGGTAAAAAACTTCACTCTCCAACAAGACGGTCCTCTCTCTCTCTCTCTCTCTCTCTCTCTCTCTCTCTCTCTCTCTCTCTAGGTTTTCTCTTCCAGTTTCTTCATTGAGGGGTGGTTTTGGGTCAATTTTTGACCTAAAATCACTCATCTTCATCTTTTTCTCTCTATTTCAATCCAAATAAGTGATTTTCACATAGATCTAGGTTTTTTCTTCGTGATTTCGTCTTCTGCGTGTGGTGGTGTGTTGTTCGTGATCTTGTGCGGTATTGTTCGATTTTTTGTCTTGTTGCAGTGTTGTTTGATTTCCCGTCTTGTTGCGGTGTTCATTTGATTCATATTGAAAGATCGATTATTCAATCGAAGATTTGGGCGTCAACGTTGGAGATCCAGAGGCATGGGTATTCCGGTCACTTTAATTTTATCATATATTTTTGTAGACATTATGCCGTTATATGCTATTAATTTGGATGTTGTGAGTTTGTTCGCAGATTCAACCTTTATGTTTTTAGTGGTGTTGAATGATGTACTCTATCGATTTAAATGAATGAATATCGTTTTGTTTTTGTCAAAAAAAATACAATTGGGTTTTTTTTTCACAACTATGCATCGCTCTCTTTTGTTCATATGTCATTTGTTCTTCATTAATGTTGGTTATGATGATAATATAAAATTCAAGTTATTCGATAAATTTCCGTTATGCTACAGCTTTTGCTTTCTATCGAGACAACATTATGTTCTATTTTCTAGGTATAGTGTAAGGGAGAGGTAGTTTTTGATCTTTTTGTTGGCTTGGAATAACCTCTCAGCATTGTTGTTTCTCCTTTAATCTAAATAAGTGGTATCCATAGAAATCTAGTTTTTCTTTCATATTTTTCTGTGATTTCATCGTTTGATTTTGACATTGCTTTGTTTGTCTTCTTGTTCCACTTCCAATCTATTTCAGACTCAATCAATGATTCACGCATCAACATTATTGGTGTTGTGGAAAATATACATGTTGAAAGAGTCTCACATTTCCTAGTATTGTAAAATAAAAGGGGGACAAGGCTACATATTGGACTTTAGTTATTCATTGTAAGATGCACAAATCAAAATCACTTTATGTTTATATTTGAATCATTTTCTATTATAATCTTTTTCTATTAGATTAGTTCTTTATATTATACTCATTATTTAAAGTGTTGCAATGGCAGGTTATATATTTTCTTTGGAGAGCTTGGGACTATTTGGGTCATGGGGTGGTTGAGGGTAATCTATGTGTTGTAACATTTTTTATATGTTATTCTCTAATCGATGTGTTGACACATATTTTTAGCATTTTTACAGCTTCTTGAGATTAGAAGATGTAGGGTCCTCTTGTTTTCCATCTTTCAGATCTAACATGATTTTTTTAAGATCTTTCGTATTTTTTTTCTTCAGTGCAAGCTATCATCTTGGTCTATAGATGGTGTGACCCTCAGTTGTTAGACCAAGGATTTTCACTAAAAAATTTGGGTTAATTTTTTTATCTCAATGCCTTTCAAGTTTGAGACAAGAAGGTTTTTGTCATAGAAAACCCTAGAATGCAAATAAAAAGAATAAAGAAAAATCAAGGGATGTGAACTTCCATAAATTGCTCCAACCAAGAGATTCATTGGTCTTTGTGAGATCAACTCCTCCACTAAGAAGGTTCTCAAATTTATACAACCTAAATGCATCAATTGGGTTGGTTTTTCAATTTTTATCACATAAGAATTACACATCTCATTGGATGAGAGGAACGGAAATCATGATATTATTTTGCAATATATATTTTAAAATGTCCTTTCCTTTTGGAATGTTTTGCACATTTCTCAAAGGATTTTAAAGATGTACTTTTTCTAGATGTGGATGAGGATTTCTTAACAAGTTGAGTTTGTGAAGGTGGTATGGAAATTGGTTTAGGAATTATCGTAGGGATATGTGGAGCTGAAAGAGTGTTCTGAGAATCACTATCATGAATATGGTATGTATTTTTGATTCCACAATAGAAGTGTTCTTTCTAGTTTCAATCCCATAAATTATTCTTCCAGACCTTTAGATTTTGGACGTATCCAGGGATTTTATTTTTCCTGGTTTGACAAGAGTGGGATGAGTAGAAGCTATGATTGGTACATAATATGTCCGGTGAGAACGGTTGAGTAGCAACGGTGGCAGAGAATGCTCCAGTGTGGCGGTAAAGGATTTCGACACGGCAGCGATGAGTCTTCCTGGTGGAACGAAAAGTTTATCCAGACTCGTTAGCACTCCGACACTCAAGTCAGTAATGGAACTGAGAAAGAGTGTGTAAAAAGTGTTGTGAAAAGTGATGTGTACCTTGAGGGTGAAGCAAGTTCACCCGTATATAGGCGCGCGTTGGTCATAACCGTCTCCGGGTTATGCTGCATGTGATTATGGACGGAGCAGGACACATGTAGGGTGATCCTTGCGCGAGGGCGTGCTCCTATGTGGCACAATGCATGCAAGCTGACGTACTCCTTCAGACGCGGAGCCTTAAGGCGGCGTAAGTTTGGCCACGTGTCAACGTGGGGTTGGTCTTCTGACCGGTCCAGAACAGTTGCCCCTAAATGATACTATCATAAGAAACGAATACTTATTTCAAAAAGAAGATAAATAAGAAATGGATAATCATACACTATTTTTTATAAAGTATATGATTCAAGCATATCCGCAACACCAAGATATATTCACTACAACATTTTGGCTCTACGGCAACGCCTAATTTTTTGAATGTAAAAAAACTGATTTGGTAGAGCAGTATAGAAAACGATTTTCTAGTTTTGTTTTGTTAGGGTATTCAATTAAAAAAAAAAAATATTCCAACAATTCAACAGCGTTTTGGTATAGGAAATCAAAACGGTATTTTACTGAAAATTTTCAATAACAATTAATAATCGTTCTAATATATATCTTTTAATTATTTTTAATAAAAATAAACACCATTGTGTGGTTTTTTTTTTGAGAGGTTTGTGGAATTTGTTTTGTTCTGCTCGCTAGTCTCAATTAATCAAACAATCTTCTTTGCACCTTAAAAAAAAAAAAAAAAACAAAGTAGAACACTTCCCAAAATCCCATCGAACCTTCCCACCGGTAAAATCTCGTAACCACCGAACCTTCAAAACCGAAGTAGAAGGAAGAAACAAAAAAAAAAGGGCAATAGCTCACACCAACACAACACTCTCTTCGTATCAGATCTAAATCTCTCTTCCCTCTATTCTCTGATTCTGATCATTGGTTCCGATCCCCGATTTCGGCGACTTGATTCATCGAATCCTTTTCTCGCAATTCGGTCTGATTCAACTTTCCCGGCGAACACATGCAATCATCGATCATGAATCCTCTTTCTACAGGAACACATTTAAGGTAATCAATTGAATCCTTCAAATCGAATTAATTTCACACTGTTCTTGCAATGCGTGTGCAGATGCTTTTAATACGTGTATAGATTTTTTTTAATTTATAAGCTGAAATTGGTTATGTGTGTTGATAAATTTTATTCGCTTATGGTTTTAATGTTATTAGTTAGGCTATGTATTTCGAATAGTATTTAGTATTTGAATCAGACATTGAAATTGAGTGAAATGTTGTTGTAATTTATGTATACATAATGCTGCAATTCAATCCAATTTAAATTTAAAGCATAATATTGCCCATCTTCAGTTATGAGTTATGTCCCAGGCACTAACTCATTGACACCGGTAATGATTTGAGAAAGTGAATTATTTGGTAATCACATGTGTCGGTTTCAGACACGAACACACTTGATCAAAGGTTCCACTGGGGACAATTCATAAACAACACGTATTTTGGATATGAAAATAAAAACCAAAGGATTCTTTTTGCTGTTCTCTATTGATTTGGTAAGCACATGTTAAGTTGGGGTTTCTGATTGTGATCTTTTGTATTTTGATTTATTAATTTTCTCCTACTGATTGTGATTCCAATGTGATTTTTCTATATTCTGATTATGATTGCTATTCTCTATTGATTTTTATTTTATTTAAAAGGATTGAGGAATATCAATATCTAGCATAATGCCTTAGACATAATCATCTACTATTTTTTGTGGTCAAAATATATAACGGTTAATCTAATGATTGATGAAAAGATTAGGAATCTAATCCATATATAAACTTTTGTGATGTTTTATAGTAAGCTATTTGTTATATGTGGGAAAATTTTTAGAATTCGAAGACTAAGAAACCTCTTGAAGAATAATTGAAGAAAAGAAAAGTGAATCAAATTTATTTCATAATCTCTACATAAAAGTACAATGCTTATGTAGAGATAAATGTTAAAGTAAAATCCCAAACTTAGCACAACTATAGGAATTATTTTTTGTAATAGAAATATATTCTAATAACTAAATACGTGTTATGATGCTTCTAGATCCTGGTATATTCTAGCAGAAGACTTTTATTTGTATACCACATAGTCCTTGAGTTTGATGGGCGGATTAGTGGACCTTTTGGGCTTATTAGCAGCTGGCTCCTCATTAGTAGGTGAATTGGGCTCATCTGTTGTCACAGTGTCAGGCTGGTTCATAACACTATTTTTTGTCAAGCCATGATCCTTCCCACTGTGTTATTTTATTTTTTCAATTTGAAGTGGTCCAAGATGAAACACTTGTCGAATCCATGCCAATTTAAACATTCCTTTTGACCAAATAGTGTGGGTGTTATTATTCGACCTTTCAAGTATAAGAAGGGAAAAAGGTCCAATTATAATATACATTCTTTATTTGTTTTATTTTTTAAAATTTTTGAAGCTCAAACTTTCATTATTTTAATCGAAATAAGCTATCCTTTCTAACCATGAGTGGCATCTCGTTTTTGGTTTGTTAGTATAAATCATATAATGTCCTGATCCAATCCCTTTTAATTTGAGTTTTTGACAACAATATAAATCAAAATAACCCTCATTTTTATACCTTCAGATCACTTTTTTAGTAATAGGACTTTGTTTCCTTTGGTGGATGTACCTGTTGTGGTGTGTTTTGTTTATTGGTGGCCTGCAGCTGTTCTGCGTTTTAATATGGGTATTGGTTTTGGTGCATAACTGTGTTTTGGTGTCTTGCCTTTGTATTAGCTGCTAGATTTATTTTCGTGGATGGTTTTGTCTTTGTAGAAGCTTGTTTGGCTTGGTTTGGGTGTGCCGCCTTTGTTTGGTGCCCGTTTGCTTTGTATTTCTTCTGTTGAGGCATCTCTGTACTTCTTGTGCAGGGTTTTTGATTGTTTAAAAAAAGAAGAATATCAAACAAAACGGTTCTTACATCTTGAAAGTCCTCATAAAGTTCCTATTGAATTTGGCACTTGGAAACGATGTCTCTAAAAATTAGTGTAACTAGAAAGAATTATTGATTCTATGATTGCATTTTTTTCCCATTTTCCTTTTGGCTGATTCTGTTTTAATGACACTGTTGAATATGAAGCATGTGATTTTGTAAAACTAGCTTTGATTCCTTTTTGGTTTTTACATTATTAACCACCTAATTACTTTAGTGGTTAATTAGTTTATAGACTTGATTTTTTTAGCATAATTTGCTTTTCCCCACATCTATTCTTCAAGATTGTTATTATCTAATCATTAAATAATGTCTGCATGTGGGTCTACACACACTGGACTACTGAAATTTGTTGTCATCTATCTGTGATTAATAACAGTGATTGTAATTTTTATATGTATCTAATAATATTATAGGTTGCGGCTAGTAACTGAAGTAGTTTCTATTCCTTACTCTAACTTCACCACTCTACCAATCAGGACATTTGTTGTTGCTTCAGTGAGTACTCTTCAACCAAGGTATGAACCATTGTCCAATAGTCATAGCCATGCATTGATACAATTGAAATTGTAAATACACTGCAAAAGAAATAACGGTAACTCTTGTGGTTCTGAGATAGCTGCTACCAAAGTGAGAAGATTGAAACTACTGGCTGATTCAATGGCGTTGATGAGATGAGAGTAGATTTCAAGGACAGTCAAGAGTGCTTTAATCTCTTTGAGAAGGTATTTATATGGTTTAAGCTTTGTAATTTTATTTTTTATTAGCTGGTAAATGGGGGAGTTGGTTTTTGTTGCATCCAAAGAATGGTTTGATTTGTTTGAGGAATCAAATTAATTTCTCCATGACCACTGATTTAACACTACTCATTTCAGTCTAGCCATTTCTGGCCAAGGGCGCACAACACTTTCCCTTAACTTATGAGTATAGGAGCTAGTTTGGACAAGAGTCAATTAATTCTCGGCACTATCTCCTGTTTATCATTGTTTATTGTACATACTATGATTAATAAAATATTTCACACCATATTTCTAATTCCTCTTGTAAGATAGTTAATAGTAACAAAATCAGTTAAGTTAGTTTAAGTATGTTATGAATCTTGTCCATCAAATGAACTATAATAGCCTAGCCTTATATCTACTCATTAATAGTAATATATTCACTTAAGTTAGTTTAACAGCGTTGAAGAGCATATTTCTTCAAGTTTGTATCTTAGTGACATGCTTGTTTTTCTTCTGTATTACAATCAGAGACAATGGAATTGAAGCACTTTATTAGCTCTTTAAAAGATCAACAGTGTTGTGATTGACAATGGCTAGTCAACAAGGTTTATATATTTTTTTCCCCATTTAACTTGTTGTTGGGTCATGCAATTAACCTTCTCTTTTTGTTTATTTGTATTGTATTGGGTCAAGTACAAGCATGTGATTGATGTGTGGTTCTCGGTGAAGGAAGATGGAGTGTTGGACGTAGTGATTTATAATTTGTGTGTTCTTACTCTTAGTTATAAGAACTTTAATATATTTTAATTAAAGATATAAGTCTTTTATTTTGAACAATGTTATTTTGATAGATATATGAATGATCTATGATTGAGAAGTATTTGAATTTGTCTGGTTCTAGATTTCAAGAATGGTTATTGAACAAATAAAAGAAAAGTTACTACTATCTGATTAGAACCTACATACTAATAAGTTGGATGAAGGCCTATGGTTTATAACAATACAAAACTTTAGAAAATCACTCTAGGTAAAGTTTCAATTACTTTGTTATAGGATTACATACTTTTGATGTTGTGATATCAGCATTGTTGGTGCATTTAATGTCTTAAATTCAAATAGTTATATGTATGCTATAAAGTTAAGCTTAATCACTTAATATTAGTGGTTATAGAGCTCATGCTTCCACTTTTAGCACTATTGGAGTTGATTTTTTTTTTTTTTTTTGATATTGTTGTGTAGATCAACAAAACTATATGGTCTACTACTACTCTAATATAAGAAGACTTAAGTTTTTTTTTCTCTGGGAGTGTATATGGTCTGTTGTAGTTGACAAGTCGTTTGCAGAAGTACGAGTTCTGAAAAAGGAAATTGGAGGCTGGACCAATGAGTACTTCTACTATTAATTTTCAAGATGGTTTTATTGGTAGTTATAAGGCTCATATCTCCACAGTTGCATAGTATGGAGGACAATATAGTTATGTTGATGGTTCAGCAGGTATGTTATAATATTTTGTAGAATGTGAAATTTAATAACGTGTGTTGTGGAGCAGTTTGTGATGCAGTATGAGTTTTGTGTTAGTCTTAGAGTAGAGAAATATTCTATGTAGGTGGCCTAGGATCTTGATTGAGGACCTACTAGTTTAGTATTATCATATGAAAAGAAGGATAACAAATGTTTGAAATATAATAGTTTAGTACACTTTATTGTTGTGTCTCTTTGGAAGGGAGTGGCTTTGAAATTACTACCTCAGTGTTTGACATATACAATTTAATTGTTTATTGAATATATTTCTTTTATTTTGTAGATGAATCGTTAATGATGATATCAATGAAGAATTTCAAGATTTTGGAGTACAAGAGATGAAGACATATGTTGATGTTTAAGTGTTGTTTAGATTGTGAAAATGATAATTGACATTTTGACTTAAAAGTGTACATTAAATATTCGAGTACTTTATTGGTGAAGAATGTTATTTTTGATACGTATCTGAATGATATATTATTGGCAAGTATTTGGTATGTAATTTTGAATTTAGGAGTATATTTGAATTTTGTATGTATAACATTTCACTGAAGTCAAATGATAGTTTTATTTCTGACATGAACAGAGTAAGGGAAAAAATAATGATTAATGCAACATAATTTTTTAAAAATTACAAATTTATTCACAACGGTGAAGAAGCGTTGCAGTAGCTTACAGCAGATATTTACCCTTGGGTCTAAGAGAACGCTTTCTGGAATAACATCAATCCAAAACCGTTGGAATAACGCCGAAAAGGCCGTTCTTAATTTGAGGCAATGGCAACGGATTTTTTGTCGGGACGGCTTAAAACCGTTGAAAATGTGAAATTTCAAAACCGTTTTAAAAGTGTACCTAAGACCACGGTTTTATCTATGCCGTTACCGTTTATGGAAAAAACCGTTTCGAAAGGATAAGACAACGCCTCAGTCCGCCACGACCAGAAAAGCGTTCTGGTATCCTACGGAAACGGTTTTTTTATATTACACAACAGAATTTTAGCGTTTTCATAGGATGGAAATGTTGATTCAATATTATAATCTGATTTAGTCAAGGTTACTAACTCTCCAAGAGTTGTTTCCCTTCACTTTGCTTCCAAATCTTTCATCTCAAATCGGTTCAAGAATCGTATAAAACTGGATTGAAAATCATTTGAAATATATGAATTAGAAAGAAGAAAAAAAAAATCTCGTCCAAACGTACACTTAAAAATATGTGTGATGTTTAAAGAGTAGACATAGAGAAATAGGATACTTGACTAGTCAATTTAGTTGAACATACATATAAGAGTGAGTGGTGGTTATTTATAAGTATGATGTGTTCTTTACAAAAGGTTTCATGATTGCCCCTAAATTCGTTGATGCCTTTATGGCTCAATGGCTTTAACAGAGGAGGCGTTCGACAAGGGCACTGCTGATGGGGCGGCCTTCGATGTGTTTGTTAGGAAATTTTGATATCGTTCGCAAAGAGGTGGCGCCCGATTGTGAGTTAGTGGAAGTAGTTGACATTTAATGCTTCAGCGGAAACGGTTGCGACGTGATGGATGTTCAGTTTCACTTTTCCACGTGTCTGATTCATGTGCTACACCCGTTCCGGGCTTTGCGCCGCAAGAGCGCACTACTTTAGTATTTTCCTCAGTTCGAAGTTGTATCTTGACCGTTGAATTGAAAACCTTTGGTTTCCTTGACCCATAGCCGTCGATCCTTGGTTACTGAGTCTTATAAAAGGAGGCTCTTCCTCCATCTCAACTTTTACTTCTTGTTCTCTCTATTTACAAAAGGTTTCATGATTGGCCTTTGGTGAACTCTGTTCTTTGGAGACACTTTCTAAGAGTTTAAGAAATTATGAAGGAAGGTTTGAGTTTAATGGGTTATATTTTATATATATATATATATATATATATATATATATATATATATATATATATATATATATATATATATATATATATATAGGGGTGTTCAAATCTAAACCGATCCAAAACAAAACCGCAAACCGATCCAAAAAAAACCGAAAACCGCAAAAAATCAAATATTTTTGGATGTGTTTGGATGCTGTTTTGGAAAAACCGCTATGATCGAATCGGATTTCGGATTGCCTTTTCAAAACCGAACCGAACCAAACCAAACAGAACCGCAAAAGTAAATTTTTATACTTAATTATTATTTTATTAGTATTATATATTGCATTAATATATTTCTTATTGGTATTTAATCTTAGATATTGCATTAATTTAATCTATATTGTTACTACTTCATCTATTTCAAATATAATTAATCATTTTCATTGGGTAATGTTAACTTTTTTTAATAAATTTGTGTGATATTTTGTATCAAACTTATTATTTTACGGTGTATCAGTAATATTAATATTAATAAAAAAATTATATGTTGCACTTTGGATATCCAAAAATCGATCCAAATTAAACCGCACATATTTGGATCGGATCGGTTTGGATTTTTTTAACACAATCATCCAAACCGAACTGAACCGCACGTGATTTTTATTTTGGATCGGTTGATTTTTTTACCTCAAAACCGATCCAAACCGAACCGCGAACACCCCTATATATATATATATATATATATATATATATATATATATATATATAGAGAGAGAGAGAGAGAGAGAGAGAGAGAGAGAGAGAGAGAGAGAGAGAGAGAGAGAGAGAGAGAGAGAGAGATGTTTTGTTGGGAAAGTACACGAGAGTACACTTGGAATATTGTAGCGGTTGTTTTCTTGAAAAACTAAAAAAGAATAAAACTTGAAATTTCATATTTTGACGAAATTGTCTCATATTTAAAAGAACAGTGTTCTTGTAACATTCAGAAACAATTACTTAGTTTGCAAGAATGTTACCCAACAAATTTTGCTTGAATTCTTAATAATTTTCAAATTTTGTTTGATTAAATTGAAATGATATTCACCAAGAGGTTTTGTAAAGATGTCATGTAATTAATTTTCATTATAAAAAAAAAAAAGAATTTCAATGTCCTGTATACTTATATAATCACGAATAAAATGGTTTTCTTTGACAAATCAATTTCATCGGTATTAATGAGAAATCTTTAAGTTGATTTCTGATATATAGTACTTGTGAAAAATAGTTAGCAGTTGAGACATATTCAGTTTTAGTTGTTGGTTATGCTATGGTTTTTTGTTTTCTACGACACCGACTTACAAGAGATTTACCAAGGAATAGATAGGAATCACTTGTTCTTTTTCTTTCAAACTTATCGCCAGAAAAGACAACATCACAGAATGTTATAAGATTAAAGTGTGAACTTTTTCTATACGAAAGGCCAAGATCAATAGTATCAACTAGGTATATGAAAAATTATCTTAACTACAGTAAGATAAAATTATTTAGGAGAACGTTGAAATCTTGCACATAGACCAACGGAAAACACAATGACACGTCTACTGAAAGTTAAGTATAAAAGAGAACTAATCATTCCTCTATATTCCTTTTCATAAATATTTTTTCATTTTATATCATTGTCTAAATTAGATTATGAATGCATGGGAGTTGTCATAGATTTGGATTCACTTTGGATGAGGCTTAAAAATTCCTCACACATATTTTTCATTAGTTGTACCAAATATTATATCACCAACATACGCTTGAACAATCAACAAATCATTTTTATTTATTTTTTCTCAAACGTGTGTTGTCACTTCTGCCTCTTGAAAAACCATTCTTAAATAGGAATGAACTTAAACTCTTCAACCTTCTAGGAGATTGTTTAAGTCCATATAGAGCTTTTGTAAGTTTAAAAATATGATTTGGTTTTCTTGAATCTTCAAATCCAGAAGATCGATGAATATGAACTTCTTAATTTAGAAATCCATTTAATAATTCACTTTTAGCATACATTTTAAAAGTTTGAAACAATTTTGAGATGCATATGAGAGCAAAATTATTATATCTTCTAACCTTTCCATTGGTGCAAAAGTTTCTTAATAATCAATACCTTCTTGTAGACTATAACCATGGTCTACAAGTATTGCCTGGTTACAAATTACATTGCCATTCATCTAGCTTATTTCTAAAAATCCATCCAGTACTAACGATAGATTGACCTTGAGAATTTGATACCAGGAGATGATTTGGTTGGTGATTGGAAGCAGTAGGACTTGATGCCATTGATAGATTATTGTAGGTTGTCACCTCAGTTTAGAGTAAATGATTAGTTTAGATTTCTTCTCGTAGAGTCTTATGCTTATTTACTCTAATTTTGTTTAGACACCATTGTAAATGATACTATCATAAGAAACGAATACTTATTTCAAAAAGAAAATAAATAAGAAATGGATAATCATACACTATTTTTATAAAGTATATGATTCAAGCAGATCCGCAACACCAAGTTATAATCAATATTATAATCTGATTTAGTCAAGGTTACTAACTCTCCAAGAGTTGTTTCCCTTCACTTTGCTTCCAAATCTTTCATCTCAAATCGGTTCAAGAATCGTATAAAACTGGATTGAAAATCATTTGAAATATATGAATTAGAAAGAAGAAGAAAAATCTCGTCCAAACGTACACTTAAAAATATGTGTGATGTTTAAAGAGTATACATAGAGAAACCGGATACTTGACTAGTCAATTTAGTTGAACATACATATAAGAGTGGGTGGTGGTTATTTGTAAGTATTATGTGTTTTCATCGAAGATTCTTATGTTTCTTTTCAAACTTTGCTCGTAACAATAAGGGAGTATTTTATTGGAAATTACTTTTAGGCTTTCAATATATTTTCAAGCCATCCGAAAATTACCTAACTGCATGGCGTTGGGGAGACTTTTAAATCGGTTGCACTGTTTTAAAAAAGTGATTGAATCGTTCTAAAAAATATCGTACGCACTTAACTGTCGTTAGGAAACCGAAAAAAGTGATTGAATCGTTCTAAAAAATATCGTACGCACTTAACTGTCGATAGGAAACCGAATGATACTTAAGTACTGCTGAGACCGGCAGTGGAGAAAAAGAGAAATTGAAGAGACCTAAAGAGTAATGTTCTATTTATTTTTTTTATGATTGCATTATTCCTTAGAATAATTTACCCATTAAATTATATTCTTATGGATTATATTCTAAGAGTTTGACAAATTAACATTCAACTATACTATTGTTTCAAAAAATAATGAAGAAAAAAAAAAAAGTTTCCTTTTAAAAAACATGGACCAAACTGCTCTCAAAATTAACAATGCTAGAGAGGGCAAGGGAGTGTCTACGGAACCCAATTTCTTTTTTTTCCTTTTTTTTTTGTTAAATAGTCTACTTGTGAAAATCACATATTATAAATACGTTCAAATATACATAAAATATCGAGACAAATAATTACAGAATATTGGAATTCAAACATATGATACTTGTTGTCAGCAAAATGGTTAATAAATAATATCTTGTTTATATTCATCAATCATCTACTAAACATAATGAACCATATATTTAAATTGCATTCATCACTCAATTTGTTGTCAAATACAGTTCTTTCATTGTGTCAAATAAATACACCTCTTGTTCTTTTTTTTTTTTTTTTGACATTAAAGAAAATTCATTAATGAAAGTCTGGCAATAAATCAAAAGCCAAAACTACAGAAATACAAGGTGGAGTCTCTTCGATCCATATTTGATCTAAATTATGAAGAGCATGTTTAGCTAAATAATGGGCAAATAAATAAATAAACATATCTCTTTAGATTAAAGTATTTCAAGTCGTTCACCAAACAGAAAGCTTGTGCTAGAATAAATGGAGGCCCTACAAGAATAATCGACAGGCTCCGCCCAGTTGAAGTTATTTGATCACCAACTAAGCCATATATCAAATCCATGCCTAATTCGGGCTATGATACAAGTAAACGATAAAATACAAGGATTTGAGAACAACACAACAGATCAAATCTTGATCTAGAACTATTACAGATCATAGTAGTTAATAGCGGATAGCGGCGCGTAGCGGCCGACCCCAAAAATGCTATAGCGGGATAGCGCCTAGCGCTATGACCGCTATTTCATAACTTTTTGGACAAATTATATAAATAATACACTAGAGTTTACATCACCCGAAATTCCTAATTGGTGTCTTCTTCCCCTACTAATTCCTCCACCGCTGACCTTATCACAGAAATCACAGTAAATCTTTTTCTTATCATTCAAATCCTTCCAATGATTAAATTGCCAAGCAATGTCGAGATTATCACCGGTCCGTTTATGTCTTTGAGCACATGAGTCAACAGACACAGAGTTTGATTGAACACCAGAAGCTGATGTTGCCATGACTGTGTTGTCCACAAAAGCAACAAAAATAAGGAAAAAATAAGGAAACAGAGAGCAGAAGAGAGGATGAACAAAACAGAGGATGTTTGTGATATGTTTATGAACAAGCAGAAGAGAGGATGAACAAAACATAGGATGTTTGTGATATGTTTATGAACAAAACAGAGAGGAAGATTTATAGAAGAGAGCAAACAGAGAGGAAGGTTTATAGAAGAGAACAAAACAGAGGATGTTTGTCAAGAAGTTACAAACCTGAGAGAGCAGATGCGAACAGATCTGAAGGAAGATGCTTTTTAGAGAGAAGATGCTTTTTAGATCTGAAAGGCGATGTAGTAATGAATGAAAGAAGGAAGAGAGAAAGTGAAGTTATTAGGGTTTGACGAAAATGACAAAAATACCCTTGTTTTTTTATTTAAAACCAAGGAGAATCTTGTATTTTCACGTAAAATGAAATAGCGGTGCAAGAGTGCAAAACCGCTATGCAGTGTTGCGGCCGCTATTGCGCCGCTATCTCATAACGCTACGCCTTGGCTTATTGCATAGCGGTCCGGTACCGCACCGCACCGCGCGGCCGCTATTGGCCGCTATAGCGCCGCTATTAACTACTATGTTACAGATACATCAAATAATGTAATATCATATCATATACTAATACAAAATTTTGCAGAGTTATACCATGCATTGTATAAGAAGCAAGACAAACGAGACCGACCTGCATGTGTTGATTTTTTTTTCTTTTCTCAATAGCATCACTTGTCCAGAATTCAACCTCAACAGTTAAATTATGGAATAATAACTCACGTTTCGAGCTTATTTATTTGTTGCACTAATCAATAGCAGACTGTAGCAGTGACAATAATAACCATTTCCATAAACAATAGTCTTATTTCTTACGTTGCCTGTTGTGTTTAATACTAATACGTTTTCGACCAGACTTGTCAACACCACCAGTGCCCAACGAGAAACTCCCTCCGGCATTAAATTCTAGACTGCCAGAAGCCTGAAATGGAGATGGATTTTGAGGAGCAATATTCTGTTGACCCCCAAACTGGAAAGGATTCTGTGGAGCAATATTCTGTTGACCTCCAAATACAAAATTTGATTGAACTGGGACAGGTTGTTGACCAAATACTGGAGTGACGGGTGGTGTTGCTTGAAATGTGTCCTCAGCCATACTGTCCTCCATGCTTGTCTGATCATTATTAACAGAAGCTGAACCAAATGGAAAGACGGGACTAGGATTTCCAAAAGTAGGCTGCGCATTGGTATTAGCTGCAGCTGAAGTGAATGAGAATTGAGGAGCTGATGCACCTGTGGATGATCCAAATACCATCGGAGAACTGGTAGAGGCAACGGGAGTGGATGCTCCAAAGGAGAACTCAGAGGTAGATGCAGATGAAGATGACAATGATGAACTAAAGGGAGTACCGAAAGGAGAAGATTTGCTGGGCTGCCAAGCGCCAAACAATGTAGAACTTGTGCCATTATTGGAGCTAACAGGGATGGCTTCCGAAGAGGAAGCAGGGGTGCTTTGTCCAGAAGCTGTACCAGAGTTGAAAACATTTGTTGCAGGACTTGAAGAAGGGGCCGATGAACTCCCTGAAGAAAAAGATGTATTCCCAGTCTGCCCAAACAACGGGGATGATGAAGATGAACCAAATGCCACAGGCTGACTCTGTGTTGAAGTTGCAAAACCACTAGTAGCACTAGGTGCTAGAGTACCAACGGTGGACCCACTTATAGTGCTGCCAAAGACAGAACCCTGAGTCTGAGACTGACTATTTGCAGATGATGCCGACGAACTAAACCCAAAAATGCCAATTCCAGCATTCTGTCCGCCCTTGGTTTCCACTGGTTCTGAGCCAGAAGATGATACAGGTAAACTTATTGATGGTAAAGGGGTGGATCCAAATTTGAAAAGGGAAGTTGTTGGAGACGAAGATGATGTCACTGAGGCAGAGGAACTGCTACTGCTGGATGCATTTACAGCAATGTTGCTAGTTGTCATGCTAGTACTGAAAGTTGCAGGGGCACTAAGGCTGCTGCTACTTGTTGCAAGGGTTGAACTGCTGAACATATTCTGACTTGTAAAATTATTTGTAACCACAGGTAGAAATGGGGAGGAAAATGTAGAGCTTGAAGCAGCAAATCCATTATTTTGACTTGAAATGTTGCCAGAGGTAAATACATTCGTCGTTGATGTTGACAATGATGTAGATACTGCAGACGGTTCTGATGATTGGGCAGGGAATCCAGAAACTATATTAGTCTTGGCATCAGCATTATCCGGTTCAGGAACTTTTGGCACGGAAACAACATCACCAGCAGCAGTAAATGAACTGTAAATGAAAGGGTAATTAGTGCATTGAGTGTCTGTATCACTTTACTGAATACAATGCAAAATGCGTCTATATCTCTTTCAATTCAACAGGGCATCAAAAATTAAGACAACATAATTATAATTATGATAATCACGGATATCAGAGTCAAACTGTATAATGTGCGGGATAAATTGTCACTGATACAAATTTTAAAATACCTATTATACACGGGTAAGTTATTACTGATAAAAATTTTAAAAATTATTATTATACACAGGACAAGTTACAGATTTTAAAATGACTATTATGTACGGGATAAGTTGTCACTGTACAAAATTTAAAATAATTATTATACACAGGACAAGGTGATGTTATTAGTTTTTAAAATCGCATAAACAAAATGCCAAACTGAAACAAATCATCCACATCATCGAGCGCCCGTGCGTAATTTTAATAGTTATGACAATCACGGAAATCAGAGTCAAATTGTATAATGTATACAGGAAATAAGTTCAAAATGCATTTTCAACAGTAAATGATAAAACTGAAGTTGAAGATAACACACAACAGAGCATGATAATTTTGTTGAGCCAATGAGTAGACTCAGAATGTGAATGCAAAACGTGTTGTGCAAATCAAAATGATACCTAAACAATAATAGGGAATAATGAAAAACATTAAATGAATACATATAAGTTTGCTCTAGCAAACACAGGAAACATATTATTGGGAAAAACCCAAGTCCCACATTGAATAGATAAGACTTTTGATAAGAGTTTATAAAGAGGAGGCACTCCTTACCTTATGAACCGGTTTTGTAAGGATGAGTTAGACCCCAAATTTCAACATGGCATCAGAGCTTGTCGAATTCAAGGGCCACCTACCTATTAACACACCAAGCCCAAAAAGAGAGCTGGGTGTGATGGGGGTGTATTGGGAAAAACCCAAGTCCCACATTGAATAGGTAAGACTTTTGATAAAAGTTTATAAAGAGGAGGCACCCCTCACCTTACGAACCGGTTTTGTAAGGATGAGTTAGGCCCCAAATTTCAACATGTATAAGTTAATTGTGAAAGAAAATATATACTCCCAAATTCCCAATGAGATTACTGGTCCAGAGACAAGTTCTAAACTGATGAAAATGTCAATAAAACAGGCAGAACAAAATACAATTGCACCAACCTGGTCGAGCTCAGCTTTGAGTCGGAAGCTCCACCAAATTTAGAAAAAGTAGACTCTCCACCAACCGATGAAGAGAAAGTAAATGGCACTTGTGGAACACTGTCAATATTTTTGTTGAAACCAAAATTAAATGATGGAGCATCAACACTTGTTTCCTTTGATGGTGCAGCTTTGTCCAAACCAATTGGACCTGTTTTAGTGGACTCTTTCGATTGACCATCAGCACCTGACAGCTCTGTTGATTTCGATTGAGCATCAGCACCTGACAGCCCTGTTGAAGGAACAAAACTTTTCCCCAAGTTAAACAGGGGAGGATTAGCAGCTGATCCATTTGGTGTAGACTTGTCGGAATCTAAAATAGTGTGTGTCGATGCTTTAACTGAACCCGTATTTGGCTTAGCTGTAGAACCAGCAACAATAGATGAAGTTATTGGTGTTGGTGTGTCAACCTTCTCATCAACTATAGAACCATCAGCATTCCTAAGTTTACCATCTGCTATAAAACTTTTGGATGACGACACTGCAGATGAACCTGGTGGCGTCTCCTGTACAGGTTTTTCGATGGCAAAGGTTGTTTTCTCAGCCGCATGAGTAGAGACAGGGGATGCATTTTCATTAGGATAGGCATCATCATCATCATCCAACTCCAGATAATCCTTTGAGGGAGAGAAAAATAACAGTCAATAATCAGTCAAAAAAAAAAAAATAATCATGTTTCAATAGAAAGCTAAGAACCAAAATCAAAGGTGTAAAACAAAAAACATCTAGAAATCTGCTCCAATCATCATGTGAGAACTAAATGGAAGAAAGCAATAAATCAATATATAAACACAGTTGAGGGCTCATTTATCTAAAATCTTAAAAACGTGATTTTATAATGCAGTTTTTAAAAGATTTTTTCACAAGTTACAATTATTTAGTTCCGTGAAGAGCAATGACAGATCTGTCATGATTTTCTTAATTTCAAGAAACATGAATGTTTGGAAACATCTATTAAATAAAAACAAGAATGCAAACAAACTAACGGTAATAGTCAAAGACTCGTAACATAATAATTCCAAACACTTACAGATAACTACAACATAACATCAACTAGATAACAATTAAGCCAAATATAAGTCTCAAACCTCATGTGCACTCATACAGAATGCCCTCTTTTTTGAGGGAGGGTTGGAAGAATCTCTAGACTTTCCGATAGATATGACTTGGTTTCTTGGGACAGGTGAGTCTGAACCAGTTACTGCAGGAATTAATCCATCATTCGGTGAAACAGACTTCAGGCCATTTTCCACCTTGCTTACCTTTGATGTCAACTTTTGAGTACTAGCAGACAAACTTCTAAGAGTGCCATTTAATTCATTATCATGTAGATTATCCAATAATTTTGATGAATCTACTGTCTCCATGCTTCGAAGAGCTTGTCCTCGTAACATGGAAGATGACAACTTCGATGGAGAATTATCATTCACATGTGGCAGCCTTAGTACCGATGGTTTTTCTTTGGGAGAAACCATCTTATCAACTTGCTGCAGAATTTTTGATGCCATCTCACTAGATTTTGATGGTAAAGGAGGAAAGCTGCTACTAGGCATGGTGTGATCATTTTCCACTGACAATTTGGCACGGCTATGCTTAACTTCACCCGTTAGAATAGGCTTCTGCATGGAAGACGATGGTTGCTGCGCAACATCAATCTCACTACTATTTATAGATACAGGGATGTCTGAATTGGTCAAGGTCAATCCTTTTGAGGATAGAAGACTAGCCTTGTGACGGATTCGGCGTATAGGACCAAAAGACCCTATATCATTGCCTAATACAGTACTTCTGCGTTTTAATCCCTGCAAGGTGGGTGTATCAGTAACATATCACTTAAAGAACTCGAAATATTATAAGAAGATAGACCTAATAATCGAAAGTAATTGTACCCCTTGTTTAGTTCCAGAAAGCACACCATGATCGAGTGCATGCTGAGATGAAGATGACGGCCCATCTTCAACACCAACCCCAGCACCCTGTAAAGTTAGAGAAACAAGATATTAATTTCGATGTTAGAAACATCGCGATCCAATATACTTTAAGTAAATGGCAAACCTTGGGTGTGGAGTCTGGATAAACTCTAGGATAAGGTGTTCGAGCCATGTTATAAATAACCGATCTGCCACGAGATCTTGGGGTCAAAAAACCATTTTCATAAACCCTGGCATGGTTAATAACCCTTGGTACAACTGACATAATAGGGGATTTTTGAGCAAAGTGATGGCCTTTTAGTAAAGTTGAATCCTCCCCAGTAGGACTTTGCATGCTTAACATTGATGGGGAAACCTTGGAAGGCCTGCTCCCAATGTAAGCTTTTGCTAGTTGCACAGGTGAAGCAACATCTTCAACAGAAACCTATACACAGTATATGGTTGTACATGTCAATTAGATCATGATAGGGTTGTACATGCCAAGTATGTGTGTGTGTGTGTGTGTGTGTGTCTATATATATATATATATATATATATATATATATATATATATATATATATATCAAAGATAGGTACGAAAAAAATTGTCATACACTGGAAGTGGCATGTGCTGTTGAAACAGGATGGATTTTTATCCCATTTTCTACTGCTGGGGTACGGGGATACTCTTCCTTTTGGTTAAGAGGCAACATTGATTCTAATGGATCTACTTCTGTCTTCTTCCCTTCTTCCCCAACAGCTGTATCTACAGATCTTGAATGCATAAGCTCTACCAAATGATCAATCTCTGATCTGTGGAAAAGTAGACAATTATCATGTACAAATCAGCAAGAAGCTATCACAAAAGACACGTGAAAATAAGAAGAAACAGGTTGGAAATTTAACCACAAGAAATAAGCTTCAATGAATTAGACAGGAAGTGCAAATTACATTGCCATCAAGTATAACCCACCAAGTGGACACAGCTACATAAATCATACAATGACATCGGTGATTGCTTGTATGAAAAAGAACAAATGATTGCATTACTGTTCGCCAATCCGTGTCATCAAGATTCAAAACATCAACCAACCCAACAGAAACCTCCTCTTTTATTTATATGATAAACATACCAAAATTATTTTACTGACACAGCACAATACAAACCAGGTAAAATTTAATGTCACTCAATAAGCAAGCCTATATTACACTATATGACACAGCATAATCACGTAAATGCACATCACTATAAAAAATAAAATTGAAAATCACATGAATATCTGCTTAAACCACTGATAAAGCAAGCCTATACTACACTATATGACATCACAGGCAGCACCGAACTTGGTCTTTCATGGGAGGTGGATGTAATCCATAACATACTATAGTATAGGACAATTCGAATTAAGTAAAATAATCTTAATTATTTACACATTATTGGACAATCAAAATTAGCTCTTCTCACCTCTAACCTGATACGCCTAACGTGTTTGTGTTTGTTGTGTTAGAGTTTGAGATTATTGAAATAAAAAAATCCGAGAATTCAATGCAGATAAGATTATTCAAATGCAGGCAATAAATGCATTTCTCAAGCAACCCAATACTAAAATCAGTTATGCCACACGCACTTCATACCAAGCATACCTGGTGAAAGTCTTCTGCTTTAACACTTCCTCAAGTTCAGGTAAACCAACTCCATCAGATAGGTTAATTTGATCACTACTTTCACCTAAAACTCTTTGTTGCTGGCCAGATGACTCATTTGCAGCCTGTTCCTCCTCGTACAACAAACAATAACAAAAACCATCAATGATGCAACCTACCAACTTGAAGAATGTCGACTAAAAAAATAATTAAAATTAGACAAGAATCATGCACAGTGACTAATTGGAGCATGGATGGCTCTGTACATTGAAGGAAGCATATTCGGATCCAGTCCAAGTTCTCGTTGATCAAATCATGAGTGTTGGCTTGAAGCATACCCATTATCTCTAAAACAAGAGTCCAAGTAATTGCCTAGAGAGGAAGGATACAGGTGCTATGCAAAGTTCCTCCACACTTCCTTAGTTATTGATCTCTTTAAACAAGATCTGAGTATACCTCCTTTTCACATGCTTAAAGCATCCATGCTATTATCAATAATAACAGCAACCACTCCACAACCAATGATGAATAATGCTCTCCAACACAATGATATCAATACCAGATGCCGGATCTTGACGGCCAGCAAAATATCTGCCATATAAATATGGCTCATTGATAAAATTCCTTTTTAATTATATTTTGTTTGGTGAATAGCGACGGAAAAAAAGGGAAGTTTTATTATTGGCCATTACCCAACCATCATGAATTCCTATTTTCAAAAAAATAAATATAGGGTTTCATAATCTTAAAGCACCATAAGTACAAAAAATGATAGAACCATATCATTTCACCATGCACAGTTTATATTTCATATACCTCAAAACTGCTATTAACTATTAAAACTCCATGCTTACAATGTTACCGATGGTAAATGGCGGACCATGGCAGAAAGCCAAAAATCAACCAGAAAACGCCATGACGTGGCTATTGTAAAAAAATCTACCATAACCGATATTTGACAACACTGTGTGCTTAGGTTTCCATTAACCAAGCATTAAGCAATAGTTTATTTAAATGGAATAGGTATATTGTTCATCACAAAAATGCCATATCAAAACACACATACCCACTTCATCCAGAAGATTACCAATTTAGTTATTCCAATTCCAAACACAAACACTTTTCAGTTTACTTCATCTCCTGCTGAGATAACTAACAATAAAATGCAATACCCAACCAATTGTGCTACAACAGATTTCAAAACACTGCAATACTACTGAACAACACAACTAAATCATTCCATGAAAACTCGATTTGTTACAAAATATGTTGTAATTAAGTATCATCAAAGTTTTAAACAAGTTTCTTTTCATAAAAAAATCTAACAAACTCCTATAAGTAATGTTCATTAGTCTTAAGCATGGATTTCTACTCAATGCAGAAGTAGGTTCAATCACCGTCAGTTGAACATGCCACAATAACCCATATTGAGGGCCTAGAAAAATGAACAAATAGTACTTAACTAACAAAAGATAAAAACAGACAAACATGATGCATAAGTTAACCAAATTTCGTCAAGTTTTGATTAAACAAATGAATAACCAGATTGTTATTAGTAGTAGCTTTATGAAAACACACAACGATATACAATTTAATTTAAAATGAAGTAAATGCAAAGCACATCTAAGGAATGACTCTTTAAGAAAAGCAAATAGTGAATATACATCAGAAGCAAGCATACTTACAAAGATAGCTGCTTCCTGGCGATTGCCCCTTGCTTCTTGTACTGTTTCTGTGCCCAAAAAAATCACAAAGGATAAACATGTAATCATGAGATTGCTTCAACATCAGAGAATAACTACGCACAATTTTCATAAGCTTTTTTAAACTTATTTTCATAATTTTGCAAATAAAGCTTGCAAAAGCAACTTATAGCGTATGCAAAACAATTTAACAATATTTTATCTTTTGCAATAAAAATAGCTTATGCAAGCTTATCACGATAAGCACTTGTGCTATAAGCTGTTTATCCAAACAGGCCTTAAATGTGTGAACTAAAAATTCTTTTGCTTAGAAACATTCTGATTCAAGTGTAAAAATTATACTATTTTTATCATATTCTTGAACATACTTAATGTTTAAAAATCAAAGTGTGTTCAGTGATCCAGTCCAGCTCAATAACCGCATAAGCACTTTTCTCAAAAACAACATCATTTCCATAACTTATTGCTGAGTGACCACAAGGGTAACTTGTATATAAACAAGTCTCTACTATCTCTGTAACTAATATTCTCATTAAATCATAATCACAACTCAGATCTAACAAATCATAATCACAACTCAGATCTATCAAATTTTCCCTCTCTTTCTCACTGTTCTCTATCATCATATCATGAATTTCTCAAACTCTGTTATGCCTTAACTACTAAATCCCAAGGCAACATGCAGAAAATATAATACAATGAATTGTAATTTAATAAGCACCACAACATAAAGTACGAATCACCGACACATACACGACAGTGAAACGTCGACATAGTAGTAAATTTAAGTAAATGACATAATTGACTAATCATGTAATCATATGTGTCAGTGTCAGTGTCAGACACATGACGTACACATCTTCAATCAGAAGTGTCGGTGTTAAATCTTATAGCATTAGTAAATCTTCTACTATTCGAAACTAAAATTCAATCAATTATGAAACGCAATTATTCAAACGAAAAGCTAAAAAAATGAAAGAAGAGGAACCTGAAGGTGGCGGTGGATTAAGGCGTTTACGGAAAACGGAGGAGAAGAGCTTATGAGCGCTGTAAGTGATGAACCTCTGTGCGGGATCAATGAGTTTCGAGAGCCAACCGTTGTTTCGGTTAGGGTTTCTCAGAGCTGTCGGCGGTCGATCGTACGGCGTCGTTTGAGTTCTCTTGAAGGGCCGTTTTCGGAACTTTCCGTATCCTCCACCTCCGTTTTCGTAACCGTTTTCTTCACGCGCCGTCGCCATAAGAGAAGAGAGAGAGTGGTGAATGAGCTTTGAATTCGAAGGTTGGGATCGTGCAAAAATTAGGGTTTAATCGGCGATTGAGAGAGAGAACGAGAAAGTGTAATAATATGAGAGGTTTTTGCTTTTGTCTAAAATAATTAATGTTTTTTTTTAGAGCAAAATAATATCTTTTATGGGAGCAAAAATAATTTATTTTTTTGAGCGAAGGGGGGCAAAATAATTTTCTTTTTTAAGGGGGAGCAAAATAATTATTGATGTTTTTTTGACAAAAAACTAATTATTGATGTTGAAAATGAAAATAATGATAATAATGTCAGAAAAAAAAAAATAATGATGAATGAAAAAACTATTCATGTGAAAATGAAAATAATGGTTAGGGGAATGAAAGTGAAAACTATTATTGATCGTTATTTACATACTTCCCCCATTCCTTTTCAAGTGTTTTTTTGGTTAGGGTGAATTATGCATTCCTATTTAATTGTCGTTTTGATATTTTAAGGGTATAATTTGTCAATTATACCATTTGTCAATTACTCTTATATTTTTCAATAAAACTAATTAATGCTACAGATTTGAAAAACTAAAGTTTATTTTTTAAACAAAGTTTGTTTGTTTTGTTCTAAAAAAAAATTGTTTCTTGTTATCTTCAAGTTTAAACAAATTTTTGTTACCTATAATAATGGTTTCATGAAAAGTTTAAATTCCAAAAACAAGATGAGTAGTACTTGTTAAAAATTTCAAGCGCAAAGTAAAAGAACATATATATGTCACACAGTGTGAATCTAACAGTGGTTGAAGCTATAGTTGAAGCCTTAATTTTGATTAAATGAGTCGGAGGAAAGTTCATTCTTTCTTATCTTTTGACTAAGTTGAAGTTGGAATAATTTTGATACAGACTTAAAATAATTAAAGATATATGCACAATATTTAGAGAATTGAAAATTGTTTGTTTTGAGAGAAGGATAAAGCGCGCAAAAAAAAAATTGAAATTTTTGGAGAAAGAGAGTAGTAACTAACAATTGTCAGTTACATATTAAATTTATTAGAAACATAAAGTGTGTGCAAAAAAATAGGAAATTATTAGTAGATTAAAATGAGGGTATAATAGGAAAAAAAAATGTCCAAAAACTCATTTCGCTATTTTATGTTAAAATTCAAAACGACGATTAAAAAGGAACGGAGGGAGTATTAAATACCACGACCAACGAAAGGCCACACAGTGTAGGACATGGGCACCATAAAAGACACAACTGGCAGACCAAAAGGAACACACAGATTTTGCACCACTTATTTGGGAATACTATGCCAATTGAACAACACGAATTTAACACCTAAACTGGAGATTTTGTCATTACAATTCCTCTCAGTGGGCAACAGCTAGGAAAGCAAATAGCAGCAAAAGCAGAAAGGAAAGCCCTGTCAAACCACATCTAAAGCTGTTATAATTTTGACCAACGACCATAACACAACACTATGATTTGTAAAAAAACAGTAACATCCTCATGTGAAGCAACAGCAGCAATAATATAAATTATGCACACTACACTCTATAAAAAAGATCATCCTCCCCACACATTCTTCACTCCAATTATAAACAATTTGTTCACAGTACAAAAATTGGGTAAGTTTTTTCTCATCTACATTACTTTGTATTTATTTTCTTCCTAGTTACCATTATCAACATCGAAGAAGTGGGCGCATACAACGTAGGAATTATCATGGTTTGCATCTTACCACTGTTAGGCCTTGCATGGATCGTTACTATTTGTTTCGAAAGACAAATGTAGTAAGGTTGTGCCTGGCCTCTTGTAATTTCAGCAACTAAATGAGGTAATTAGGTCATGTTTGGGATTCAAAACAGTTCGTTTGCTTCAAAGTGGGATGCTGATTTTGATCTCATGTCTCATGCTTCATCGTAAGACAACCCATAAGATCAAATCGAAGTCAACATGTTGCTCGCATGGTTGCATTCAAGTATGGTCATTAATCTTTAAATTAAACCTTCCAACTATATTGTAATATCATATATCACTTAGTTAAGATAGGACCTTATGTCATTTTGTTACAATTGTTGATCAGTAGTTTTAACTATATTTCAGCTGGAAAACAAAGTAGTTTTAACAATTGTTGATCAGTAGTTTTAACATTATTGTTGCTCAAAAATTTAAGTTTCGAAATGTTCGACGGAAAAGAACATTTAAGGTTCTTAATCAAACATATGAAAATGGGTTGGGGTTCTGGAGAGGGATAAAAATGAAAAAAAATAAAATTGAAAAAAAAGATGGTCTTGTAGTTTGGAGGTAGTGGTAGGAATAAGGATGTAAACTGCGAGATGTACAAAAAGTGTAGTAATTAAATTGAGGTAATCAGAGCTTCCTGATAAGGTAGAACTCGGGAGGTTCTTTCCATTTAGGTGCAGCAATCAAGGAACCATGGATTTTGACAAAGCTAGTAACAGAAGTAGGAAATGGATAGGAAGAGCATGGTAGGTAGGACATGTAAATTGGATAAATAATTACACTAATAAAATTTCCCTATGTCAATGTGAAATAAAAGAAAAAAAATGGACTTTAAAACGAATTACATAATGCACTTAACCAAATAAATATTAAATTACAGTGATTAAATTACATTGATTGAATTGCATTCTTCCAATGTATAGTGTTTGACAACCCTTATTTTCCAAATGTTGATAAGATCTAATTCAATAATTATTAGTGCTTGAACCTAATTAATGTTAATAACCAAATAGACCATATAACTCTTATATTTAGTGAGGTGTTCCACCATGGATATAGGGCAATTTAAAGATTTTCATAGTACTTGGATTTTTTATATATGGAAGGATATCAGGAAAGGATGCATATGTAGGTCAAAAACTCTTAGCCTAATAATTTGCTAATAACTTCACGATTACATTATAACTAATGAAAGATTGCAATTAAAATAGTAAATTAAAAATTTCCAAAAAAAAATAACAAATTAATATCAACATGGAAAACAAAGTAGCCGAATTTCCTTGGAATAAAAAACACAACTTATATATACACATCAGAATGCAACAACACATAATAATTAAGCTTAAATCTTAATAGACAAATAGGTAAAAACACTTAGCAAACTATAAGGACATTACCTATCTGGTGAATAAATCTGATAGATAAGGGATCTAGAACTACATAATAATGATCAACCTTGAGAGCCTATCTCAAAACTTTATTCATAATCTTTATTACACATTACCACTATGGGTTGTCTTCAACACTTCTACCATCGTCCATAACATTTGAGCTGTAACCAAGACACCATATAGCATCCCCATACACACAAAGGTAACGCAATAACAACCTCCAAACAAAGGACATCATCATAAACAGTCCGCATCCCATAAATCTATATCTTTCGAAAAACTTCTTCGTACACCATATTTATAGTAGAAGTTGACGGCTATCCATCATCACCAAGCTCTAATATCTTCAATCGCCGTCTACTTTTCACGCGAGATACCGCCACATACAATTGCCCGTGAGTAAACACAGGTCTAGGAAGATAGAGACCCACGTGCGACAATGTTTGACCTTGAATCTTGTTGATAGTCTTCGCAAAACATAGACCCAGTGGAAATTGCCTCCTCTGAAAAGTAATTGACTCATTAGCATCCGATGAAATTAAATTCATCCTAGTGATGTATACTCTTACATTACTATGAGAACCGTTGACAACCTGCGCACAAATGACATTTTTTCTCAACGATACAACAGTCAATCGCGTACCATTGCATAGTTCAGACGCAACATCAATATTTCTATGCAACTTTACAAGAACACCCACTTTTAAAACCAACATGTGGTTAGCCATACCAGAACACTTGATGTCATTCAGGAATTCTATCGTAATCCATCAATGATCAATACCCACATCGTCGTCTCACTTGCATACAATATCATAACTCAAGTACTCCCTCTCCTCCGCTGGCATCAAATCAATAACAAAATCATTGACCTTCTCAACTATCTCAAGACTAGGTGCCAAAATAGCCCGATCTTGGAAAAACATCGGATCTTGCATACTTTCAAGCAAATTAGGGTAGGTCGAACCAACAATATTCACTAGATGATTTCTAGAACTTCTCACACAAAAATCGTCGGGAATCTGAATCAAAGCCTCACCATCCCTCACCTCTCCCAACTTACCATCACCAGTATCAAGAATCCACTTTGAAAACTCTCTTAATGAACAATCATCATTGTCATTTGAAGAATTTTCCTTAGCTTTAAAACTTTACATCCTCGCCATAACAAAGATGAGTTAATCACAGCATGAACAATATCTGCGTGACCACCCTTCGGAACAACGGGGAGGATTTGGCGAAAGTCTTCCCTAAACACTGTAGTTTTACCACCAAATGGTAAATTAAAGGAACCTTTATCAAACGTGTTCATTATATCACGCATAGTCCTGTCAAAGGCCTCAAAAGCCATCCTATTAATCATCAGAGCCTCATCCCATATAATCAAACTCATCATAGCCAATAGCTCAACTTTTTTGCTTTCTCTATCTATTCTACAACATGATTCCTCAACCAAAACCAACGGAATTGCAAACTGGGAATGAGCAGTCCGGCCACCAGGTAGAAGCAAAAAGGTGATTCCACTTGAAGCAACATTGAGCACAATCTTACATTCAAAACGAATGCGAAATGAAAGAGTGTTCCATAAATAGGTCATACCAGTAAGGGTGGGAATAGGCCAGGCCAGGCCAGACTTTGATAGGCATGTGCCTGGCCTACTAAAATATTTACAAGCCTCAGCCTGGCCTATGGCCTATCATAGACCGTTTTTCTTAGCCTGACCTATTTAAAAGCCTGGAATGACTTAAAAGCCTATTTACATGCCTACTTTACATAAAGACCATCAAATAGTTCATTTGGCCTACTAAACAGGCCTTAAAGCCTACTTAAAAGCCTATTTCACTCCAAGTAAATTTTAACTAGATTAAAGCCTACTTAAAAGCCTATAACAACAAAGCCTATTAAGGGACTAATAGATAGCGAAAAAGATGTTTATATTTTTAATGTGCAATTATTTTAATATAAAAAAAAACATTTTTTAATAAATAAGTATTAATAGGCCAGCCTATTAGGCTTAACAGGCTTTTATGGAAGCCTAAGCCTGGCTTATTGAATTAAACTGGCTTTCTAAAAAGCCTAAGCCTAAGCCTATCTATTAAACAGGCCAGGCCAGGCTAAGCCAAAACAGGCCAGGCCGTAGGCCCCTGTAGGCCGGCCTGGCCTATTCCCAACCCTACTTACCAGTACCACCGAAGCCATCGACAAAAAACATCCCTCCCAAATTTTTTTCAACATTTACAATGCGGTGATAAGCAGCCAACTGATCTTCATTCAAATTGACATACAGATCATTGTGCTTCGATAGCATCTCAGACACTTCATATGACAATTCATTAGCCAACAACATGTTATCGAAGGGAACAATAACATGAGACTCAATCTCAAGCATGCGATCAAAATCTTCAAGTGATTTACCATTCAAGCGTAAGAATCTGCCACTCTCAACCAAGCAAAGCTGCTACAAATCATCATTAGAAATGACCAAATCTGCAAAAGGAATCGAAAGAAACATACTTTAATAATTTAGAAAATATATCATGACATACTTAAACATCAATACCATAGATATCTTTAACATGTCCACTCAACAACTCTAAACTGGATTATTGAGCGAACGTTGTCGATCATACAAAATTCCATCAACCAAAGTTTCCCAGGTCTTCTCCCAAACATTCGTCGGATCACTCAACGAAGATCCCATCAACAACTCAGCGAAAGTTTTTCGTGTTGGTACTGTAAGCCCTAATAGCCAATCTATATTGATTGGGTTTGGCTTTGTATCATGATATTGATATAAATATATATTGTGAAAATATAAATTATAAGGCGTTTCTTTATTGATTTTGTTTTGTTTCAAAATAATAAAGTCCCTAGAATAGTTAGTCCGTTTAATGGAACATTAAGTATAACTTAATTGTGGGACCTCGTTAAACATAAGGAAACTATTCTAAAAGTATCCGTAGTCAAGATTTATTGAGAAGTGGGATATCATTAAAGCATAGAGACTATTATGTGGGTAGACTGATGATCACATCTCACAGATTATGGATAAAGAGTTATCAAGTCTTCACATAAATATAAATATTAGGAGTAATATTTATATTGGATTGACCCGCCATGAGAATACTACATAGTAAGTTATGCAATTGTCATAAGATATTCTCACAATGATAATAGTGTATATCGCTCTTAGTCCAGAAACCACTATGATCCCTAGATGTGGACTCAAGTGCTTTGTTGCCATTCTAACGTTGTCTGTAAAAGGATAACCATAACGTTAGTTGATGGGTACTTGATGAAGCATGCTGAGGGACATGAGTGTCCTAGATGGGATTTGTCCCTCCTCATAAACAGGAGATATATCTTTAGGCCTCTTGATGAAATATGACTGTAAAATTGCATGGCCATGCCGAACTAAGTCAATATAAGATATTGGACTTATTCGTTATTCAGTATATTTCGGAATCAAGAAATATAAACATTGATCTATACAAGGGTGACAATATCTATGCCTTGGGAACAATAAAGATATCGAGACAAAGGAGTAATTGTACACATAAGTATTATCATGGAAAGGTTTCGTCAGATCACTTGACATTCTTGTCACTTGGGTAGCAATGATGTGTTGCTAGATACCACTCATTGTTTATAATATTCAATATTAGATTTAATATTATTGCCAACGTGACTAGAACCTATAGGGTCACGCACAAAGAACAATCAAAAGAGAGATATATCAGTATGACTTATATAAGGGGTGCATTTAGTAAATAGCGCTAATTAGTTAGCAAAATTACTAAACTCGTTGTTGGGCTTACTGAAGTCAAATAGTGACTTCTGACTTGCAGAGCACACTAGAAGTTCTATAAATAGAACTCTAGTGCTGAAGTTTTTGGTTACAAGTTTTGGAGCAACCCTTTCTTCTCTGCACTTCTGATTCCTTGGCTAGCACCGAGTTTTGGAGGAGCACTGTTCGTGTGGACTAACTAGAGGCATCACTGCTTTGCTTTGCTCGTGGTCAGAAACAATTCTACTACAAAGGTTCTGCTCTTCAAGAGGTAAACACATGAATCCTTAAATTGTTTAAGCATGTGTTTGATTTGTGATTAATGATTTAATCAAGATCCGTTTCAATGGGATTTCTTCCGCAAAGAGGATTAAAATTTTGAAAAACTCCTCTTAAAATCCCTTCATTCCGAACATAAGACCCGAAGCAAAGAACAACTATTTCGTTAATAGCATCAATGAACTCCCTATCATCAGATAACAACCCTAAAGCGCACATTTTTCGCGGTAGGTATCGAACACTTGCCCATCAACCGTTCTTATATCCTCAAAGCTCGTGCAACCAACTTGAACATTCGACAAAGGCCTCATGTAGTATAACTCACGCGTGCTAGGTGGAATAAAAGTTAATCTTCCCATACGATTGCTTGTGTCACATACGAACTTCGTCGAAAATTTTGTATAAGTTAGACCCCTCCCAGCAACATATTTCTTGTTAGCTTCCATCCACGCAAGAAACATTGTATTTTTGTTCTTGTCTCCAACACCCTTTCTAAATTAGAGTTCTCTTTAAAAACAACCCTCTGCTCACCCTTGAGATGAAATGTCAAACGTTCTACTGGAGGCCACCTCCTTTGGATATCAAACTTGAAAATTCTCCACCTTGAATCACATGGGGATAGATACCGACAACCACAATATTGCTGAATCTCATCAATCCACTCCTCATCATTTGCCTTCAAAGTAGCGGTGACTCTATCAACACCCTTTGTTATATACTTAAAAAGATACTTAATGCAATTTGACCTATTACAGTACTCAGTGTTGACATGTGCATTATACCTCATTATAAGGGTAGGGTTATATGGCACAACATTGCAATTATTCAACTCCACATGCTTCTTCACAACTTTGTAACCAAGGTCTCTACGTTGATAAACAGGATATCCCCTCTCATCAAAAGAAGTTCGAGAAACGAATTTTTTTGGATAAAATTTTGAACAACATCGATCTTTCATGCAAGGAGAGTTAGGTCTAGCAAAATCACATGGACGATGAATCATGAAACTCGTAACTGATGCATATAATCTAGGGTAAATTTTTTGATCAGGCAACTGTTGGAACAAAATGTGTTTAACAATGAACCTTAAAGAGTTTTGATGATAACAAGGTATTAAAAATTGTAAATTGGACTAGCTAATATTTGTTCAAGTGTACAGGACCACAGTTAAAAAGTTACATCATTGATTGGTTCTGAATGAGCAAATAAAGAGCAAAAGAAAATGAAGCTTAGATGATTCTGAAGGCAAAGCGCTCCTGAAGTCAAGCTGCTCCTGAAGAAATAGCGCTCCTGAAGAAAGGCTGCTCCTGAAGAATAGTGCTTCTGAAGACAAGAGGTCCAGAAGCCACCTCATCAGAAGCTGCATCATCAGAAGCTGCCTCATCAGAAGTCATTTCACCAGAAGCTGAAGATCAACTGGATTTGCAAAACATTCAAAGATTGAAGAATCTACATTGCAAAAGCTGTCTATTGGTTTCGAAAACACAGCAGAAAATCAGTGGAACATTGCAACGGTCATTTCAAAGGTGTTTGAAGGCATGTGCTTGCAATTTGGACGAAAGCGTTGACATTGTACTATTGTACGAATTGTACAACCACGTTCTCCACTACTCTGTTTTGTGTCCACGCTACAAGACAAGAAAACAGCTCCAGAATACGGTCTCGCCTACATATATGTTCCTTTGGATAAGGAATGGATTTCAAATTGGTTCTTCATAGGACAACAACAACCAAATCAGGCAAAAGATCATTGGTGAAAGATCAAGCTTCAACAACGACTCTTTGGTGTGCTGGCAATTTCACAACGTCTCTTTCACACCTCTATATAAAGGAATGAAGACCTAAAGATTTGGTAATGCAAGAACGCTGAACGAAAGACTCATAACATTTTTACAAGTGCCAAATCTCTGCTGAAATTGTTCTGCATTCACTTAGAATTTCTGTGTCTCAAAGTCATATCTTAGAAATTCTTAAGTCCATGGAGTCTGTATCTGATTTGTATTGTGAGCACCTCTGATTGTATATCAAGTGTTCAACCTTAAACAATTTTCTGTGTAATTTTGTTTAGTTAGGAAGTCTCTTGCAGTTGTGCTTGAGCAGGAAGTCTCTTGATTGTGTTCTTGAGCAAAGGAAGTCTCTAGCTTGTGTGCTTGAGCAAAGGAAGTCTCTTGCTTGTGTGCTTGAGCATTTGTAATCAGATATTACTCATAGTGAAATCTCCTTGGAAGTGCAAGGGGGACTGGACTACTTCCGGATTGTGGAAGGAACCAGTATAATTGCTTTGTGTCGTTCTTCTTCTCTCTCTCTGTTTTATTCCGCTGCATTTAGATTCTGATTATCACTTCAGAAGCTGTCTCACTTAGCTTCTGATCAGTGTGTTCAGTTTTTAGGAGAAACGAAGAATTTTTAAAAACACAATTCAACCCCCCCTTCTTGTGTTTTTCTCACCTTCAATTGGTATCAGAGCCTTGGTCTGTTGTGTAACACTTAACCGTGCAACAGTCAAAGATCTGAGAAAAACATGTCTACTCCTCCTCCTTCTGGTTCTGATGATACTAGCTATAAACATGTCTCACATGATTATAGTGACAGTAAGAAATCCAGTGTTGGAAAGATTCCAAAATTCAATGGAGATGCTGAAGAGTTCTCTTGGTGGAAGACCAACTTTTACAGTTACATCATGAGCCTGGATGAAGAATTATGGGATATTCTGGAAGATGGTGTTGGTGATTTAGTCCTTGATGAAGAAGGAGCTGCTGTGGATAGAAAGAAACATACTCCAGAACTGAGGAAACTTTACAAGAAGCATCATATTATCAGAGGAGCTCTTGTCACTGCCATACCCAAAGCAGAATACATGAAGATGAGTAACAAATCCACTGCTAAAGCTATGTTTGCTTCTCTCTGTTCAAATTATGAAGGGAGCAAGAAGGTCAAAGAGGCAAAGGCTCTTCTGCTCGTACATCAGTATGAGTTATTCAAGATGACGGATAATGAAACTATTGAGGAAATGTACTCAAGGTTTCAAACCTTAGTTTCTGGGCTACAGATTCTAAAGAAGAGCTATGTTGCTTCTGATCATGTAAGCAAGATACTCAGAAGCTTACCTGCCAGATGGAGACCAAAAGTGACTGCCATTGAGGAAGCTAAAGATTTAAACACTTTAAGTGTCGAAGATCTTGTTAGTTCTCTCAAAGTTCATGAGTTAAGTCTTAATGAACATGAGTCTACTAAGAAGAGTAAATCAATAGCTCTTCCATCCAAAGGCAAGTCATCAAAAGCTCTCAAAGTGGTTGAATCTGAAGAGGAAGAACAGTCAAGTTCAGATTCTGAACCAGATGCTGCTGAAATGGCCATGCTCTCAAACAGACTTCAATATCTGGCCAAGAAGAACAGAAAGTTTCTCTCCAGAAGAGGTAACTCCAGAAGCTCAAAGAAAGAAGATCAGAAGGGATGCTTCAACTGTAAGAAGCCTGGACACTTCATTGCTGAATGCCCTGATCTTCAAAGAGAAAAGTCAAAGGACAGGTCAAAGAGGTCTACATTCAAACCAAGCAAATTCAAGAAGCAGATTAAGCAGAGTTTAATGGCAACCTGGGATGATTTGGGTAGTGAATCTGGATCTGATAAAGAGGAAGCTGATGAAGATGCAAAGGTAGCTGTTGGGTTGGTAGCAACAGCAACTTCAGAAGCTGGATCAGATTCAGACTCAGAAGATGAAAACGAGGTATATTCCAAAATTTCCAGAGATGAACTTGTTAAGTCACTTAAAGAACTTCTTACACATTTTGAAGTAAGAACCAATGAGTTGAAGGATTTAAAAGAAAAATATGCTGATTTGGTACAACAGCAAAAATCAACTCTATTGGATCTGAAAGCTTCTGAACAAGGACTTAGGGGCTTTGACTTCATGTGTAAAACATATGAAGATCAGCTCAGGTTCTTATGTCAGAAGCTACAAGAAAAGTGTAATGAAAAACCTTTAAGTAACCATGAAATTGCTCTTGAAGATTTTATTATATCTGGCATTGACAGAAGCAGAGTAGCTTCTATGATTTATAGCATTTACAAGAACAATGGCAGAGGAATTGGTTTTCCAGAAGTGAAACTTGAGAAAACCAATCTAAAATCTTGTTGTGAATGCATCAAGGAAGGTCTGAAAACATTCTTTGTACCAGAAGGGGCTGAGTTGGAAACTGTTGTTCAATCAGAACCTGAAACTTCTAGTTCTAAGGCTAAGATTACCTCAAAGCCAAAGAACTCTAAGTCAAAGGCTATGATCAAATCTGATTCCAAGACTTCAAAGGTTAGGATCCTAAAAAGATCAGAACCTATTCCTCAGAGTCTGGTGAAACCAAAATCTGGGGTTCTGAAGTCTAAGTTTCAGAAGAAGACAGTTACTGCTTCTAAAGTACCAAAACCTAAGGTGATGGTTAATCAGAAGCAACCCAACTCACAGCACAAGGTACAAGAAGTGAAGAGTAAAGCCTTAAGTACTAACCTTCCAGGACCCATAGAACAATGGGTACCTAAATCTAAAAATGTCAATGATGCAGGTATGTCTAAGAGCAGTGCCAAAGCAAAGATCATGGTACCTAGACAGCGGTTGCTCAAGACACATGACAGGAGACAAGTCCATGTTCCTCAGCCTAACAATGAAAGAGGGAGGAAATGTGAAATTTGGAGGCAACCAGTCAGGCAAGATCATAGGTACAGGAACTATTGGTAATTCCTCTACCTCAATTAATAATGTATGGTTGGTAGATGGTCTTGAACATAACCTTTTGAGCATTAGTCAATTTTGTGATAATGGTTATGATGTGCTTTTTGAAAAACCCAACTGTACAGTAATCAACAAGGAAGACAAATCCATTGTGTTCAAGGGAAAGAGAGTTGACAATGTCTATAAAATCAATTTTTCTGAACTGGCTGATCAGAAGGTGATTTGCCTACTATCAGTGAATGATAAGAAATGGATGTGGCACAGAAGGTTGGGACATGCTAACTGGAGGTTAATCTCTAAGCTTAGTAAGTTACAACTTGTGAAAGGGCTACCAGACATTGACTATCATTCAGATGCACTCTGTGGTGCATGTCAGAGAGGGAAAATTGTGAAATCATCTTTTAAAACCAAAGACATTGTTTCAACCTCAAGACCTTTAGAATTACTCCATATTGATTTATTTGGACCAGTGAGTACTGCATCCTTATATGGAAGTAAATACGGATTAGTCATTGTTGATGATTACAGCAGATGGACTTGGGTGAAATTCATAAAGAGTAAAGATGTTGTGTGTGATGTATTCAGTAGCTTCTGCACTCAAATTCAATCTGAAAAAGAATCAAAAATTTTGAAAGTCAGAAGTGATCATGGTGGAGAATTTGAAAATGAGCCATTTGAAGCTTTTTGTGAAAAACATGGAATTTTCCATGAATTCTCTTCTCCTAGAACACCACAACAAAATGGGGTTGTAGAGAGAAAGAATAGAACTTTACAAGAAATGGCCAGAACCATGATTCATGAAAACAGTTTACCAAAACATTTTTGGGCAGAAGCAGTGAATACAGCATGCTATGTTCAAAACAGGATCTATATCAGACCTATTTTGGAGAAAACAGCATATGAACTCTTTAAAGGAAGAAAACCCAATATCTCTTACTTTCATCAATTTGGATGTACATGTTACATTCTGAACAACAAGCTCTACCTAAAGAAATTTGATGCCAAGGCCCAAAGAGGAATCTTTTTAGGTTACTCTGAAAGGTCAATGGCATACAAAGTGTATAATTCAGAAACACTCTGTGTTGAAGAATCTATGCACGTTAAATTTGATGACAAGGAGCTTGAAGATAAAACTTCAAAGCAAGGTGAAAGTTTTGCAGAGATACAGGTTCCTGAAGCTACTCCAGAACCTGATCAGATAGCTGAGTCTGAAGATAGTCCAGAAGCTGAACCCACATCAGAAGCGCAAGATGAAGCTGCTTCTGATGAAGCACAAGATGGCTCACATCAAGAAGATCCTCCCAGAAACACATTCAAACACAAGTCTTCACATCCTGAGGAGCTAATCGTTGGAAACAAAGATAGTCCAAGAAGAACTAGATCACATTTCAGACAAGTAGAGTCAATGATTGGACTAATCTCAATGATTGAACCTACAACAGTTGATGAAGCACTTTCAGATGATGGATGGATCCTAGCTATGCAAGAAGAGTTGAATCAATTTCAAAGAAATGATGTGTGGGATCTGGTACCCAAACCTCAACACAAGAACATTATTGGAACAAAATGGGTATTCAGAAACAAGCTGAATGAGCAAGGTGAAGTAACAAGAAACAAAGTCAGGCTTGTTGCACAAGGGTATAGTCAACAAGAAGGCATTGATTACACTGAAACGTTTGCTCCAGTTGCAAGATTGGAAGCAATCAGGTTACTTCTTTCCTATGCAGTTAATCATGGCATAATATTATATCAAATGGATGTCAAGAGTGCATTTCTAAATAGTGTCATAGAAGAAGAAGTGTATGTCAAACAACCTCCTGGATTTGAGGATATTAAATATCCTGACCATGTTTTTAAACTGAAGAAATCACTATATGGCTTGAAACAAGCTCCCAGAGCTTGGTATGATAGACTAAGTAATTTCTTAATCAAGAATGATTTTAAAAGAGGACAGGTTGATACTACACTCTTCAGAAGGACCCTTGGGAAAGATATTCTTGTTGTGCAAATATATGTTGATGATATAATATTTGGTTCTACTAATGCATCTCTTTGCAAGGAATTTTCTGAGTTAATGCAGGATGAATTTGAAATGAGCATGATGGGAGATCTGAAGTTCTTCCTTGGCATTCAAATCAATCAATGCAAAGATGGAGTCTATGTTCATCAATCAAAGTACACAAAGGAGCTGATATATCTCTGGCAAGTGCACCAAATACTATCGAAGTAGTAAAAATATCGATCCCACGAGGACTGTTTTTAACTTCAATAATTCAATTGCGTTATATAATTAGGATGTATAAAAGTTATTTTTGGTTTGCCACTAGGCAGTAGATTTGGTTTGATTTTACGAAATCAAATAAAAGAAGTAAAGATTTGATTAAGAAAATATGAGAGAAAGATGAGATCAGATCCTTCGAATCCTCTAAGTTCCCCTAATTGGTCTACTGCACCTATTTGTTATGAATCCTCTTCTAATTTACGATGATTAACAAAATAGCCCTAATCAATCCCTTGAGTTAGGACCCTCTTCTTAAACTACAGCCCCTAATTCCTTAGGTGGTCTAATAATTCTTGAAGGTTTTACCGAACGTTAACCTATTATCACTAACAAACGATTATCTATTCCTAGACTAACCCTGTTTATTAGAACAATTCAATTAGGTCTAAGTCGAAAGCCATGGTCAGTGGTCGTTCGTTCTCACGAAATCAAGTTATATGTGATCAAGATATAAAAAGCATTAAGAACAATTGAATTGAATAAACTAGAATTGAATTCATAAACAAAATAGAGTTTCACAGCAACATGTGTCAATTAGGGTTACAAAGATTCATCTTGGATCTAATCTCTAAGAGATTTAGCTACTCATAATCGAGTTTACAAATAGCATAATCAATGAAATAATTAAAACATACATGAATTGGTAAAAGGATGAAGAAATCGCCCTTCTAGCCGTCTCTGATGTCTCAAAATCGCACTTTGCTCTCCAAAATCGTAACCCTTGTTCTTCAGATTGAGTGTAGTATTTATAGAAGTCATGGGCCTGACCCATCAAAATCGCGCCGCGCCTTGTTAATTGGCGTGCCGCGATTTCCCCTTTACAGGAAGTGCGTATTTTTGCTTCAAAAATCGCAGCACGGCTTGAAATTGGCGTGGCGCGATTTCCTTCGAACAGACTTCAAATTTTAAGCTTTTTGCACTCCAGAACAGTAAAAATTGCATGAGAACTCTATCAAAATGTCACAATAAGTCCCTAATATTACGTAATGACAGAATGTCATCACAACCCCAAACTTAAACCATTCCTTGTCCTCAAGGAATTTGCTTGCAACAGTGACAAACGACAGTAAAATAACAGTTACCTGACAAAACGATAGTACCCAAAAGTTCATTCTCCTTCTAGCTAAAGATGAGCTAGTTTGACTTGTTCGCATCCACCAGTTCACAACTCCACGCATCAATATGAAATAGGGTTCTACCAGTCGACATGCAGGTCTACATATTACCATACGCTTGAAAAGTTTCTAAACATCAATCAAAGTCAATATCATTACACACTTTTGAGGTCTTTAGGGTTATAACGGGGCTTAGGTGAAAGGTGGGATATATTTGGATAAGTAGGCTACACAAAATTTGAGTTAGGCATTCCTACGGAAGTTAAAGCACAAAATTCATTCCTTCATTCATTCACCTTGTGGAAATACAATCAATGCAAAGGTACTAGAGAACATTTTTAACATTTAGGGACACTCGAGTTTGAAGTTACTCGGATTTTAGATGTTTTGTCCCTTTTTCATCATTCAATTTTTTTTTTTTGATACACATTTTTAACATTTAGGGACACTCGAGTTTGAAGTTACTCGGATTTTAGATGTTTTGTCCCTTTTTCATCATTCAATTTCTAGAAATTTTTTTGATACACCATTTTTGTGTGTATTTTGCATGTCAATTTCATATTTCTTTCATTTTTGTTCTCTAATTCTCTAGTACCCCCACCCCAAACTTAGTTGGTTGCAAATTCCAATAGCAACCCCAAACTTAATTTTTAGCAACATTCTACAATGCCTTAACTCAGAAAATACATTAAGGGACAAGTCCTAAAAGTTTCTAGGCTTGTAATGTAGTTTGTCACCGAACAAAAAGTTCTAATCCTACCGGCTCACAATTGGTTAAGAAAGGATAAATTTAACAAATTAAAACAGGGTAGGCTTCAAAAAGGCTCACAGGACCAAGCACTTTTGCCTCAGTGTGTAATTGACAGAGACCAATCAATAATAGAGAAACAATGCAAGTTCTAGAAATGTAGTCGCATGGAAAACTAATCTAAATATAAGTAAATTGAAAAACAAGATTTGGCAATGAACCTTATGGCTGAGATTTCTGGGAGTATGTGACTACCTAGCAACGCCGTACACTTCGCCTTTGAATCAAGTCACCCCTCCTTTAGAACTTTTGGAACACCGTTTCATCAAACAACTGTTACTAAACTGGAATAGGTCACATGAAACAAAACAAATTCATTAATAATAAACAAGTGCAGGAGCAATTACAATAGGGAAGTAAGTTCAATGGACTTCGACATTAAAAAGAAAATAAAAAGAAAATACACCAAAAGAAAAATGACTGAAAAATAAAATACAAAGCAGAAAATGCTAATCCATCAGTAGATCAGCCCATGTCCTGATCATCATCCGAGTGTCCAGCCCCCGGTGTCCTCAATCCTTCAAAGATGCCATCCCCTTGATCTTGCTCGGTGGTATTGAAATCATCAGTGATTTCCCTCCTCATGCGCAGCCCATACTCTTCTTGATGTGTAAAATATTGCTCCATGCGCTCACGGGAGCCTCCAAACCTCTCATAAGACCCACTAATCGGACCCATATGCAATTGAGCCTCCGCAGCAAACGCAGCTGAGAACCTAGGACGGTTCACCCACAGCTGGTCCGAAGTCTCATTCATCCAATTAGCTTGCACATGCATGAATTCCTCAAGCTTTGGGTGAAGGGGAGCATAACCCCCTTGGCTACTACTCCCTCCTTGCTCCATTTGTTGTTGCCTCGCTGCCTCCCTCTCTCTCTCCTTCATATAGCCCTCATATTTCTTCATAAATCCATCCATTACCGAGTCGGTGATTGGCTTCATATTGCTTGTGTTGAGATCACTATCATAAGCCGGCACCAACTCTTGCTCACACAACCAATTAATTAGACTCCCATGCCCCAATTGTGTGGTGTTTCCGGTTGCTAGATCATGAAGACTATTGGCCAAGAGGCGGCCAATATCTATAGGGTGCTCCTTGATGATGGCATAGGCAGCAAGCACCCTCTTGAGAGGAATTTCAGAAGTGCAAGATGCACTCTCAAGAGTCTGGACCACATAAGACACCCATGCCTTGGGTACCGGCAGCATCTCCGCATAAGTAAGCATCCGGGACTTTTTCCAAGTCGACCCAGGCCTACACATGGTGGTGATGATCTCATCAAAGGTATCCTCCGTAATAGCAAATCTCTCCCTCCTCAATTTTTTAACCCAACACTCCTCCGGTGCTTGAACATTCAGCCATGCGTTGAGAGCATCCGGGCTGAAATCAATGTACTTTCCTCGAACAAAAGATTGAAAGGGTGTATCGGACACCCTTGCATTTGCAAAGAATTCGACGATCACCGTTTTGTTGTTTGCTTCGTCGATCATATCATTCAACCTCGTCCACCCCCTCCTTCGTAATTCAGACTCAAAGAAAGGATATTTCACAAGCTTTGTGAAATCAAACTTCCTCTCCCCTATGACCTCGAAACTCTTCATAGATTGATGGAACTCTTGGGCTTGGTCATTGATGAAATGGATGGCGTTTTCGGGTGGTTCGGATGCGGCACGAGGGCGTTTGGATTTGCTTGTGGATGGTTTGGGGTTGGTGGCTTTCTTTGAGCGGGTGTTTCTTTGGTTGGAGGCCATTTGTGAGTGAAAGGAAGATGGTGAATGGGAAATTTTGTGAAGTTTGGGAAACTTGTGAATTGTGAAGGTTTAGGTTGATGAATGGATGATGAATTTGTGGTTTGATGATGTTTAGGAAGTGAAAAAGATGATGATAATGAAAGAATTTCGTGGTTAGGTTTCTAGGGAAATTTTGACAGAGTAACGGTAGGAAAATGGGAATGGGAAGAATGGTGAAAAAGGCTGGTTTTATAGGCCTGTTTGGTGAAAATCGCGGCACGCCAAAATGCAAGGCGCGGCGCGATTTTGTGTTGTAACGGCTAGTAACGGCTAGTTTTGCAACGGTTGGGAAATGGTGGGTTGAGTAACGGTCAAATTTTTTTTTAAAAATCTGGGCAGACACCATTCAAAATCGCGCTGCGGCCAAAGGATAGGCGCGGCGCGATTTTATTCAAACAGGGAGGCTGCCTTTCTGTTCCTCAAAATCGCAGCACGCCTAAATACACAGAGCGGCACGATTTTGAGCAAAATGGGAGTGTGTTTTGCTTTTTCAGGCCAAAAAAATTTTGTTTTCTTGAAAAATGCCTGAGTTCCTTTAATTTCTGAAAAACTTTTGAGGAGAGAATCATGCAAGACATCAGTACCTTGCATGATTTTCTTGGCAGGAGGTATACTTGAACAAATTTTTTTTTTTAAAACTTTCCTGCCTTGTATTAAAAGAAAAGAAAAAATATTTTTGTGATTTTGTTTTTGAAAGCAATAAAATCATACCTGAAAAATAAATAGTGGGTTGCCTCCCACCAAGCGCTTTCTTTTACGTCATTGAGCTTGACGTTTCAACCACTGTTAGGGTGGCAAATATGTCAAAAAGAACACATCATCCTTCTTCTTCCTCTTGTTTGGTAGGAATTCCATGAATTTGTAACAAAGAAGTAGATGCTCCCATGCACTCACAGTTAAACCTTTGGAATTTAAGCTCTCCCACCGTAAAGAAGGACGTGCATCCATTTGCACACGAGTGATTTCCTCAACCTCCGTTGGTTCAGACTTCGGGAAAATGTCAACACTCCTTACTTTGGGATTTTCTTCCACAACAACCTTGTGACATTCAGTCTCCATCTGAACTAGCTTGCTCTGAGACTCATGTGCTTTCTCAACAAGATCACCACACTGAACATCAAACTTCTCAAATAAAACTTGATTTGACACCAAGAAATCATCTAAAATATTCTGAAGTTGAGTATTGTAATCGATGTTGATCACCTCTTTCTTCCCTTCACCATCACTACCTGGTTGATTCGCCTCATAATGACCACAACTCGAGATTTTGTTGTCCAGAATTTTGATCTTAAAAGATAGCATATATTTTTCATACTGCAACTTAGCAATCTCTTCTGTATCATAGAGGAGTACCCTGTCTATCATAGCTGCAAAACTTGGATAAACTTTTCAGTAGCACAGTACAATGAGAAGAAAACAAAGAGCATAATATTTTTTTTTCTTTTTTTTATAAATATATATACAAAAATATAAATGACAGAAATCCTAAATAAAAACAAAATTGAAAAATTGAAATGACTCAACAGTCCCCGGCAACGGCGCCAAAAACTTGATATATCTCTGGCAAGTGCACCAAATACTATCGAAGTAGTAAAAATATCGATCCCACGAGGACTGTTTTTAACTTCAATAATTCAATTGCGTTATATAATTAGGATGTATAAAAGTTATTTTTGGTTTGCCACTAGGCAGTAGATTTGGTTTGATTTTACGAAATCAAATAAAAGAAGTAAAGATTTGATTAAGAAAATATGAGAGAAAGATGAGATCAGATCCTTCGAATCCTCTAAGTTCCCCTAATTGGTCTACTGCACCTATTTGTTATGAATCCTCTTCTAATTTACGATGATTAACAAAATAGCCCTAATCAATCCCTTGAGTTAGGACCCTCTTCTTAAACTACAGCCCCTAATTCCTTAGGTGGTCTAATAATTCTTGAAGGTTTTACCGAACGTTAACCTATTATCACTAACAAACGATTATCTATTCCTAGACTAACCCTGTTTATTAGAACAATTCAATTAGGTCTAAGTCGAAAGCCATGGTCAGTGGTCGTTCGTTCTCACGAAATCAAGTTATATGTGATCAAGATATAAAAAGCATTAAGAACAATTGAATTGAATAAACTAGAATTGAATTCATAAACAAAATAGAGTTTCACAGCAACATGTGTCAATTAGGGTTACAAAGATTCATCTTGGATCTAATCTCTAAGAGATTTAGCTACTCATAATCGAGTTTACAAATAGCATAATCAATGAAATAATTAAAACATACATGAATTGGTAAAAGGATGAAGAAATCGCCCTTCTAGCCGTCTCTGATGTCTCAAAATCGCACTTTGCTCTCCAAAATCGTAACCCTTGTTCTTCAGATTGAGTGCAGTATTTATAGAAGTCATGGGCCTGACCCATCAAAATCGCGCCGCGCCTTGTTAATTGGCGTGCCGCGATTTCCCCTTTACAGGAAGTGCGTATTTTTGCTTCAAAAATCGCAGCACGGCTTGAAATTGGCGTGGCGCGATTTCCTTCGAACAGACTTCAAATTTTAAGCTTTTTGCACTCCAGAACAGTAAAAATTGCATGAGAACTCTATCAAAATGTCACAATAAGTCCCTAATATTACGTAATGACAGAATGTCATCAGGAGCTTCTGAAGAAGTTCAAACTTGAAGATTGTAAAGTGATGAACACTCCAATGCACCCTACGTGCACCTTAAGCAAAGAAGATGAAGGAGCTAAAGTGGATCAGAAGCTGTATAGAGGTATGATTGGTTCTTTGTTATACCTCACTGCATCTAGGCCAGATATTTTATTCAGTGTATGCTTGTGTGCAAGATTCCAATCAGATCCTAGAGAATCTCATATGACTGCTGTCAAGAGAATTTTCAGGTATTTGAAAGGAACAACTAATCTTGGACTCCTTTATAGGAAATCCTTAGATTATAAGCTAATTGGATTCTGTGATACTGATTATGCTGGTGATAGGATTGAAAGAAAGTCAACCAGTGGCAATTGTCAATTTCTGGGTGATAATCTTATATCCTGGGCTAGCAAAAGACAAACAACTATTGCTATGTCTACAGCAGAAGCAGAATACATTTCAGCTGCAAGTTGTTGTACACAACTACTTTGGATGAAACATCAGTTGGAAGATTATCAGATAACTGCTAACAGTATTCCCATTTATTGTGATAATACTGCTGCTATTTGTTTGTCTAAAAATCCAATTTTGCATTCAAGAGCTAAGCACATTGAAATCAAACACCATTTTATCAGAGATTATGTTCAAAAAGGAATCTTAGATATACAATTCATTGATACTGAAAATCAATGGGCTGATATATTTACTAAGCCTTTAACTGTTGAAAGATTTGATTTTATAAAGAAAAATTTGAACATGCATTACGTGTCTGATTAGATGTTTGCTTGCTCCTGAATAGGATATTTGGTTCTGAAGTTAGTTCAGAAGCAGTAGTCCATCAGAAGCTCTTTATTGAGATTCTGAGGAAAACTCGCTTCTGATGATGACGTCAGCATCTGAAGTCCAGAAGTTGGATTTATTGCTTCTGAATAGTTGAATTAGTGGAAACGTTGGGAGTTACTTTTTAAAAGTAACTTCTGGCCCACTAACTTGGTAGTTACTCTGTGAACTTCTTACGTGGCCTGTATGTGTTGGTGTATAACTAAAAGGGCAATGATGATTTAATAGCTTTGAAAGTACTTTTCACGCGCCCCCAATTTTGTCATTAATGTTATGTTTATTTGTCTCGTTTGAATTGCAATCGTTTTACTTTTAACACTTTGTCAATTCACACACTACTCACTCACAACAAACACATTTTGCTCTCAAACCTCTTGCGAAGTAAGCGCAAAAACCTTAGAACCCTAAATTCTCTAAATCTTCTTCAATCATCATCAAATGGCATCTTCAAGCTCAAAGGTTTCAGAATCTACTTCAAGCAAGCAAGGCGCAACAGGATCTGGGTCAGTCTACAAAAAGAAGACTATGGATATTCCATGGAAATCTTTAATAGTTCAAATAGAATCACCAGTGGATTTCACTTCACTTAAGAAGTACAAGGTGAACATGGAAGGATTGATAGAAACTCAGAAGTTGTCTGAGTATTTCAGGATGCTAAATGGGCCAACATACGTGAACTTGGTCAAGGACTTTTGGTTAAAAGCTGAAGTGTACAATGAAAAGCCTGGGAAGGTAGCAGGTAAACAAGCTGGGTCGAAGAAAGGAAAGATGGAGATAGAGTTGAATCCTACTTCCTTCAGTAGCCTTGAGATAAGGTCTGAAGTGATGGGTATTCCCGTAACCATCACAGAAGAGATAATAGCTAGAGCTTGTAGAATGAATGCAGAAGGAAGGTTTCAAGAAATAGTTAAAAAGGATGATGTCCTGCTGCAAAGCTACTACAACACTCTTCTGGGTGGTAACAAAGATGCTAAGCCTTCTGAAATGGAGATTCATCACAGGATGTTGGTGAAATTCTGTACTGATTGCTTCTTTCTAAGAGCAGGAGGGTCTGACCAACCAAATCATCAACAGAAACTGGCAATCTAATTCATGGCCATGCTTGAGAAGATTAATTTCCCCAGATATGTCATGGATTATCTCTGCTGGGCTATTAATGAAGGCACTGTCAAAGGAAGGAAACAAGTGCCTTGTGGAAGATTGTTATCAGAAATCTTTTATCAAGGAAGAGTGCTGGATTTCTTGAGAAAGACAAGAGATGCTTCTGATAAATGCTTCGAAGTTTCCACTGCTGAGAAGACTATCAGTAGCAAGACATTGCATTCTATGCATGTTTTCAAGACAGCCCCAAAAGATGAAAAGTGGTTGGAGATGACCACAGAAGAATCTGAGATAATCAGGGACTTTCCTTCCATCTTTAAGGAAAGTAATCCTGAACACTTAGCTAAATTAGTAGCTGAGTACGTCTTGGATGAAAATGCGAGCTCTCAGGAGGAAGCTGCTGTTGCTAAAGGGAAAGGCAAGAAGGCCAAGGCAGTTACTGTGTCAGAAGCTGTTTCTGATGCACCCAAAGGGAAGAGAGCCAGAACTAGTTCAGAATCTGATGCTGCTCCTACTAATGGAAAGAGGGCCAGAACTAGTACTGTGTCAGAAGCTGCTGAAGCTAAACCTGTTTCTGTCAAGGATAAAGGAAAGATGCAGAAGGTTGGTGCTGCTTCTATTACTCAGAAAAGAAGAAAAGGTAAGGCAGATTTGGTAATCACCGAAGAGCAGCTGGAGGAAGCTCTTAAAGAAATAGAGAAAGAAGAGGCTGAGCCCAAGCTGAAGAAGAAGAAGGCTCCCCTTCAACTTGTGAGTCCTATGGTTGAGATGACTCCAAGAAAGAAAAGGATGGCAGATGAACATGCTTCTGATATTTTATCAAGCAAAAAGGAACTAAAAGCACAATACATTCAACAAAGAGATGACAAGCTCAAGACCTTGGGTATGGAAGACTGTGATAGGTTCTTCAAAGAGAAATTGGCCGAAGTAAGAAAAATTGCTGGTAAGACTGATGAAGACAACGAGGAAGAAGAAATGATGATCATTTTTGAAGATGCTCCAGAAGATGGAACTTCAGAAGCAGTAGATAACTCTGCAAAGTTATCTAAGGTATCTCAAGTTTCTCACACATCTTATAGCACATCCTCTATTCCTTCTGAGGACACATCCCTTTTAGATCACCTAGAAAGTCATTATCTAGGTGAACTACCTCAAGCTGGTTTTACCACAACCTCAGAGAAAGCCTCTGAGACAACTCCAGAAGCAGCTGCTTCTGATAAAGTTGTTTCAGAAGACCCCCCACAACAAACACCTTTACCAGAAAAAGCCTCTTCACCCTCTACAACTTCATCACCCCCAATTGTTCCTGAACCATCTGTTCCTGAACAACCAACTCCTCAAAAGACCGTTCCTGAACAACCAGTTACTAAACCCACTTCTGAACCTGAACCTGAAACTGCCGCTCCTGAACACATTGTTCCTGAGCTAACCTCTGCTTCCATATCTTCTTCACCAGTTCAAGTCATCAAGCTCATCCACCATACTGGTGTATGTGATATGGACACAGATTCTGAGGATGATCAGTATGATCATGCCTCTGATATGGTAGTTGACCCCACTCCTGACCAACCATCAACCAGCCAATCATCAACTACAAATGACCAATCATCATCAAACCTACCAATTATTCCCCTAGCCCCTCCAAAACCCTCTAAACAACCTTCACCTCCCACCATATACCTGGATTCTCAAGTTCTAAAGGATGTGTGGGAAGATATTGCTTCTGAAGTTCTCAGACTGATAGCAAGTAGAAATGACTTGGGTCATACAATAAGCTATCAGAAGCAATGGAGAAGGATCAAGGAAAGGGTCATCAACCTGATTTCAGCTCTGCATGATTCCTGCATTGAGGCTCAAGAGCAAGCCAAGCAGAAGCTGGAAGATTGGTTGAATGGCATTGAAGAGAATGATGGAGATGTAGAAGTTCTTGGTACTTGGGTGAAGAATCCACTCAGTATCAGAGGCAGAGAACCTGATGAATTCCTGCCTAAGGAGCTGAATCTGATCATTCCTTCTGAGATTCTGGAAAAGATTGATGCACCAAACCTGGCTCTAGCTCAGGAGAACAAGGTGCTCAAAGAAGAAAATGACAGGCTGGAAACAGAGCTACTAGAGCAGAAGCTGAAGATATCACAGTTGGAAGCTGACATGCAAGAAGCCAAGATCAGAGAAGACAACTACAGAAAAGTTATGGACAAGAAGTATGCTGATGTTCAAGAGCTTCTGAAGAAGATTTTAGAGAAATAAGCCAAACCCTTAGTTGCACACTTATAGCTTATTTTTCTGTCTTTTTAGGCTTTTGATATTCTTTGTTCATTTCTGCTTCTGAATTAGTTCTTTTTGCTTCTGATATTAGATGCTTCTGAATTCTTCCTGCTTCTGAATATCTTTAACTGTTTATACCTTGTGTGTTATTATTTGCTTTCATAATAATGCTTGCTATGACTGTTTATTTATTCCTTGAAGATGGTTAAAATGCTTTAAATTTATTTGAATTATGCTCTGAACCTTTAATCTTGAGTTTTTTCTCATCTCTTCTTTTTGTTTATGTCTTTTTGCTAATGACAAAAGGGGGAGTATATGTGATAGTATTTAAAGGCTCTGAGCCCCATTAATTAATGTTTGAAAATTTTGAAAATTTCTACTCTTTTTATCGGTGTATCAAAAAGGGGGAGTATCAAATTTCAAATAACAATTAATTGAACCATTCTTCTTATCTATAAGTCAATTCTTTCAATATTTTTTTTATAGCTCTGATATTATTGTGCGAAAAATGAATTTAATTAACCTGGATAGAACTTAGGGGGAGCTTACAAACCTCACCTTAAAGACTATCAGACTCAGGGGGAGTTAGAGCTTACAAACCTCAGACTCTGAGCTTACAAACCTCAGAACCCCAAGGTCAACTTGTTAATTAGATTAACAACAATTGATCAATTTTTAAATACTATTGTTTGTCATCATCAAAAAGGGGGAGATTGTTGGAACAAAATGTGTTTAACAATGAACCTTAAAGAGTTTTGATGATAACAAGGTATTAAAAATTGTAAATTGGACTAGCTAATATTTGTTCAAGTGTACAGGACCACAGTTAAAAAGTTACATCATTGATTGGTTCTGAATGAGCAAATAAAGAGCAAAAAAAAATGAAGCTTAGATGATTCTGAAGGCAAAACGCTCCTGAAGTCAAGCTGCTCCTGAAGAAATAGCGCTCCTGAAGAAAGGCTGCTCCTGAAGAATAGTGCTTCTGAAGACAAGAGGTCCAGAAGCCACCTCATCAGAAGCTGCATCATCAGAAGCTGCCTCATCAGAAGTCATTTCACCAGAAGCTGAAGATCAACTGGATTTGCAAAACATTCAAAGATTGAAGAATCTACATTGCAAAAGCTGTCTATTGGTTTCGAAAACACAGCAGAAAATCAGTGGAACATTGCAACGGTCATTTCAAAGGTGTTTGAAGACATGTGCTTGCAATTTGGACGAAAGCGTTGACATTGTACTATTGTACGAATTGTACAACCACGTTCTCCACTACTCTGTTTTGTGTCCACGCTACAAGACAAGAAAACAGCTCCAGAATACGGTCTCGCCTGCATATATGTTCCTTTGGATAAGGAATGGATTTCAAATTGGTTCTTCATAGGACAACAACCAAATCAGGCAAAAGATCATTGGTGAAAGATCAAGCTTCAACAACGACTCTTTGGTGTGCTGGCAATTTCACAACGTCTCTTTCACACCTCTATATAAAGGAATGAAGACCTAAAGATTTGGTAATGCAAGAACGCTGAACGAAAGACTCATAACATTTTTACAAGTGCCAAATCTCTGCTGAAATTGTTCTGCATTCACTTAGAATTTCTGTGTCTCAAAGTCATATCTTAGAAATTCTTAAGTCCATTGAGTCTGTATCTGATTTGTATTGTGAGCACCTCTGATTGTATATCAAGTGTCCAACCTTAAACAATTTTTTGTGTAATTTTGTTTAGTTAGGAAGTCTCTTGCAGTTGTGCTTGAGCAGGAAGTCTCTTGATTGTGTTCTTGAGCAAAGGAAGTCTCTAGCTTGTGTGCTTGAGCAAAGGAAGTCTCTTGCTTGTGTGCTTGAGCATTTGTAATCAGATATTACTCATAGTGAAATCTCCTTGGAAGTGCAAGGGGGACTGGACTACTTCCGGATTGTGGAAGGAACCAGTATAATTGCTTTGTGTCGTTCTTCTTCTCTCTCTATTTTATTCCGCTGCATTTAGATTCTGATTATCACTTCAGAAGCTGTCTCACTTAGCTTCTGATCAGTGTGTTCAGTTTTTAAGAGAAACGAAGAATTTTTAAAAACACAATTCAACCCCCCCTTCTTGTGTTTTTCTCACCTTCAGCAACTCATCAACAATTACAGAGTTTAGAGAATCAGCAGACTCTAATTTATCCCTTAGATCAAACCACAATAGAATATGTGCATGAGGCAAGCCATGCTTTTGAAATTCAATAATGTACAAGCCTACAGTTTAAAAAAAATAAATAAATTGATATTTGGTACAATCAAATAAACAGATAATCATCAAATAATCAAAAACAAAAATACCAGCAAAACAATTGCAAATTTTTCGAGAAAACAAATAATAAACAAAAATTACATGTAATAACTCTTCCAAAAACCTTTCCACTCTTGAAATCAGACACCATTTCTTGCAACTTAACCTAAAAAAAACTGCATCAAATATCTGGTCGATACACTGCATGGTTTCCAGACTTCAACAAATGGCGTTGAATCTCAAACCATTTGGGATTACAGATGAATGTGAGAAACAAATCAGGATATCCAAACTTTTTTCATATTGTCATTGCATCCTGACAATTATTGAACATATACTTCCGTCCTCCAATGAATGAAGCAGGCAAAACGACACGATTTCCAATCAACGAAGCATCATATTCCCCACGGCCAACAACCTCCTCAACACCCAACAAAAATCCTGAATGAATGTTACCCTGGTTTGCTCTCATGAATGATAGACGCTGGGACTCTATCATAGAATATAGGTCTACCACAAACTGCTGGAATAGTCGCCTGCCATGCAAAACAACGGAATCCTCAACAACTCTTTCCTGGATCTTGAACGCGACAAACTTACGTACGCTAACGCGTACACGTTTGAAGACAATCCCTGTTGCAGTCAATTCAGTCAACTTAATATGTTCCTCACACTAGTCCTTCCCAAACGGAAACAACAACGGATATTGTAAAGGAATATACTTGGCATGAGTTTCATGTATACGCTGGAAACAACCATCCCTTTCTTTCACCACGATGTCTCAACCATCTTCAGAATTATCAAAATCACCAACAATAAGTGCTGCGACCTCATCAATTTGAGGTACATTATATGTACGGGGGTCATGGTTTTTATCACGAAACAAACGCAAGCGAGGAGGTACATTCTCGTTAGTCAAACGAAAATCACGAACCATCCTAAAAAATTTCACCAACTTATTGTGCTGATTCAACAGACCCAACAAATCACTAATTAGCGATGGATCTAGATACAGTAGAAACTCTATAAATTAATAATGTCAGGACCAGAGAAATTTATTAATTTAGAGAGTTATTAATTTATCGATAAATTAATAATTATTAATTTAAAGAGTTTTTAAGTAATTACTAGACTATGACCCGTGCGCCGCACGGGTCTAATGTGCTATTTAACATTTGAGTAAATAATTATTTATAAATCAACCTATATTAAATTAACTTTCTATCATATAAGATGTATTCCAATATTTAAAGGGTTGAGACGTTAAATAATTTAAAAAAGAGATCCATGGTTCAATTTGTAAGTAGTTGAGTAGTGTTTTTTTACACTGAAAAAGTGTATTTAGACCATCCGCAATAAGAGGATCTTGCTCGGTAAGTACCTATTACGGCAGAAGCAAAACCTGCTGCTCAAACAACTAAACCGGTTGAGAACTTGCTCCAAATAATCTCCCAGTCGATAGATATCTTTCTCGTTTTGATATATAGTTGTCATATTCAGCAAGCAACTTCAATTAATCAAACTATTTGAGAGAAAACACCATTTGATATAAACTATTTGAGAGTCAAATGATTTATGCTATAAAAATAAAATCCTTTCAATTAAAAAAATAGAATAAGGCAACATATGCATTAGAACAGTAAGAATTAGAAAGTAATAATGCATTATATATATCGAGAATTACACAAACAGATACATTACACTATAAAGCAATATCCTTGAGGTTATCATTAAAGAACATGTTCAACTTCACAACCAAAACCAAAGCTAAGCCAACTGCTGGAAAAATTTAGACAAATTGCAAATAATCCAACCTTGTAACACCACCAAACAGCCCCAATATTGATCTAAAACTCTGCTACCCCCAATAAACAGATGTAGAAAACTCAGCAAAAGAGCATAGCAGTCCTTGCAAACAACAAAATCTCATCAGCCAAATAGAAATAAAACAAATCCACTACCACACAAAAGAATTATTTGGGTCCCATTAACACTTGTAAAAGATTGAGTGTTACTCGTGGTTGAAATATGAAATAGTTGTAGGGCCAATTTGTTTCGGAAGTAGAGATAAATTTGAAATAGTTGTTTCGAAAAATAGAAGAGATAAATATGAAATAGTTGTTTCGGAAAATAGAAGAGATAAATATGAAATAGTTGTTTCAGAAAATAGAAGAAATAAATATGAAATATGATCAATGGCTAAAATTGAATGGCGCCTAAATGTGCAAGATCCAATGGCTCAGAAAAGTGGAGGGAAAAATGGGGGGGGGGGGGGGGGAATATTAGGGTTAGGGTTAGCTTCAGGGGTTAAGCTTTAGTAAATAAGATAAGATAAAAGATAAATAAATATGAAATAGTTGTTTCGGAAAACAGAAGAGATAAATATGAAATAGTTGTTTCGGAAAAATAGGGCTATAGATAAATATGAAATAGTTGTAGGGCCAATTTGTTTCGGAAGTAGAGATAAATATGAAATAGTTGTTTCGGAAAATAGAAGAGATAAATATGAAATAGTTGTTTCGGAAAATAGAAGAGATAAATACGAAATAGTTGTTTCGGAAAATAGAAGAGATAAATATAATATGATCAATGGCTAAAATTGAATGGCGCCTAAATGCGCAAGATCCAATGGCTTAGAAAAGTGGAGGAAAAAATGGGGGGAAAAAATTAGGTTTAGGGTTAGCTTTACGGGTTAAGCTTTAGTAAATAAGATACTGTACATACCAAACAAAAAGGCAAATTAGTCTATGCCTCTTAGAATTATGTTGCAGCGAACCTTGGGACTCAACGTAAATTAGTAACTATTGTGTTCATATGTATTGGAAATCAATAATGACTTTTGAACTTTAAAGGAAAACGGACAACTATTGAATCATATTTCAATAGAGTGTAATATATTTTTTTTCAGTTTCTATGAATTATTAATTTATGATTTTCTTGGGACCGAAAATTATAAAGGGATCTCCTGAAAAATTATTATCTTATTATTTTATCGAGTTTTTCAATTTTTTACATTGGCCCAAGTCGGGACAGGACAAATTTATTATTTTAGAGAGTTTATTAATTTACCGAGTACTAATTTAAAGAGTTTCTTCTGTAATTCCCTTTAGAACGATCACTGAAATAAAACATAAAGAAGCAATCTAATAAAAATAACTACACAAATAGGGATGGTGGACCAACAACTATAAGCAACATCATGAAAACAATTCAAGCATAAGTAGTCACTCAAATGTAAAAGTCAGTACAAACCTAAATTCCGACAACCGATTAGACAACTCGTTCTGAGTATCGTATATGTAAAGCTGACAGAACTTTGGGCGTTGACCATCTTCGGGAATAAGACTTCTAATTCTATGATAGTTTTTGGCAGATATAACAAAAGTTGGGGACATCCACCGTCATTACCACCAGATTCAACTTTGCCCCCCATCGATGTGAAAGAAAACATATTGTTGTAAGATCTAATGTTCGTAATAAAGTGGCTACTTCTTGCATCTAACACAAGAAATAAATTTCGAATCAATGGAGGGGGTTCCAACATAAGCGAAAGAGAAATTTTCCTTATTATACAACACAACGATATTTTTGGCGCAATAACGACATAGTGTTTGTCGACCCTCTCAGCATACTGTATTCATATCACCGATGTCTATATATTCTGCATAAATTCAACACAATTATATTCACCAAATTAAGCCTCAATAATATACACACCCCGCACGCCGATAAAACAAAGATACATAGGCCAGTTCAATCACCTTGCTCCTCGCTTCTGTGAAACAAATTCAACAATCCAATGTCATTGTCCATGAAATGAACTTGTGACGAATCCACATCTTGGTTTACATTATTGGCTAATAGAAAAAAAGACACACTTAGCAACAAATACATACATTTAACCATCGAACATCGTACATAATTTGCATAATTTTTTTTACATGATGACACCACATCTATAGAGAGACGACCATTAATGATAGAATGACTCTTTCATCCAATTACCCTGACCACTGCATACCAAAAACATAATAGACACAACCTATATTTTGTTTCAAGGCAACATATTTCTTGGAAATTAGGGGCCAACAATGAAGATTGATATTTTTTTATCCTACTCTAACAAAAACTTTTTTTAAGCCTAATAAGTAACTTTTTAAGTGTGCAACTCTTTTCTGCGACCTAATTAACATTTTGTTGGCTTAATTTTTTTAGTTAAACTAATTTGAATATTGACCTCGATGAAGAAAAAAAACCATGGATTTTAGCGTTTGAAAAAATGGAATGAACAAGTGTGATTTTAATCTATACACAAACACAATATAACCAGTAAAAAATTGCATATCCTATAAGAAAATGCTTCGATGGTCAAATGCTTATTTCTTGTATATTCTGACATTTAAGTGGAGTTTTATAACTCTTTTCACTTCTGCCATTTAATATCTGAAAACTATTACACATAATTAAACTGTTCAAAAAAACTTGATAATGAATGGGAGGAGGTGTAAGTGCAAAAAAACATGATCAATTAGAGACTTGTGTGTATATAACCAATATGCCATACACAGTTATCCACCACACCTCATGGTTTGCCAGTAGTATAACTGCTGCAACTATATTAGGTGTGATTTTAATCTATACACAAACACAATATAACCAGTAAAAAATTGCATATCCTATATTATGAACAAATCCTGTTCATAAATTTGACCATACAACATACATATTCTGACTACACTAAAATTTGAATTTTGACAATACTATTGATCTTAGGCTATACACAAACACAATAAAACCAGTAAAAAATTGCATAACATAACCCGTAAACTACCAAAAAACTCATCCACGTCTGACACCAAGATTGCTTGAACCAGTAGAATGCATGATCCTCTTTGATCTCAGCTTCTGCATCCTATCAAATCGCCTCTGCCTACCTGCATCTGCTCTGGTACAACGGTCCTGAGAACTCATAGCAATTTGGAAATAACTTCTAAATGAACCAAGATGTCAAAAATTCTGAATTAGAACAATTTCAGCAGGCACAATCGCAATAGTGCATTGTATAAACACTACGCCATGACACCCATATATACTTTCCCAACACAAACATATGTCTCCTGATATAAATAAAATATACAGAATAAACCCATAGAAAATTTACCACGTGTAGAATATTATAATATTAAATTAGTTTTCTTCACCAAGGAAACCCCACTTGCAAATAAACAATGGAGACAATGAACACAGTGTACGTAATTGACTTTGGTACTACATGTTAAGAATATAACCAATATATGAATGCTTGACATGTTATAAGCCAAATTGACCTTACATAAAAACAACCAAATCAGGAACAAAAGATTTGAAACATTCCAACATATACACTATGAGACAAAGGAGTGATGCAAATGGAAACAAAATTAGGTCACCAAAGCAAAGGGGTACATAACAAAAGAGAATTCATTTCCTTATTAGGGAAAAGCGGTGCACAACCCTTAAAAAAGGGTAAGTACGATAACAGTTGATGACAACAATAAAAAATCTGAGGAAAGCAAGATCCAATTGTAACATGAAAAATGACTATTATAAACTTCATCTATAAACAAAAAATCCAGTTGATATTTTTCCCACTTCTTAAACTTTGAGGCCCCCAAAAATAACTGCCTCAAGCCTATGTTTCATAAATACAATAACAGGTGAAATTAGAGTGTTATACCCTAATTTTGGACCTAAAAATACTAATCAATTCTTCTTTTCTTGCATTATAAGTCATTTGATATGTCTCTGATCAATTGCATCTTTCTCTGCATTTTATTTCAATGTTATTTGCAAAATTCACATAAAAGGGTATTTTAGTCATTTCCTGCATTCAATTCATTTTAATCTTTGAAAATTGTTTGAGTCTTTTAAATTGGTTTGTATAAGCCCTTGTTTCAATCTCATGTCAAAATTCATTTCAAAAATATCAGTTAAGTCATTTTTTTAGTCAGTATAGCCCCTAGGGGCATTTTAGTCATTTCCTATGTCAAAAGTTCTTTCAGTCTTTTAAAGATTTGTTTGAGTCCTTTCAAGTAGTTTGAATAAGTCTCTGTTTCATTCTATGTCAAAATCCATTTTAAAATTGCATTTGAAGTCATTTTGAGTCAGTTTTGCCCCTAGGGGCATTTTAGTCTTTTCATGTGTTAAAACCCTGTTTAAATTCTAAAAATTTGTCTCTGAGTCTTTTAATTTGTTTGAATAAACTCTTGCTTTAATCCTTTGTTAAAAAATCATTTTAAAATTGCATTTGAGTCGTTTTTAGTCGTTTTAGTCCCTAGGGGCGTTTTGGTCATTTCACATAATATTTCTGATTCGTTTTAATCTGCTTTGTTGTTTTTAATCGTCTCGTTTTACGTTAATTTTCAATTTACTTTTTCAATTCAATTTTAGTTTTAATTTTCATTTTTAGTCCTCGCATTTTTTGTTATTTACATTTTAATCCCTTTTAAGTTTGTTAGAGTCCAAGTGCCATGTGTCCAAATGCTATTGGTCCTTAAGAGTTTGTTACAAGTTCGTGCCACATGTCTCTATCCTATTGGTCCAAGGTCAATGACTTAGCCTATATAAGTCAAACCATGGTCAAATTTTCAACACCAATTATTTTTCATTCATTTTTCAATCATTTACACACAAAAATCACAAAAAACTCTTTTTCTCTTTTCCTCCTTCTTCTTCATTCACGTGAACATCACCACCACAACCAATTCCTAACTAACTTTCACCACCACCAAAGCCACCCTAACTACCTCATTCCACCACCTTAACCACCTCTCCTAACCAACTTAAACCTCCATCATCTACCAAAACCTCCATCTTCCACCACCAAAACCACCACAATCTCCAACAACCTTCATCATCTAGCATCAACAACATCAAAATCTGCATTCAACTATCACCAATTGAACCGAATTATCATCATCATCGACAATCATTTCACCGCCGCATCCAACAGAGCCAAAGCTTCAAGGTTCGGACAAGAAGAGGCGAAGGAAGCAAGGATAGCAACGGCAAGAGAAGAGAAGAGGTGCGAAGCTTCAGCCATACCGGAACACATTCGAAAGAGAAGAATCTGAGGCTTCGGAAGGTAATTTGTTTCTTCTCCTTCCCTAGAGTTTTGAATCAGAATATACGTAGTCGCGCATTCATGATTCCGTTCGGAAAATTCCAAAAAACTCGATTCATCTTTTGCGTGAACAATTCGTTGAAAATGAAGGAGGATTCAGGTTCGGAGGGAGTTTTCGAAAGCTCCGTCGCGGCGGTGCCTGCGGCCATCACCGTGCCGGAGTTACGAAGCTTCGCCGGATTCTGTTTCTTTTCCTTTGCGAAGAAGATGAATCGGAGTCTTTGTTTGTATGGTTTTGCGCAAATAGATGAAGGATTAGGACTGTTTTCTGTTAATTGGTAGTGGATTCTTTAGAACAAAGAAGAGGAACAGTGCACCTTGCCGTTAGAAAAGAAAGAAAATCGATAGGAAGAAGGAGAAGTTGCGTTTTGCTTCTCCTTGTAGATTGGCTTTGTACAGCATGCGTTAATCCATGGCCATCTCTATTAACCAATTCACCACAAGCTTATGGGCCCATATGTTCTCCTTTTATGATTGTTTCTTTGTAGTTTTGTTGTTTGCACCCCCAGTATGCTTACCGCACCCCCCTGTTTGCTTCAAAATTCATGATAAAATCTCTAAAAATTTATCAATATTTTCCTTGTTAGTTTGAGTTGTTCTTGTTGATTTTTTACATGTTAAATTTGACTGAAAAATATATGGAGATGTGTCTTAGTATCCTTGTTAGTTCAATACTTTTTCTTTTGATTAAATTGTATAGAAAAACCTCCAAAAAGTGCTCATGTGTTTTTTATACTTTGATGATGATTCTTGATGTCAAATATGCTGAATCTTTCACCTTTGAAATGTATGCAATTTCCTTGATTTGTGTGTTGAATTTTTGGTACCTTGTGCTTCAAGTAACTTGGTGTTTTCTTGTAAAAATAAGGTGGTGAATACACCTAAAATTTTGCTATGTTTGCTTGGCTTGATTGTTTTTACTTAATTTCCATGTTATGGCTGAAGGAAAAATGCTCTATAAAATTGCCATAATATGGGAACTATAAATCCTACACTTGCCACTATCTTGTAGTGAACTTTTAGGTGTATGTAACATCTTTTCTTTGATAATTCTAGTATGTGTTTAATAGCCTCTTGATTGCTTAATAATCATCATGATGTTTCTCTATATTGTGTTTCTAACCTTTCATCTCTTGTTCTATAAGCACTTCATAAACATTCCCATCATTTCATACATTTTTGTTCACTAACCCCTTTATTTCCATCTTGTGTTTCTTAGCTTTACTTTCCTCGCAATTTAGTTTGTACCAAGAATTAGAATGTAATAATTAGGAGTTCTTGTAATATTTTACTTTTATGCCACTTTTAATTTCTTGGCAAAGAGGCCATAGAATGTATCTAGGGTATGATGTAAAGGACAATGGACTCTAACGATGTACACCGACACAAGCACCGACACATGCACACACATCACTATAATATAGCTAGAATATGCATGTTTAGATGTATGGTTAGGATTGTATGTTTAGATGAATGCCTAGGACTTATACTTAGTAAAAAACCAATTTTCCAAACAAATGTGAACAACTTCACTCAAACCTTTTCCAAATAAACCTTGGGATCCAATATCCCATTGTATTTTCTTTTCCATTTTCTTAATCAAATTTCAATGAAAATAATCAAACCTTGACTTCTTTTGCAATTCACTAATTCAACCTCACTATTTTCCAATCTCATGCCCTTGAGGCCTCTTTCTATTCTTCAAACTCCATTTTCAAACTTAAAATCAACCAACAAAAACAAAAACATCTTTGAGAGAGAACTACGGTGGATTTGATCCCTTAATCGGGTACGTAGGCAAGGAACAAAATTCCTTCAATTCAACTAAAATAAAAATCCAAAAACATTCTTCTCCCTCCAATTCTTCATTTAGTAACTTTTAGGTGTAAATAACATTTTCAAATAGCATTTAAAAATAAAGCGCGCGCGTAGAAATTAAAGACGGTTCCTATAGGTTACTATAGTCGTTATGGGTGCCTAACACCTTCCCGTAGCGAAAACAACTCCCGGACCTCGATTCTCAAGGGTTTTGCTTACTTTTTCCCTTCCCAAGAAAAAATAAGATATCACCGGTTTGAAAGGTTCAAACGTAATCAATGTTTGACACCCGAAAACCAAGATAAAACATAGAGTAAAAAGAGGTGCCTATAGAATGAGCAAGTGACTCTATGGAGACTCCATATCAGAAGAATGAAAAAAGAGTGTTGGAGTCCATTCTAAAGCTAGTATAGAATGAATGGAGGGCTATGTGTAACCCTTGTTTTATAAACATGAGATCAGAGTGATTGAATAATCAATATGACACATGTTCCATACCATGAAAGTAAACCACACAAATTTTTCATTAAAATAACTTGAACACTAATCTCTTGCTCAAGTCAATCAAATATATTCTATTATTCAGTTTAATACTTATAATATTTATGTTGCGTTAGCTTGATTAAATCAATTGTCTTGAATATATAGCTTGCTTCATGTCCTGATAATATACTTCAGTAAGACATATAATTTAACAACACCAATGGCATTGCATCCCAACAAACAAAACAGTTAATATGAACACATACAACAATATAGCACACAAACTAAATGATGATTGCAGTATCATATACATAAAATCAGTACAGACCATAGCTATTAGCCTAGGATCATAGTCCAAAATAACAATACTTTCTCTAAACACAAACGACTATTGATTCAATATAAACCTTTGAGATTATAAAATAAAAGTCGTATTCCATCGCAAAAAAATTCAACGGAACGTTAAAGATATATATGTAACATAAGGTTAATGCCCATTAGACAGATGATGACAGTCAGTCATGCACTATTTTTAGAGTCTTTTTCATGATATTTTTGAGTTCACAAGCAAGTTTAAGCAGCAAGAAGAGCAAGAAAAGCAAGAAAATTGGAAGACTTGGAATCCAGGAATCGCGGTACGATTTTCACCATCGTAATACGATTTTTGAAGTCAGAACACATGTTTTTGAAGAAGCTTAATCGCAGTACGATGAAACCAATCGTGATACGATTTCAAGAAGGATCTGGAAGGAAATTAGGGTTCAAAGAGACCATCGTGGTACGATTTCTAAATCGTGGTGCGATTTTGGGCGATCCAGAAGTTGCCTATTTAAGCTGAAGTCACTCTCAAACATAGGTATTACGATTTTGGAGAGCTAAAGTGCGATTTTAACACCCAGAAGGCTGCAGCGGAGAGGATTTCATCATCTCTAACCCAGTTTATGTATGTTTTAATTCTTTCATTGATTATGCTATTTGTAAACTCAATTATGAGTAGCTAAATCTCTTAGAGATTAGGTCGGAGATGAACCTATGTAACCCTAATTGATATTATGTTGCTGTGAAACTCTATTGTTTATTAATGAATTTCTAGTCTTTATTCAATTCAATTGTTCTTAATGCTTTTTATATCCTGATCAAATATAAACATGATTTCGTGAGATCGAATGACTACTGACCATAGCTTTCGACTTAGACCTAATTGAATTGTTCTGATAAACATGGTTAGTCTAGGAATAGATAATCGTTTGTTAGTGATATTAGGTTAACGTTCATAAAACCTTCAAGGATTATTAGACCACCTAAGGAATTAGGGGCTGTAGTTTAAGAAGAGGGTCCTAACTCAAGGGATTGATTAGGGCTAATTTGTTAACTATCGTGAAACTAGAAAATCATTAGTAATAATAGGTGCAGTAACCAATTAGGGGAAACATAGAGGATTCGAAGACCTGATCTCATCTCTCTCCATATTTTCTTAATCAAATCTTATTCTTTTATTGGATTTCATAAAATCAAACCCAATCTACTGCCTAGTGGCAAACAAAAATAAACTTTTATACATCCTATTTTTATAACGCGATTGAATTATTGAAGTTAAAAACAGTCCTCGTGGGATCAATATTTTTACTACTTCGATAGTATTTGGTGCACTTGCCAGAGATCTATCAACAGATCACTACAACACAATTAACTTAATTAGACAAAAACAATTTCGAAAAAACAACCCTGCACACGTAAATTTCTACCAATCTCAATAGGATTACTAATCTCAAATCAATTAACGTTACCTAAACCAAAAGTGAATTATCAGAAACTTACATCACACTTAATGGGCTAAAAAAACAAACAACACCTACGGTCCAGGAACAAAAAAAGGAATAACCATAGTACCAAATCAATTATTTATGTAACTGCTATTAACACCTAGCTTAGACACACCTAACATCAACTGCAACAAACAGATTAAAAATCATCATCTCAGGCATCTATTTCGCAATCCACCACCAACCATGTTTTTTTACATTTTTTTTAGGAGCGTATCAATATTTTATTCATGCTAAATCAATACTGTAACGTCCTCCTTTTATTTAATTATTTTTTTATTAAGTTGGAATCTATTTATGTGATTTATTTATATATATGAGGTGTTAGTATTTTATTATGTGGCATTATTCTATTATTTATTAGAATATGAGAATTATTAGTGTAAGTAGAATTGAAGGTTAGAATAGAAATAAGAATAAGTTATTGGGCCTAAATAGATTTAGGAAGAGTGATTAGTATTATAAATAAGGAAGCTTAGGTTAGAAAGAGTTTTTACGTTAAACCGCTTTTTGGAGAAAGAGGAGAACTCAGAGAGAGAACCCTAGGAACGAAGAACGCTGCTTTTGATTTCAGAAAAACAATTTAAGGTAAGGGTGAGACTATCTTTCACTAATATTAGGTCTGTGAATCATTAGATTGCATCTAACATGCTTTAGGATGAGTTTGTAAGAGGGGAGTCTCTATTCATCATAAGGGTTGTATAATCATATGAGTAGTGAAGGGTTTTATTTTCTATTGATTTTCATGATCTTTTAATGAATCCATGTTAAATTCGTGTTCTTTTATGTTGCGGTTTATGTTTCTGAATTGTGATGTTCTCATGTTGAATTTGTGATTGAAATATAGTTACGATTAAACCAATAAATTGAACCTGATGATTATATACTTCATCGTTTTTAATGATTCAGTCGGTATGCATAAATTGTTTTGTGAGCCTTTTATTTTGTTTGATTCGTTTTCGATTATATGTGATTAAGAATTTTATTCGTGAGCTGGATCAAATTATCGTGTATATTTCTTATACATCAATATACATGTTCTACTTTTTTTTAATTTGACACAGTTTTTGGTCTTGTCTGATTAGATATCTAAAAATTGGTTTATAGTTATTAATCATATTTTATTGAGAATATGTATATATATATATGCGACTTAGTGCTGTATTCTATTTTTAAATTTCTAAATAAATTGAATTGAATCTTAAAATTTGGATAAGTTTATATACATATATGTATTTCTTCTTGGGTGGCCGTATCTGTTACTATTCATGTTTCATGGTTTAACTTCAATTAATAATACAAAATCATGTTCTAACTATAGTCTAAAATTAGGCATATTCTATGATCTTATATGTTCTCCCCATGTTCTATGTCTCCAACTTTAAGATTAACAACTACTAAAATGCATGTTATGGTTTAATGTTTTAGATAATGAATTATTATTTGTGTGGGTAGAAGATTATAGTTGAAAGCCGTATTTTATAAATATGAAGCTTTTCTTTGAATTATATCCTGAACTCATTATTTAGTGCTACTTTTTGGACTGTTCACTATATTAGTAATTATATGTACATCTAGCTAATGATATTAGAATTGAGAAAATGAGTGTATATAAATATACACGTACAATGGGGAAATGAAATTATAATAGTTACAATAATATACTATGGACTTGGTGCTTTTTATAGAGATCATTGTTACTATGAAAATTATTTGCATTATTTTTTTAATGCGTGTAGATGTGATATTTGATGATGATGCTATTTAAAGATGTGTTATATAAAGATGTGCTATTTGAAGATGTATGATTTAAAGATGTTAAGATGTTAAGACGTTAAGATGATATGAAGTTGTTAAGTCGTCGAGTCGTTATGAAGTCGTCAAGTTGTTAAGATGTCATAGATGTTCATGAAGTTTCTAAGACGTAAGATGTTGAGTCCATGCATACTCATTTAAAGATGAGGGCTCATGCCCTGGAGCTTTTGCTCAACCACGACGATGGAGCTTTTGCTCAACCACGACGATGAGGGCTTATGCCCTAGGAGTATATTTATGCTCAACCACGACGATGAGGGCTTATGCCCTAAAATGGTACCACATACATTTGCATATCAAGATGATTTAAGACGATAAGAGTTGCATAGTCGAGTTGAGTTGAGTCAAGATGATTTAAGACGAAGAGTTGCATAGTCGAGTCGAGTCGTTAAGTTATGAAGTTTTAAAGAAGTATCCAATGATGAATAACATATGTGATGATTGTTTGTGATTATATTTAAGATGATATATGATGTTTATATGTTGATGATATATGATGATGCTTATAAATAATGTTTGATGAAATGTGGTGACGTTTGTGATTAATATTGATGCTATGTGATGATTGTTGGTGACTATTATTTGATGTTATATGATGATGTTTAAGATTAGTAATTGATGATATATGAAGATGTTTATGATTAGTATTATGATAGTTTTATGACTAATATAAGAAGATTAATGATGCTAGTTAATGAAGTTTAAGATGTTAGATATAATTATTGAATTATATGATGTTCACGTTGTTAAGTGTAGTTTATGATTTATATGCTTAATATTATTGTTTGAGAAATCTCACCCCTTTGCTTGAAAATGTTGCTCTTCGTATGGGTAACTTGCAGGCAACCAAGATTAGTTGCGGTCGTGAGTGGACTCCTCACAAGTGTGTGTCTTAGGTGCTCTGATACGTAACGGGATGGGGACTTTGCTATTGTTTTCTATTCCTTACGTATTGTTTTAAGAGATTATGATTAAGTTGTTTGGATTTGAACTAATGAGATGTTTTAGACTTTTTATGAGACTTTTATGATGAGGCCTTTGTGCCAAAGACTATTTTAGATGATGAATAATTCCGCTGCAAAGTATTAATTAATTGTTGATTGAATTTTGAAGAATAAATATTAATTTATTCCATTTATGATTTTTAAGAAATGTGACATTCCGTTTTGCGATGAAAAACTCTGATAATTGTTATGAAATTTTTAAGTTGGGAAAACGGGGTGTTACAATTGGTATCAGAGCAGGTCGGTCCGTCCGGCCAAGTAGATGAGTCGTTGTGTCGTGTCATCATGTTTTGTAGTTAGTAGTTATGTTTTTATGTGATCATGTTTAAGTGACTAACTTGTTGTGATTTTTGTGAAGTTCTATTTTGACATATATGGTTTAAGATGCTGAAGCCAAATTAAATTCATTTTCTCTTATGCTCTGAATTTCAAGGACGAAATTCTTTTAAGTTGGGGAGAGTTGTAACGTCCTCCTTTTATTTAATTATTTTTTTTATTAAGTTGGAATCTATTTATGTGATTTATTTATATATATGAGGTGTTAGTATTTTATTATGTGGCATTATTCTATTATTTATTAGAATATGAGAATTATTAGTGTAAGTAGAATTGAAGGTTAGAATAGAAATAAGAATAAGGTATTGGGTCTAAATAGATTTAGGAAGAGTGATAAGTATTATAAATAAGGAAGCTTAGGTTAGAAAGAGTTTTTACGTTAAACCGCTTTTTGGAGAAAGAGGAGAACTCAGAGAGAGAACCCTAGGAACGAAGAACGCTGCTTTTGATTTCAGAAAAACAATTTAAGGTAAGGGTGAGACTATCTTTCACTAATATTAGGTCTGTGAATCATTAGATTGCATCTAACATGCTTTAGGATGAGTTTGTAAGAGGGGAGTCTCTATTCATCATAAGGGTTGTATAATCATATGGGTAGTGAAGGGTTTTATTTTCTATTGATTTTCATGATCTTTTAATGAATCCATGTTAAATTCGTGTTCTTTTATGTTGCGGTTTATGTTTCTGAATTGTGATGTTCTCATGTTGAATTTGTGATTGAAATATAGTTACGATTAAACCAATAAATTGAACCTGATGATTATATACTTCATCGTTTTTAATGATTCAGTCGGTATGCATAAATTGTTTTGTGAGCCTTTTATTTTGTTTGATTCGTTTTCGATTATATGTGATTAAGAATTTTATTCGTGAGCTGGATCAAATTATCGTGTATATTTCTTATACATCAATATACATGTTCTACTTTTTTTTAATTTGACACAGTTTTTGGTCTTGTCTGATTAGATATCTAAAAATTGGTTTATAGTTATTAATCATATTTTATTGAGAATATGTATATATATATGCGACTTAGTGCTGTATTCTATTTTTAAATTTCTAAATAAATTGAATTGAATCTTAAAATTTGGATAAGTTTATATACATATATGTATTTCTTCTTGGGTGGCCGTATTTGTTACTATTCATGTTTCATGGTTTAACTTCAATTAATAATACAAAATCATGTTCTAACTATAGTCTAAAATTAGGCATATTCTATGATCTTATATGTTCTCCCCATGTTCTATGTCTCCAACTTTAAGATTAACAACTACTAAAATGCATGTTATGGTTTAATGTTTTAGATAATGAATTATTATTTGTGTGGGTAGCAGATTATAGTTGAAAGCCGTATTTTATAAATATGAAGCTTTTCTTTGAATTATATCCTGAACTCATTATTTAGTGCTACTTTTTGGACTGTTCACTATATTAGTAATTATATGTACATCTAGCTAATGATATTAGAATTGAGAAAATGAGTGTATATAAATATACACGTACAATGAGGAAATGAAATTATAATAGTTACAATAATATACTATGGACTTGGTGCTTTTTATAGAGATCATTGTTACTATGAAAATTATTTGCATTATTTTTTTAATGCGTGTAGATGTGATATTTGATGATGATGCTATTTAAAGATGTGTTATATAAAGATGTGCTATTTGAAGATGTATGATTTAAAGATGTTAAGATGTTAAGACGTTAAGATGATATGAAGTTGTTAAGTCGTCGAGTCGTTATGAAGTCGTCAAGTTGTTAAGATGTCATAGATGTTCATGAAGTTTCTAAGACGTAAGATGTTGAGTCCATGCATACTCATTTAAAGATGAGGGCTCATGCCCTGGAGCTTTTGCTCAACCACGACGATGGAGCTTTTGCTCAACCACGACGATGAGGGCTTATGCCCTAGGAGTATATTTATGCTCAACCACGACGATGAGGGCTTATGCCCTAAAATGGTACCACATACATTTGCATATCAAGATGATTTAAGACGATAAGAGTTGCATAGTCGAGTTGAGTTGAGTCAAGATGATTTAAGACGAAGAGTTGCATAGTCGAGTCGAGTCGTTAAGTTATGAAGTTTTAAAGAAGTATCCAATGATGAATAACATATGTGATGATTGTTTGTGATTATATTTAAGATGATATATGATGTTTATATGTTGATGATATATGATGATGCTTATAAATAATGTTTGATGAAATGTGGTGACGTTTGTGATTAATATTGATGCTATGTGATGATTGTTGGTGACTATTATTTGATGTTATATGATGATGTTTAAGATTAGTAATTGATGATATATGAAGATGTTTATGATTAGTATTATGATAGTTTTATGACTAATATAAGAAGATTAATGATGCTAGTTAATGAAGTTTAAGATGTTAGATATAATTATTGAATTATATGATGTTCACGTTGTTAAGTGTAGTTTATGATTTATATGCTTAATATTATTGTTTGAGAAATCTCACCCCTTTGCTTGAAAATGTTGCTCTTCGTATGGGTAACTTGCAGGCAACCAAGATTAGTTGCGGTCGTGAGTGGACTCCTCACAAGTGTGTGTCTTAGGTGCTCTGATACGTAACGGGATGGGGACTTTGCTATTGTTTTCTATTCCTTACGTATTGTTTTAAGAGATTATGATTAAGTTGTTTGGATTTGAACTAATGAGATGTTTTAGACTTTTTATGAGACTTTTATGATGAGGCCTTTGTGCCAAAGACTATTTTAGATGATGAATAATTCCGCTGCAAAGTATTAATTAATTGTTGATTGAATTTTGAAGAATAAATATTAATTTATTCCATTTATGATTTTTAAGAAATGTGACATTCCGTTTTGCGATGAAAAACTCTGATAATTGTTATGAAATTTTTAAGTTGGGAAAACGGGGTGTTACAATTGGTATCAGAGCAGGTCGGTCCGTCCGGCCAAGTAGATGAGTCGTTGTGTCGTGTCATCATGTTTTGTAGTTAGTAGTTATGTTTTTATGTGATCATGTTTAAGTGACTAACTTGTTGTGATTTTTGTGAAGTTCTATTTTGACATATATGGTTTAAGATGCTGAAGCCAAATTAAATTCATTTTCTCTTATGCTCTGAATTTCGAGGACGAAATTCTTTTAAGTTGGGGAGAGTTGTAACGTCCTCCTTTTATTTAATTATTTTTTTTATTAAGTTGGAATCTATTTATGTGATTTATTTATATATATGAGGTGTTAGTATTTTATTATGTGGCATTATTCTATTATTTATTAGAATATGAGAATTATTAGTGTAAGTAGAATTGAAGGTTAGAATAGAAATAAGAATAAGGTATTGGGTCTAAATAGATTTAGGAAGAGTGATAAGTATTATAAATAAGGAAGCTTAGGTTAGAAAGAGTTTTTACGTTAAACCGCTTTTTGGAGAAAGAGGAGAACTCAGAGAGAGAACCCTAGGAACGAAGAACGCTGCTTTTGATTTCAGAAAAACAATTTAAGGTAAGGGTGAGACTATCTTTCACTAATATTAGGTCTGTGAATCATTAGATTGCATCTAACATGCTTTAGGATGAGTTTGTAAGAGGGGAGTCTCTATTCATCATAAGGGTTGTATAATCATATGGGTAGTGAAGGGTTTTATTTTCTATTGATTTTCATGATCTTTTAATGAATCCATGTTAAATTCGTGTTCTTTTATGTTGCGGTTTATGTTTCTGAATTGTGATGTTCTCATGTTGAATTTGTGATTGAAATATAGTTACGATTAAACCAATAAATTGAACCTGATGATTATATACTTCATCGTTTTTAATGATTCAGTCGGTATGCATAAATTGTTTTGTGAGCCTTTTATTTTGTTTGATTCGTTTTCGATTATATGTGATTAAGAATTTTATTCGTGAGCTGGATCAAATTATCGTGTATATTTCTTATACATCAATATACATGTTCTACTTTTTTTTAATTTGACACAGTTTTTGGTCTTGTCTGATTAGATATCTAAAAATTGGTTTATAGTTATTAATCATATTTTATTGAGAATATGTATATATATATGCGACTTAGTGTTGTATTCTATTTTTAAATTTCTAAATAAATTGAATTGAATCTTAAAATTTGGATAAGTTTATATACATATATGTATTTCTTCTTGGGTGGCCGTATTTGTTACTATTCATGTTTCATGGTTTAACTTCAATTAATAATACAAAATCATGTTCTAACTATAGTCTAAAATTAGGCATATTCTATGATCTTATATGTTCTCCCCATGTTCTATGTCTCCAACTTTAAGATTAACAACTACTAAAATGCATGTTATGGTTTAATGTTTTAGATAATGAATTATTATTTGTGTGGGTAGCAGATTATAGTTGAAAGCCGTATTTTATAAATATGAAGCTTTTCTTTGAATTATATCCTGAACTCATTATTTAGTGCTACTTTTTGGACTGTTCACTATATTAGTAATTATATGTACATCTAGCTAATGATATTAGAATTGAGAAAATGAGTGTATATAAATATACACGTACAATGAGGAAATGAAATTATAATAGTTACAATAATATACTATGGACTTGGTGCTTTTTATAGAGATCATTGTTACTATGAAAATTATTTGCATTATTTTTTTAATGCGTGTAGATGTGATATTTGATGATGATGCTATTTAAAGATGTGTTATATAAAGATGTGCTATTTGAAGATGTATGATTTAAAGATGTTAAGATGTTAAGACGTTAAGATGATATGAAGTTGTTAAGTCGTCGAGTCGTTATGAAGTCGTCAAGTTGTTAAGATGTCATAGATGTTCATGAAGTTTCTAAGACGTAAGATGTTGAGTCCATGCATACTCATTTAAAGATGAGGGCTCATGCCCTGGAGCTTTTGCTCAACCACGACGATGGAGCTTTTGCTCAACCACGACGATGAGGGCTTATGCCCTAGGAGTATATTTATGCTCAACCACGACGATGAGGGCTTATGCCCTAAAATGGTACCACATACATTTGCATATCAAGATGATTTAAGACGATAAGAGTTGCATAGTCGAGTTGAGTTGAGTCAAGATGATTTAAGACGAAGAGTTGCATAGTCGAGTCGAGTCGTTAAGTTATGAAGTTTTAAAGAAGTATCCAATGATGAATAACATATGTGATGATTGTTTGTGATTATATTTAAGATGATATATGATGTTTATATGTTGATGATATATGATGATGCTTATAAATAATGTTTGATGAAATGTGGTGACGTTTGTGATTAATATTGATGCTATGTGATGATTGTTGGTGACTATTATTTGATGTTATATGATGATGTTTAAGATTAGTAATTGATGATATATGAAGATGTTTATGATTAGTATTATGATAGTTTTATGACTAATATAAGAAGATTAATGATGCTAGTTAATGAAGTTTAAGATGTTAGATATAATTATTGAATTATATGATGTTCACGTTGTTAAGTGTAGTTTATGATTTATATGCTTAATATTATTGTTTGAGAAATCTCACCCCTTTGCTTGAAAATGTTGCTCTTCGTATGGGTAACTTGCAGGCAACCAAGATTAGTTGCGGTCGTGAGTGGACTCCTCACAAGTGTGTGTCTTAGGTGCTCTGATACGTAACGGGATGGGGACTTTGCTATTGTTTTCTATTCCTTACGTATTGTTTTAAGAGATTATGATTAAGTTGTTTGGATTTGAACTAATGAGATGTTTTAGACTTTTTATGAGACTTTTATGATGAGGCCTTTGTGCCAAAGACTATTTTAGATGATGAATAATTCCGCTGCAAAGTATTAATTAATTGTTGATTGAATTTTGAAGAATAAATATTAATTTATTCCATTTATGATTTTTAAGAAATGTGACATTCCGTTTTGCGATGAAAAACTCTGATAATTGTTATGAAATTTTTAAGTTGGGAAAACGGGGTGTTACAATTGGTATCAGAGCAGGTCGGTCCGTCCGGCCAAGTAGATGAGTCGTTGTGTCGTGTCATCATGTTTTGTAGTTAGTAGTTATGTTTTTATGTGATCATGTTTAAGTGACTAACTTGTTGTGATTTTTGTGAAGTTCTATTTTGACATATATGGTTTAAGATGCTGAAGCCAAATTAAATTCATTTTCTCTTATGCTCTGAATTTCGAGGACGAAATTCTTTTAAGTTGGGGAGAGTTGTAACGTCCTCCTTTTATTTAATTATTTTTTTTATTAAGTTGGAATCTATTTATGTGATTTATTTATATATATGAGGTGTTAGTATTTTATTATGTGGCATTATTCTATTATTTATTAGAATATGAGAATTATTAGTGTAAGTAGAATTGAAGGTTAGAATAGAAATAAGAATAAGGTATTGGGTCTAAATAGATTTAGGAAGAGTGATAAGTATTATAAATAAGGAAGCTTAGGTTAGAAAGAGTTTTTACGTTAAACCGCTTTTTGGAGAAAGAGGAGAACTCAGAGAGAGAACCCTAGGAACGAAGAACGCTGCTTTTGATTTCAGAAAAACAATTTAAGGTAAGGGTGAGACTATCTTTCACTAATATTAGGTCTGTGAATCATTAGATTGCATCTAACATGCTTTAGGATGAGTTTGTAAGAGGGGAGTCTCTATTCATCATAAGGGTTGTATAATCATATGGGTAGTGAAGGGTTTTATTTTCTATTGATTTTCATGATCTTTTAATGAATCCATGTTAAATTCGTGTTCTTTTATGTTGCGGTTTATGTTTCTGAATTGTGATGTTCTCATGTTGAATTTGTGATTGAAATATAGTTACGATTAAACCAATAAATTGAACCTGATGATTATATACTTCATCGTTTTTAATGATTCAGTCGGTATGCATAAATTGTTTTGTGAGCCTTTTATTTTGTTTGATTCGTTTTCGATTATATGTGATTAAGAATTTTATTCGTGAGCTGGATCAAATTATCGTGTATATTTCTTATACATCAATATACATGTTCTACTTTTTTTTAATTTGACACAGTTTTTGGTCTTGTCTGATTAGATATCTAAAAATTGGTTTATAGTTATTAATCATATTTTATTGAGAATATGTATATATATATGCGACTTAGTGCTGTATTCTATTTTTAAATTTCTAAATAAATTGAATTGAATCTTAAAATTTGGATAAGTTTATATACATATATGTATTTCTTCTTGGGTGGCCGTATTTGTTACTATTCATGTTTCATGGTTTAACTTCAATTAATAATACAAAATCATGTTCTAACTATAGTCTAAAATTAGGCATATTCTATGATCTTATATGTTCTCCCCATGTTCTATGTCTCCAACTTTAAGATTAACAACTACTAAAATGCATGTTATGGTTTAATGTTTTAGATAATGAATTATTATTTGTGTGGGTAGCAGATTATAGTTGAAAGCCGTATTTTATAAATATGAAGCTTTTCTTTGAATTATATCCTGAACTCATTATTTAGTGCTACTTTTTGGACTGTTCACTATATTAGTAATTATATGTACATCTAGCTAATGATATTAGAATTGAGAAAATGAGTGTATATAAATATACACGTACAATGAGGAAATGAAATTATAATAGTTACAATAATATACTATGGACTTGGTGCTTTTTATAGAGATCATTGTTACTATGAAAATTATTTGCATTATTTTTTTAATGCGTGTAGATGTGATATTTGATGATGATGCTATTTAAAGATGTGTTATATAAAGATGTGCTATTTGAAGATGTATGATTTAAAGATGTTAAGATGTTAAGACGTTAAGATGATATGAAGTTGTTAAGTCGTCGAGTCGTTATGAAGTCGTCAAGTTGTTAAGATGTCATAGATGTTCATGAAGTTTCTAAGACGTAAGATGTTGAGTCCATGCATACTCATTTAAAGATGAGGGCTCATGCCCTGGAGCTTTTGCTCAACCACGACGATGGAGCTTTTGCTCAACCACGACGATGAGGGCTTATGCCCTAGGAGTATATTTATGCTCAACCACGACGATGAGGGCTTATGCCCTAAAATGGTACCACATACATTTGCATATCAAGATGATTTAAGACGATAAGAGTTGCATAGTCGAGTTGAGTTGAGTCAAGATGATTTAAGACGAAGAGTTGCATAGTCGAGTCGAGTCGTTAAGTTATGAAGTTTTAAAGAAGTATCCAATGATGAATAACATATGTGATGATTGTTTGTGATTATATTTAAGATGATATATGATGTTTATATGTTGATGATATATGATGATGCTTATAAATAATGTTTGATGAAATGTGGTGACGTTTGTGATTAATATTGATGCTATGTGATGATTGTTGGTGACTATTATTTGATGTTATATGATGATGTTTAAGATTAGTAATTGATGATATATGAAGATGTTTATGATTAGTATTATGATAGTTTTATGACTAATATAAGAAGATTAATGATGCTAGTTAATGAAGTTTAAGATGTTAGATATAATTATTGAATTATATGATGTTCACGTTGTTAAGTGTAGTTTATGATTTATATGCTTAATATTATTGTTTGAGAAATCTCACCCCTTTGCTTGAAAATGTTGCTCTTCGTATGGGTAACTTGCAGGCAACCAAGATTAGTTGCGGTCGTGAGTGGACTCCTCACAAGTGTGTGTCTTAGGTGCTCTGATACGTAACGGGATGGGGACTTTGCTATTGTTTTCTATTCCTTACGTATTGTTTTAAGAGATTATGATTAAGTTGTTTGGATTTGAACTAATGAGATGTTTTAGACTTTTTATGAGACTTTTATGATGAGGCCTTTGTGCCAAAGACTATTTTAGATGATGAATAATTCCGCTGCAAAGTATTAATTAATTGTTGATTGAATTTTGAAGAATAAATATTAATTTATTCCATTTATGATTTTTAAGAAATGTGACATTCCGTTTTGCGATGAAAAACTCTGATAATTGTTATGAAATTTTTAAGTTGGGAAAACGGGGTGTTACAATTGGTATCAGAGCAGGTCGGTCCGTCCGGCCAAGTAGATGAGTCGTTGTGTCGTGTCATCATGTTTTGTAGTTAGTAGTTATGTTTTTATGTGATCATGTTTAAGTGACTAAATTGTTGTGATTTTTGTGAAGTTCTATTTTGACATATATGGTTTAAGATGCTGAAGCCAAATTAAATTCATTTTCTCTTATGCTCTGAATTTCGAGGACGAAATTCTTTTAAGTTGGGGAGAGTTGTAACGTCCTCCTTTTATTTAATTATTTTTTTTATTAAGTTGGAATCTATTTATGTGATTTATTTATATATATGAGGTGTTAGTATTTTATTATGTGGCATTATTCTATTATTTATTAGAATATGAGAATTATTAGTGTAAGTAGAATTGAAGGTTAGAATAGAAATAAGAATAAGGTATTGGGTCTAAATAGATTTAGGAAGAGTGATTAGTATTATAAATAAGGAAGCTTAGGTTAGAAAGAGTTTTTACGTTAAACCGCTTTTTGGAGAAAGAGGAGAACTCAGAGAGAGAACCCTAGGAACGAAGAACGCTGCTTTTGATTTCAGAAAAACAATTTAAGGTAAGGGTGAGACTATCTTTCACTAATATTAGGTCTGTGAATCATTAGATTGCATCTAACATGCTTTAGGATGAGTTTGTAAGAGGGGAGTCTCTATTCATCATAAGGGTTGTATAATCATATGGGTAGTGAGTCTCTATTCATCAAGGATACACCATATCTATGAATGATGTAATTGTCATAGGGGACAACCATGGTGGTGGTGAGAATCTTTATCTTATATCTATGTGAAGTAACCCTCGTACTACCCACATTGGGTATCAAATGGAAGTTTGCTATCACATACACACGATTCTCGTGAAAGACCCTTCCAAGACGTTCCATACATAGAGTTGGAAGATAGGCTTGAATCTTATTGCCCTGCATTTCACGTTGAAAGGTTAAACATAAAAGACTTGGACTGAAAAACTCTACAGAACGATCGGTCAACCTTCTGAAACAAAAAAAAAGATACAAACTTAACTTACATCTTCATCAAGGAAAACCATGTTAAAGTGATATAATCCTCTCCGACATTAACACACTCCAGTGCCTCCACAAGCGAACCACCCTGACCTTCACCTTCCATTTGGTTCTCTCAGGACCAAGGTTCACAATAGCATTGACACAAACAACCATGATAGGGACGAAAGTAAGATCCAAAACTTGAGAGAAATCTAGTGCTAAAAAAGTAAGGAATGGTGGTATGAGTTCTGTTAAGTTAACCACACAGGCGTGATATATATAGAAGTAAGGAAATGTGTAACCACTTGCAAGTAAGTAGAGCTAAAAAGAAAGCCTCTCTCTCTCTCTCTCTCTCTCTCTCTCTCTCTCTCATCAAACTAAAAAAATAAATTAGTTTTTCAGAAGGAAAAGAAGAAAATCAAAGTCAACATATAAATGATAGATGGTTACTTACAAAGATGTGACAACACTCTTGGATGAATTACCTAAGCATGGTTCTCATGTGCAACCTCTATTGAGAAGTAGGAAAAATCAACCACTACAAATAGCCAAGGTCACAAGTTACATATAAAAAGTAAGTAAAAAATTATAAGTAAAAAATCAAACACTCAATTAGAAAATATAGGTTAGCTAATAGCTTCATAGAAGATATTAAAAATAGCTAAACACACAAAAATTTGGCATGACATACAATCTCTAAAAATGATTTCTCAATGTCACTTTTAAAATAATATATCAGGTTTAAACATTTAAGTGTAATCTGCAAAAAATAAACTTGGGTTGACATGTTTAACGCGTACACCCTTTTGTACGACCCTAAATGATCTCAGTTAACTAAATAGCAGGTTCGTGTCGCACACCAAATAAAATGTGGTCACGCAAACTATTCAGAGCACCACAAAGTTGTGTACAAACTAAGGGTGTAAACCATTGGAGGTTTATAAAAAAATTTGAATTAAACTAAATAAAATTTCAGTTACACTAAAAAAATTTAAATAGAACAAACTAAAGATAGTGTCAAGATCATTTTTTACACTACACCAAGACCAAAAAACCAAACGCAAAACCGTAAGTAAAGGTTAAAACTTGGTTCATAAATTTACCAGAAACCGTTTGATCAATTATGAAGTGAAGATGGGCTTCGGAAAAATTGAAAAGTGATACCGCAACCACCATATTTGAATAACAACAATCGACATGACACACTGAGCAGTTTAAGCAGACCACCAATCACAAATTTCGAGTCTTGATCGGAACAATAATGAAAATAAATTATACAACTCCTACACAAAAGACCACAAATACTCTAAAGTTGCGACTGAGACCATCAGATAGATAAAAAAAAAATCAAATTAACTACAAAAAAACTAATTGTGTCCAACATCGGAGATATTAACAAAAAATAAGCAATTTAAATAAACAAAACCAAAATAATAAAGTAACAATTATGTCGAAACAATTTTTTTTATAAAACACCAGGACGGAAATAGCGAAAGCACACTGTAAGCTAAGAACTAAATCATGGTTCATACAATAACTACAAAGCTTTGATCAAACAGCGAAGTGAATATAAGATTTCGGAAAATTGTAAACGTGATATCGCAGAAAAATTATACGATAAAACAATAGTTGCAAAATCAGAGTTCTGATCCAAATCAAAAAGAACCAAAAATCTAAACAAATACTGTGCAGTAAATCAACATAAATCCTAAGGTGAGAAAGAAAATATATTTTACAGTTTTAGTAATAAACAACACTGAAAAATTACCATTAATGTCTTATGTCCACACACCCACACACACACAATCAAATATTTTTATAACCTATAATTTGGTAAAGGTTAAAAATAATTAATAAATATATGACATTTAAAATATGAATATCCTAACCCATCAACAACAAATATCCATCACACATCATATCAAAACTTTCAACCTGATAATGACAATGACCAATTCAATATAATATTTTCCAATGGATAATGACCTCAATGAAAATAGTCTCCATGCGCAAATCACTAAATAACCACGTGCTGCCAATTATTTTCCAAAACTATAGCATACTAATCATAATAATAATGATAGGGCATTTGGAGTAATAGCCCAATTCTATTCAATTAGAATAATAGCATGCATACATGGAATTAAAATAAATAAAATATTTATTTTTTATGCATTTTTTATAGGTTTCCTTCCACCTGCTTAATGAGCTCATGATCACATCAATAATATTACAAGGAAATAAGATATCCTAACTAAGCCTAGCAATCAATTTTTCCACCAAAATTTTCTGAAGAAAAAAAATCCTAGTCATGTGGGGATCTAAGCAAGCTAATGCAACAAAAATCTTCCTGGCTTGTAACACCATCTTTCATAGCTTCACTTGTAGCAACAAAAGTCTTATAGCTACAAGTATTTAGAAGGAATATGAGAAAAAAACAAATTAAAGTAAATTTGAGGTAGAAATGATTGAACCAAATCCAACAATTACTAAAAAATTGAGATACAAAGATGTAGTAGAATTTACCTTTACTAAAGATGAAGCAAGCAACAAAATCCTATTGATTTAAGTGTTGCTACTTTCTGAACAGAGGAAGGATCTGATATATATATATATATATATATATATATATATATATATATATATATATATATATATTGTTATAACCCTAAGCACAAAAAACAGCTAGAATCACAATAACCACACGAGTGAACATACAAGCTACTCAAATAGTGATCAAACATAGAAACCAACCGAAAAGGAAAAGCATGATCGAATCAAACACCTCTGTTCAGTTGAACAAGACAACATACATGGATCATGTTAAACTCTTGTTCAACAAGAACAACACACACTCATTGCGAGCCACAAAAGGGTCACCCTTAGCATCAACCCCCTACATTATGTATTTTCCACGTAGTTGGCAATTGACATGTTTGGCACCTAACTCTGATTTGGTAAACTTTCACCAAGATTTGATAATGCATTAACTATGTTGCTCATTTTTATAAATAGTAAATAAGATTAAAACCCATGCCTGCTAAGTGCAAGTAGCTTGATGACATTATCTCTAGCCATAGAGCATGAAACACAAAACCAGTTACAAAGATCAGTATGAAGTTCAGAACCTAAGTTTTGCCTGTTTTAATAAAAGTGTGTTATTATTACAAGGAAATGACATTCTTCAATTGGATTGGCTATCCAAAATTGTGGATGATTCTTATGATGAGAATCTCACAGTGAAAAAATTGGAGCAAAAACCATCATCATCGGTCAACAAGGATGATTTTGTGCTCCTTGAAAGCAGTAGTTCACCCACTCATGGAAAAACCACAATGAGCCGTACACACTCCAGGCGTCCACGTTTTGCAACCTTCAGCCCCCTCATTCAACCATGCAACTCATTTCTCCCATTTCCTCTTTTATAAGGAAGAATATGCAGAATAGTATTATCTCCAATAAGGCGGTGTCTTCAGAAAACTCTCCTGACTCTCAAATTGCGGCCAAGAAACAGGAGAGTTCAAAAAGAAAAATAAAACAAAGACACCACTTCTGGAGCAGCAATAAGTGGCGCCTTTGTTTAATTTTTGGACTCTCCTGAAGAAAGATTCCGTTTCTTGGCCGCAATTTGGGAGTCAGGATAATTTTTCAAAGACACCTCCTTATTGGAGATAATGCATATTCTACCCCACAAAAGAGGAAATGCGAGAAATGAGTTGCATGGTTGAACGAGGGGGCTGAAGGTTGCAGGACGTGAACGCTTGGAGCGGGTACGTCTCATTGTGGTGGTCTTTTCATAACTACTGCTTTCAAGGAGGTGAAAATCCTCCTTGTTGACCGATAATGATGGCTGTTGCTCCACTTTTTTCACTTTGAGATTCTCATCACAAGAATCATCCACAATATTAGACAGCCAATCCAATTGAAGAATGCAATTACCTTGTAATAATAACAAGATTGATCAAAATCACACTTTTATTAAAACATACAAAACTTAGGTTCTGATCTTCATACTAACACCTCAAAGCAAAAGTAGTCTAAAAACTAATGTTGCTCTGATACAGTAGCTAGCACGAGTCCAAACCTAGATAACAAGATCAAAACTGTAGAACACAATAACAATATTACCTCTTCATCACATATTTCTGCATGAGTATTTTTTTTCTAGTGGTGTGACTACTTGTAAATTTTGCTCTACATTTTTTAGTCTTCTCGCTACATAACCAATAGCTATGGTGTTCTACTGTTGCAATAGAGACTAAACTATAGAGAGTGTGAGTTGTGAAATTTGCAGTAAATAATACTCCTTATACCGTTGCATAGCTTGTGCAGAGAGATTTGTCAAAGAACAGTTCAGCTGCAACATGATCATATATAATAAGCACACATCTCTGATTTGTCAAAGAACAGTTCAGCTGCATCAGGAGCATACATAATAAGCACATATCACTAACCAACAATAAAATGAAAACAAATAGGCCAATAACATATAAAAATATAGAGGATTTCATATAAAATAAAGATTTATCTTGATAAAAATAAAGGAAAACACACATAGTTATCAATACATGACATTAAGCACAATGTGCAAAATAATTTAGTTATGAGTAATAAGTACAAAAGTTGCAAGCATGAAACTAGGCATGGCAACAAAAACAATACCCGTGGTTACCCACCCTAACCAAACCCAATTTGACGGGTTTTCCCTGTTTTGACTGAGTTTGGATACGGGTTTGGGTTTTCCTCGATTTCAAAACACGGGTATGGGATAAGTAACGAGTATATAGGTACCCACCCCGAACCCATACCCAAACCTGTCCCGAATTTAGAAAACTACTTTATGTTGATATACCATGTTATTTTATTTGATAATTGCCATGTTATAAAAATTACCGTTGATATTTAAAGGAGCAACTAAATCAATCGGTCAAATAAATGTTAAAGTGAACATATTGTTGGATAATGCATTACAATATTTCTCTAGTGGTTGCAAAAAAACTTCTATTTTTTATTAAAAATAATTATTCAATGCGGGGACGGGGATGAAGCGGGGATACCAAACCTGTCGGGGACAGGGATGGGGTTCAATTTCTCATCCCCGTTGGGTATGGGTAGGGTATTGGGTAAGTATATGAGAATCAGGTATGGGGACGGGGAATGTAAAACTCGTCCCCACCCCGCCCTATTGCCATGCCTACATGAAACTATAATTCATGCTAAATGAAATAATCAACAAATGCAAGCTTACCAGAAAAGAGGAAAACAATCATTCTGCCATAAAATTATTCTTGTTAATCACCAGCTCCTCTACCCAAGTTCATAATATCTTCGACAACGGAAATACCAACTTCAACCATGACTGATTCCATGTCTCAAATATTACCTAGCAGTAAGAGTTAAATTATTCTGTTAGTCATAAGAATATACCTTAAAATATGGCCAATTAGTGGTGTTAGCAAAGCAAGGATGGTTGGTTATCTTTGACTATGTGTGTTCAAATGAGCTCTACCACATTTCTTACAAGTTGGATAAGTCTTGGGTGAACCAGACTGCTTTCCTTTCTGAGGAGAGCACTTTGGTTTCAATTTCTCATGATGCTCATCGGCAAAGTTACCCTTCTTTCTTTCAAAAGCTGTAGAACCTTCGCTGGCCGCCTTGTCAAAACCTCTTTCAGCTTCTAAACTGTTGTGCACAATATCATCAAAGTTCGCCAACCTTTGCTGACTAACCACTGCATATATTTCACCCCTTAGAGAATGTCTGTACTGATTAACTTTCCATGTCTCATTTCATGCATACTCATTGTGAGAAGAGTAATGAGACAATTCCTCAAACTTCTTGGTGAATTCTGTAACTGACATGTTGCCTTGCTTCAACTGCAGAAATTCTTGCTCTTTCCTGACTTTGTATGACAAGGAGAGATACTTCTCGAACATTACGTGCTTGAAATTCTCCCAGTTAATCTCCATGCCACTTGCTACCATTCTACGTTGAGCAATTTCCCATCAGTCTTCCGCTACGCCTCTGAATTGATTTGTTGCAAAGATCACCTTTTCTTCATCAGTACATTCAACCATTCGGAAAATCTTCTCCATCTGCTTAATCCACCTTTTTGCTTCTTGTGGTTCACCGTCACCATCAAACTCAGGTGGATGGTTCCGGTTGTACTCCCGAAAGGCTGGGTTTCCAATGACTGGTGGTGGAGGATGTTGTTGATGAACGCCTTGACCTTGCTGCATAGCTGCAGTCCATTGCTGTTGAGACTGAGCATTTTGCTGGATCTATTGTTGCATCATTTGCCTCATCTGTTGATTCTGCTGCATCATCTGGGCCCACATGTTAGCATCGGGATTGAAATCCCCTTCCTCATTCCGATTAACTCTTGGCCTGCCACGTCCTCTTCATTCTCTGGACATTTTCCTCTAACTGTCATATTCAAGTCAAAGTGATCAAGCTCAACTAGATATAACAATAAGAATAAATATCCTAAATTCAAAGGAACCAGCTACATGGATTGTATTCTTAATGACCCAAGGCACGATCTAAATCGACCTGCTCTGATACCAAATTGTAACACTCATACTAAATGTGTCTAGAATATTTAGCATGTGCGTTAAAACGGATATTGGATACATTAATTATACAATACGACATACAACATAAGTTTAGATTCAGAGTACAAAGTTGTCTCTGTTGGAACAAAATGTGTTTAACAATGAACCTTAAAGAGTTTTGATGATAACAAGGTATTAAAAATTGTAAATTGGACTAGCTAATATTTGTTCAAGTGTACAGGACCATAGTTAAAAATTTACATCATATAAAGGTTCTAAAGAACAAAAAGAGAGCTAAGGATTCAAGAAAAAGAAGCTTGAAAGCATCTGAAGAAGTGCATCTGAAGAATGATGACGTCATCAGAAGCTGAAAGTCATCAGAAGCTGAAAGTAATCAGAAGCTGATAGTCATCAGAAGCGGATAGTTCAGAAGCGACTTCATCAGAAGCTGAAGCTCATCAGAAGATGATTATCACCACAAGCTGAAGATTCAAGGATCAACACTTCAAAAGCTGTCTATTGGATTCGAAAACATTGCAGAAGGCTAGTGGAACCTTGCAACGGTCACTTTGGTGAAGATTTGAAGGATTTGGAAGCTTATCTTCAAAAAGCGTTGACATTGTACTTTGTACGAACTGTACAACCACCTTCTCCACTACTCTGTTTTCTGTCCACGCTACAAGACAAGAAAACAGCTCCAGAATAACAGCTATGCCTGCAAAGATGTTCCTTCACAATGGGAATGGATTTCAAATTGGTTCTTCATAGGACAACAACCAAATCAGGCAAAATATCATTGGTGAAAGATCAAACTTCAACAACGACTCTTTGATGTGCTGGCAATTTCACAACGTCTCTTTCACACCTCTATATAAAGGAGTGAAGACTTAGAATTTTGGCAATGCTGAACAAAAGACTCTCAACATTTTTACAAGTGCCAAACCTCTGATGAAATTGTTCTGCATTCACTTAGAATTTCTGTTTCTCAAAGTTCTAATCTTAGAAATTCTTAAGTCTTAGAGTCTGTATCTGATTGTATTTTGAGCACCTCCGATTGTATATCAAGTGTTTAACCTCAAACATTATTCTTTGTAATCTTGTTTGTTTAGAAGTCTCTTGCAGTAGTGCTTGAGCATAGAAGTCTCTTGATTGTGTTCTTGAGCATAGGAAGACTCTTGCGAAGTGTGCTTGAGCAAAGGAAGTCTCTTGCTGTGTGCTTGAGCAATTGTAATCAGATATTACATTCTAGTGAAATCTCCTTGGAAGTGCAAGGGGGACTGGACTACTTCCGGATTGTGGAAGGAACCAGTATAATTGCTTTGTGTCTTTCTTCTTATCTCTCTCTGTTTTATTCCGCTGCGTTCAGATTCTGTTTATCACTTCAGAAGCTATATCACTTAGTTTCTGATCAGTGTATTTATTTTTTAGGAGAAACGAAGAATTTTTAAAACACAATTCAACCCCCCTTCTTGTGTTTTTCTCACCTTCAATTGGTATCTAGAGCCTTGGTTCTGTTGATAACACCTAACAGTGTAACAGTCCAAGATCTGAGAAAAACATGTCTGGTGAATCTCCTATTCCTACTGATCAAACTAGCTATAATAATGTCGTACATGATTATAGTGATGGTAAGAAATCTAGTGTTGGAAAGATTCCACAGTTCAACGGAGACCCTGAAGAATTCTCTTGGTGGAAAACCAACTTTTATAGTTATGTCAAGAGTTTAGACGACGAACTCTGGGACATACTAGAAGAAGGTGTTGGTAATGACTTGGTTCTTGATGAAGAAGGAGCTGCTGTTGATAGAAAGAAACATACTCTTGCTCAGAAGAAGATTTACAAGAAGCATCATATCATCAGAGGAGCACTTGTCACTGCTATTCCTAAAGCAGAGTACATGAAGATGAGTGACAAGTCAACTGCTAAAGCAATGCTTGCTTCTCTCTGTGCTAACTATGAAGGGAGCAAGAAAGTCAGAGAAGCAAAGGCTCTTATGCTTGTACATCAATATAAGTTGTTCAAGATGAAGGATGATGAAACTATTGAGGAGATGTACTCGAGGTTTGGAACCTTAGTCTCTGGACTACAAATCCTGAAAAAGAGTTATGTTGCTTCTGATCATGTGAGCAAGATACTCAGAAGCTTACCTGCTAGATGGAGACCAAAGGTGACTGCCATTGAGGAAGCTAAAGATTTAAACACTTTAAGTGTCGAAGATCTTGTTAGTTCTCTCGAAGTTCATGAGTTAAGTCTTAATGAACATGAGTCTGCTAAGAAGAGTAAATCAATAGCCCTTCCATCCAAAGGCAAGTCATCAAAAGCTCTCAAAGTGGTTGAATCTGAAGAAGAAGAACCATCATGTTCAGATTCTGAACCAGATGCTGCTGAGATGTCTATGCTCTCCAACAGACTTCAGTATCTGGCTAAGAAGAATAGGAAGTTTCTGACCAAAAGGAGTAATTCCAGAAGCTCAAGGAAAGAAGATTAGAAGGGATGCTTCAACTGTAAGAAGCCTGGACATTTCATTGCTGATTGCCCTGATCTTTAGAAGGAAAAGTCAAAGGACAAGTCAAAGAAGTCAACATTTAAACCAAGCAAATTCAAGAAGCAGATTAAGCAGAGTTTAATGGCAACCTGGGATGATTTGGGAAGTGAATCTGGATCTGATAAAGAGGAAGTTGATGAAGATGCAAAGATAGCTGTTGGGCTGGTAGCAACAACAACTTCAGAAGCTGGATCAGATTCAGACTCAGAAGATGAAAACGAGATATGTCTAAGAGCAAAGGTGAAACAAAAATCATGGTACCTGGACAGCGGTTGCTCAAGACACATGACAGGAAAGAAGTCCAGTTTCCTCAGCCTAACAATGAAGGAAGGAGGAAGTGTGAGATTTGGAGGCAACCAGTCTGGCAAGATCATAGGTACAGGAACTATTGGTAATTCCTCTACCTCAATTAATAATGTATGGTTGGTAGATGGTCTTGAACATAACCTTTTGAGCATTAGTCAATTTTGTGATAATGGTTATGATGTATTATTTGAGAAAGCCAACTGTACTGTAATCAACAAGGAAGACAAATCCATTGTGTTCAAGGGAAAGAGGGTAGAAAATCTCTATAAAATCAATTTTTCTGAACTGGCTGACCAGAAGGTGATTTGCCTTCTGTCAGTGAATGATAAGAAATGAATGTGGCACAGAAGGTTAGGACATGCTAACTGGAGATTAATCTCTAAGCTTAGTAAGTTACAACTTGTCAAAGGCCTACCAGATATTGACTATCATTCAGATGCACTCTGTGGTGCATGTCAGAGAGGGAAAATTATTAAATCATCTTTTAAAACCAAAGACATTGTTTCAACCTCCAGACCCTTGGAACTACTTCACATTGATCTATTTGGACCAGTGAGTACTGCATCCTTATATGGAAGCAAATATGGATTAGTCATTGTTGATGATTACAGCAGATGGACTTGGGTGAAATTCCTAAAGAGTAAAGATGTTGCTTGTGATGTATTCAGTAGTTTCTGCACTCAAATTTAATCTGAAAAAGAATCAAAGATTTTGAAAGTAAGAAGTGATCATAGTGGAGAATTTGAAAATGAGCCATTTGAAGCTTTTTGTGAAAAACATGGAATTGTCCATGAATTCTCTTCTCCTAGAACTCCACATCAAAATGGGGTTGTAGAAAGAAAGAATAGAACTTTACAAGAAATGGCCAGAACCATGATCCATGAAAACAATTTATCAAAACATTTTTGGGCAGAAGTAGTGAATATAGCATGTTATGTCCAGAATAGGAAATATATCAGACCTATCTTAGAGAAAAAAACATATGAACTCTTTAAAGGAAGGAAACCCAATATCTCTTACTTTCATCAATTTGGATGTACATGTTACATTCTGAATAACAAGCTCTACCTAAAGAAATTTGATGCCAAGGCCCAAAGAGGAATCTTCTTAGGTTACTCTGAAAGGTCAAAGGCATACAGAGTGTATAATTTAGAAACACTTTGTGTTGAAGAATCTATGCATGTTAAATTTGATGACAAAGAGCTTGAAGATAAAACTTCAAAGCAAGGTGAAAGTTATGCAGAGATACAGGTTCCTGAAGATACTTCAGAACCTGATCAGATAGCTGAATCTGAAGAAAGTCCAGAAGTTGAACCCACATCAGAAGCACAAGATGAAGCTGATGAAGTACAAGACGGCTCACATCAAGTAGATCCTCCCAGAAACACATTCAAGCACAAGTCTTCACATCCAGAGGAGTTAATCATTGGAAACAAAGATAGTCCAAGAAGAACAAGATCATACTTCAGATAAGAAGGTTCAATGATTGGACTGATCTCAATGATTAAACCTACAACAGTTGATGAAGCACTTTCAGATGATGGATGGATCTTAGCTATGCAAGAAGAGTTGAATCAATTTCAAAGAAATGATGTGTGGGATCTGGTACCCAAACCTCAGCACAAGAACATTATTGGAACAAAATGGGTATTCAGAAACAAGTTGAATGAGCAAGGAGAAGTAACAAGAAACAAAGCAAGACTTGTTGCACAAGGATACAGTCAACAAGAAGGCATAGATTATACTGAAACATTTGCTCCAGTTGCAAGATTTGAAGCAATCAGGTTACTTCTTTCCTATGCAGTTAATCATGGCATAATATTATATCAAATGGATGTCAAGAGTGCATTTCTTAATGGTGTCATAGAAGAAGAAGTGTATGTCAAGCAACCTCCTGGTTTTGAGGATATTAAATATCCTGATCATGTTTTTAAACTGAAGAAATCACTATATGGCTTGAAACAAGCTCCCAGAGCTTGGTATGATAGACTAAGTAATTTCTTAATCAGAAATGATTTTAAAAGAGGACAGGTTGACACAACACTCTTCAGAAGGACCCTTGGGAAAGATATTCTTGTTGTGCAAATATATGTTGATGATATAGTATTTGGTTCTACTAATGCATCTCTTTGCAAGGAATTCTCTAAGTTAATCCAGGATGAATTTGAAATGAGCATGATGGGAGAGCTGAAGTTCTTCCTGGGCATTGAAATCAATCGATGCAAAGATGGAGTCTATGTTCATCAATCAAAGTATACAAAGGAGCTTCTGAAGAAGTTCAAGCTTGAAGATTGTAAAGTGATGAACATCCAATGCATCCTACGTGCACCTTAAGCAAAGAAGATGAAGGAGCTAAAGTAGATCAAAAGCTGTACAGAGGTATGATTGGTTCTTTGTTATACCTCACTGCATCTAGGCCAGATATTTTATTCAGTGTATGCTTGTGTGCAAGATTCCAATCAGATCCTAGAGAATCTCATATGACTGCTGTCAAGAGAATCTTCAGGTATTTGAAAGGAACAACTAATCTTGGACTCCTTTATAGGAAATCCTTAGATTATAAGCTAATTGGATTCTGTGATGCTGATTATGCTGGTGATAGGATTGAAAGAAAGTCAACCAGTGGCAATTGTCAATTTCTGGGTGATAATCTTATATCCTGGGCTAGCAAAAGACAAACAACTATTGCTATGTCTACAGCAGAAGCAGAATACATTTTAGCTGCAAGTTGTTGTACACAACTACTTTGGATGAAACATCAGTTGGAAGACTATCAGATAATTGCTAACAGTATTCCCATTTATTGTGATAATACTGCTGCTATTTGTTTGTCTAAAAATCCAATTTTGCATTCAAGAGCTAAGCATATTGAAATCAAACACCATTTTATCAGAGATTATGTTCAAAAAGGAATTTTAGATATACAATTCATTGATACTGAGAATCAATGGGCTGATATATTTACTAAGCCTTTAACTGTTGAAAGCTTTAATTTTATAAAGAAAAATTTGAACATGCACTTTGTGTCTGATTAAATGCTTGCTTGCTCATGAATAGGATTTTAGGTTCTGAAGTTACTTCAGAAGCTGCGGTCCATCAGAAGCTCGTTATTGAGGTTTTGAGGAAAACATGCTTCTGATGATGACGTCAGCATCTGAAGTTCAGAAGCTGGATTTTATGCTCCTGAATAGTTGAGATAGTGGAAACGTTGGGAGTTACTTTATTTGGCAACTCCTGGCCCACTAATTTGGTAGTTACTCTGAGAACTTCTGACGTGGCTTATCTGTATTGGTGTATAACTTAAAAGGGCAATGATGATTTTAAAAGCTTTGAAAGTACTTTCACGCGCCCCCAATGTCATTAATGTTATGTTTGTTTGTCTCTTTTGAATTGCAATCGTTTTTACTCTTAACACATTGTCAATTCACACACTACTCACTTCACAACAAACACATTGCTTTCAAACCTCTTGCGAAGTAAGCGCAATTCTCATAACCCTAGAACCCTAAATCCTCTCCATCTTCTTCATCATCATTCATGGCATCCTCAAGTTCGAATCAACAAAACGTCCAAGAATCTACTTCAAACATGCAACGACAAGGTGTTCCAGAATCTGGGTCAGCTATCAAACCAAAGACCATGTCCATTCCAGCAGAATCTTTGATCGTCCAAAAGGAAACACCTTTTGACTTCGCTTCTCTGAAGAAATACAATGTGGACATGGAAGCTTACATCAAACCTCAGAAGTTACATGATTATTTCCATATGTTGAATGGACCAACATATGAGAATCTGGTAAAAGACTTTTGGCTAAGGGTTGAAGTGTATGACATGGAAGCTGAAAAGGTGGAAGAGAAACAAGCTGTATAGAGAGATTCTAGTCTGAAAGGAAAAACTAGAGAAGAAATGGGTCTGAAACCTTTTGAAGGGTTGGAGATTAGATCAGCAGTAATGGGTGTTCCAGTAACCATCACGAAAAGAGCCATTGCTAAAGCCTGCAGGGTATCTTCAAAAGGGTATTTCAAGTGGGATGTCAAGGATGATGTCCTGTTAGAAAGCTATGTAAGATTATTCTGCAAAGGAAATCCAAAGGCTAAGACTACTGAAATGGAGATTTGTCACAGACTGCTCCTGAAGTTCAGTGCTAATTGCTTCTTTCAAAGAGGAGGAGGAGCTGATCAACCGAACAAGGATCATCAACTAGCCTTATACTCCATGGCCACTTTTCAGAGGATTGACCTCCCAAAATACCTCTTGCACCATATGTGCTGGGCTATCAAAGAAGGTATCAATAGGGAAAGGAAGCAAGTACCTTGTGGACGGCTTCTGTCAAAAATCTTTCACCAAGGTAAGATGTTAGAGACTCTGAGGAGATACAAAGAAGCATCTGATAGCTGTTTCACAGTTACCACTTCTGACCGTATCTTAAACAGCAAGTCCATGTATGCTATGAAGATCATCAGCAAACTCCCTGTTGATGAGAAGTGGATAGACTTAACGATAGCTGAGTCAGAACCTCTGAAGAAATTTCCCTCAATTATTCAAGAAAACAATTCTGAAGTCCTGGCCAGTCTGGTAGCTGCTCATGCCAAAGAATCAGGAGTCAACAATGAAGCTATTGCTGCTGTTCCTGATGTATCCAAAGGAAAAAGGGCCAGAACTCAAGTTGAGTCTGATGCCTCTGATGTTAATCCAAAGAAGAAGAAAGTTGCTGCTGCTTCTATTCCCAAGAAAAGAAGTAAAGCTAAAACAGAAAAGATAATCACCAAGGAGCAACTGGATAAAGCTCTTGATGGAATAAAAGCAGAAGAACATCAATCCAAGAAGAAGAAGCAAGCTTTAGCTCCAATTTTCACTCCAATGGTTGAAGTGACTTCTGATATGGAGAAACAGGCTAAAGAGCAAGCTGATCAGATGTTGGCTGATCAGAAGAAAAAGGAAGCTCAGTACAAACTGGACAGGGATGGAAAGCTTAAAGCTTTAGGGAAGGAAAAGTGTGATGAGTTCTTCAAGGAGAAGATTGTGGAAGTCAAGGAAATGGGCGGTAAAGTTTCTGAGAAAGTTGGAACTTCTGAAGCAATTCTACAAGCTGCTAGTCCACAACCCAATGCTATTGAGTTCACTTCTGAAGCTGGCACTGCAGTTCAAGTAAGTCAGATTCCAAATCCCTCAAACAATGAACCACCCTCCTCATTACAAACACCTGCACCTGAACAAGTAGAAGACAACTCTGTCTTAGATAATCTGGTCAGTCACTGCTCAGGTGAACTACCAGATATTAACCTTAACTCAGAAAAAGCCTCTGAAACAACTTCTGAAGCAGTTGCTTCTGATAAAGTTGTTTCAGAAAGCCCCCAACAACATACACCAGAACCACAAATGACTTCATCACCCCAACAACAACCAACCAACACTCACATTGACCCACAACCTGACCCTCAACCAGAACAAACATCACCTCAACCTACAATCATTCCAATGGATATTGACAATGATCAAGTCAATCTCCAAGCTTCAACTTCATCTGCACAAATTAACCCTGACCAACCATCCTCTTCAAACCAACCTAATCAAAATCTCACTATTCTAGAAACTGAACCTATTCAAGCCCTTTCCCTTAGTGCTTCTGACCAACCCCCAAAACTAGAAATCCTTGAACAGCCACCCCAAGACATCCTGGAATCTGAATACATTGTAACTGAGCTACTCAACATTAGTTCAGAGATGCAAGATTTGGTCTAGCTCAGAAGCTTGATTGACCTGCCAATTGCTTTTGAGGAACAATGGTCATCCTTGAAGAAGAAAGCAACTGATCTGATAGAAGCTGTGAGCAGAAAGTGCATCAGGCTTAAAGCTGCTACTGTTAGAAGATTTTTGGAGAATCTGACATCAGCTGAGCAAGCTAAAACACCAATGATGCTTCTGGCAAATGTGCCCTTCTACTCAGAATCGGAATATACTTCAAGGGATGAAAAGATCTTTAAGAAGCTAAAGCCGAAGCTGATAAAGCAACAGGAGGAATCTAGAGCAAGGGAAGACGCTCTTCTTCAGAGGCAACTGACACTTGAATAAATAGTGAAGAGGCAAGCTGAGCAAATGGAGAGAATGATGAACATGATCCAACAACAACAACAACAAACCAAGCCTTAGTTGCACACCTTAGTTGATTGTTTTTGTTGTTTTATGTTTTACTTCTGAACATCTTTTGTCTTGCATCTTTTACTGTTTCTGAATATTATTGAAATGAATGAGTATGCTTTGATACATATTGCTTTGATTTACTTTGCTCTGATTTACTTCATTTTATTTCTGCTCTGATTATACTGTGATAAGATTATAGGTTCTGATTATAGTTATACTATCTTCATATTTGAGTTTTTCTCAATATCTTTTTGTCTTTTCTGCTTGATTTCTTTTTGCTAATGGCAAAAGGGGGAGTATATGTGATAGTATTTAAAGGCTCTGAGCCCCATTAATGATATTTGAAAAATACTTTGAAAAACTTCTATCATTTTTACCTGGAAGGTATAAGCTATGAACGAAAGAAGGAGTATCAAATTTCAAATAAAATTAAATGGACCATTCTTCTTATCTATAATCTACTTCTTTTCATTTTTAAGCTATGATATTATTATTGCGCGCTCAATGAATTTAATTAACCTGGATAGAACTTAGAGGGAGCTTACAAACCTCACCTTAAAGACTATCAGACTCAGGGGGAGTTAGAGCTTACAAACCTCAGACTCTGAGCTTACAAACCTCAGAACCCCAAAGTCAACTTGTTAATTAGATTAACAACAATTGATCAATTTTAAATACTATTGTTTGTCATCATCAAAAAGGGGGAGATTGTTGGAACAAAATGTGTTTAACAATGAACCTTAAAGAGTTTTGATGATAACAAGGTATTAAAAATTGTAAATTGGACTAGCTAATATTTGTTCAAGTGTACAGGACCATAGTTAAAAATTTACATCATATAAAGGTTCTAAAGAATATAAAGAGAGCTAAGGATTCAAGAAAAAGAAGCTTGAAAGCATCTGAAGAAGTGCATCGAAAGAATGATGACGTCATCAGAAGCTGAAAGTCATCAGAAGCTGAAAGTCATCAGAAGCTGAAAGTCATCAGAAGCTGAAAGTAATCAGAAGCTGATAGTCATCATAAACGGATAGTTCAGAAGCGACTTCATCAGAAGCTGAAGCTCATCAGAAGCTGATTATCACCACAAGCTGAAGATTCAAGGATCAACACTTCAAAAGCTGTCTATTGGATTCGAAAACATTGCACAAGGCTAGTGGAACCTTGCAACGGTCACTTTGGTGAAGATTTGAAGGATTTGGAAGCTTATCTTCAAAAAGCGTTGACATTGTACTTTGTACGAACTGTACAACCACCTTCTCCACTACTTTGTTTTGTGTCCACACTACAAGACAAGAAAACAGCTCCAGAATAACAGCTATGCCTGCAAAGATGTTCCTTCACAATAGGAATGAATTTCAAATTAGTTCTTCATAGGACAACAACCAAATTAGGCAAAAGATCATTGGTGAAAAATCAAGCTTCAACAACGACTCTTTAATGTGCTGGCAATTTCACAACGTCTCTTTCACACCTCTATATAAAGGAGTGAAGACTTAGAATTTTGGCAATGCTGAACGAAAGACTCTCAACATTTTTACAAGTGCCAAACCTCTGCTGAAATTGTTCTGCATTCACTTAGAATTTCTGTTTCTCAAAGTTCTAATCTTAGAAATTCTTAAGTCTTAGAGTCTGTATCTGATTGTATTGTGAGCACCTCTGATTGTATATCAAGTGTTCAACCTCAAACATTATTCTTTGTAATCTTGTTTGTTTAGAAGTCTTTTGCAGTTGTGCTTGAGCATAGAAGTATCTTGATTGTGTTCTTGAGCATAGGAAGACTCTTGCGAAGTGTGCTTGAGCAAAGGAAGTCTCTTGCTGTGCGCTTGAGCAATTGTAATCAGATATTACATTCTAGTGAAATCTCCTTGGAAGTGCAAGGGGGACTGGACTATTTCCGGATTGTGGAAGGAACCAGTATAATTGCTTTGTGTCTTTCTTCTTCTTCTTCTCTCTCTCTCTCTCTCTCTCTCTCTCTCTCTCTCTCTCTCTCTCTGTGTGTTTTATTCCGCTGCGTTCAAATTCTGTTTATCACTTCAGAAGCTGTATCACTTAGCTTCTGATCAGTGTATTCAGTTTTTAGGAGAAACGAAGAATTTTTAAAACACAATTCAACCCCCTTCTTGTGTTTTTCTCACCTTCAGTCTCAAGCTACATGTTACAATAATTATACATAATCAGTCGAATGAAACAAGAAACATCGAGGTCTATTACAACTATTACATAAAAACATAACATCAGCAAAAGGACATAAGCACAAAATCCCATAAGCATGATCAATCTATAGCCTTCTCCTTACCTTTGCCACGGGCAACCTATGAACCTGGACAAATGAAGGATTGGGATGAGACATAAAGTCTCAGTGAGTTCTACCTAATTAGATAACCTCGGGGAAACCTATGGTTACCACGTGTCTACAATACAACCGTTCGGTTGATTATACGTGTGTGGACTCATGCATTCCTAAACGATCATGCATAACTAAGATCTTTGTACTTATACTTGTTTCGTATCATATCATATCATATTCTTGTCATGAGCATAATCATATCATAAGCAAAAAATTTCATTTCAGAGTTTAACATATGATTATTTGAGTTGATTTTACGGAGTGTAATCGGGTGGAGTAACACCAAGTACAATCCCATAACATAACCGACAAATTCCTAGCTAAGGTCACATCAGACTCCTCTTAATGCCGTGCGGGCCTACCTTACAGAGCGTATCCCGTCCCCCTAACGTGAACCTCTTGAATCCCCCTAGCGTGGATTACAAGAGACACGAAATGTCGTAACATAATCATGGTCATATCATAACTTAATACGCCTTGAAGGCGTGCTAGCATGCATAATATCGACTACCTAAGTCGAGGCTCTAGAGATTCCCCATACTTAGGACTGAATCTTACCCGAGCATAGATCATGCCATTCTCTCGTGTGCCATTCATCGTTGAATTCATTAATGTTTGCCCATGTATTCCATTTGAAAACCTTTAGATGTAATGTACATTAGACACTTGATGTTTGAGGGGTTTTAAAGTTAGAAAAGACTGCAAGAAAATGCCTCGGACGACACCACGGGACCCTCAGCACGAGCCAACAACTTCCAAGAAGCTGTGGAGCTCGCCACCAACTCGCCATTGGCGAGTAGTCTCTGGAGTAAATTCGTAATAAGCGAGTTTTTCGCTTATGACGAGTTTCTTCAGGCCCTGAAGTGCAGAAAACGTGTTTCTAGTCCCAAAACCTCAATTTCAAGTCTTTTAATGTACACAATGCTTCCAGAAACATAAAAATAGTAATAGCTTTTGGCATGGCAAACACTAACATCAATTCTATACAATTCATGGCACAAGGGAAACTAATTTCATAAATTCATAAAACTAACATTTCAATTATCTCACACAATGACACTTTCAACCCATAGGTATAAGCTAGCTAGTGAACTCACATGTAAGATTCAGAGATTAGGCTTCAAGCTTCTAAGTTCCACACCAAACCCTAGCCCAAAGAATTCATTATATATGAAGTTTCACGTTGAAAGAAGTTTGATCCAAGTACACCATAGTTGCATGCACGTTGCCTACATTAATCCTTGATCATGATCCTTCTAGGAGATGAGTTTTGAGAAGATTGAGTGAAGGAATGGAGGGAGGGGTTCGAAATTCTAGAGAGGGAAAGGAGAGAAATTCTGATTTCTAATGTCTAATGTCTAGAGAGAGAAGTGCTCATGAATAATGAGTAATTTGGACCAAAAACTACTTATATAGGCTCGTCATGAAAGTACCAAAATACCCCTTGTCTTAAACATGCACAATCTTAAGTTAATAGGTAAAATATTGCGAAATTAATAAGCGGGATATTACATTATCTGTGATATGTTATTTGATACAAAAGTTGTCAAATATTGTTCCATAGCAGAGTTTGATTGAACCACTATTTTCTGTAATCTTTGATTGACAACACTGGTCAACATGTCATTGACCGACTTTATCTCCCTGTTTTACTTTTGTTTTGTGCATGCGTGTGTTGAGTTCATGACTCATGCCAAATATATTCGGGGCTTATCGTTATCACTGAATTATTTTGTTACTTAATGCAATTACTAATAGTTTTTCCTTGATTGGGTCCCTTGGGTGTCACCATTGTCAAACTTAGAGCATCTTGATAGATGATTCCACATACCACTTGTCTTATTACTGCACACAATGAGCTTGCCGCAAGATCATTTTCATGATCAAGTTCATCTGATAGTTCATTATGACACTTTGAGGTTAGTATCACGTGGCATTGTGAAGTCTAAGATATCATCTGACATCTGAGTAATAAAAAAATCAATATACTAGTTAGAATTAAAATAAAACCAAAAATATTCAGAAGCAGAAAAAAAACATCAATTATCATTATAACTTTCATCTCGTATACCAATTTATATACACCATCAAGGAATAATTTTTTTGTTACATCTCTTCAAGAAGGAGCATTTTAAAGAACCTAGTTCTCAAACAAGTAATGTCCACTAATCTACCTCCGTAGAAGATCCATAGATAATAAACTAAATAACAATCAAAATCAGATTACCTATAAACCATATATAGTGTAAAGATTATTGTACAATACCAAATCCTATTGAAATACCATCTTCTAACCATGAATGCAGGTTTATTTATTTACAAACCAATAACTGCCAATTCCAACATATACACTAGCAAAATAATATTCAATAATGAAAACCATGATATATAATCAACCACTAATGTTGTTAATGTAGCTAACTAGAAAACTTTTGCCACTTCATGGAATCTACATACCACTTGATTCCACATACCACTTATCATATAATTGCTTATAGCACAATGAATTCTTAATGCATGAACTAGGAAATAATCACCAATTACTAGAGAAGTCATTGAGTCACAAATAATAACTTCTAACTGTAAGCTATGTATATAACCACAATCATAAGGGAATAAAATATTGTTAACAAAACAGATAATCAATTAATCCATCAATCAATTCACGTCTCACTTTATCTTATCAATATTCCAAAAGCTACTAATAAACTGTAATCTGCACCTCTCCACTATATCCTTTAACATATAATCCATCCATCCACACACATTTGAAATTATAAAAATAAGCTAAAAAAATCTTATGAAAATTGTTATGGCTGTTTTAATAACTTCTTACAAAACTTAAGTGGGTAGATAAACTCTAATATGCAAATCCAGTATAAGTAACAATTGACAAATTTTCTCAGCAACAGTAGCATTCAGAGACATGTATAATATATCATATTGATCGAAAATCAAAATCACAAACTAATTGACAAAGCCAAAATCAAGCATACCAAGAAACTAAATTCCCAAAACCCAAATTAAGCATACTCAAAAACTAATTTGTAAAAATCCAAAATCCCAAATTAAGCATGCCCATAAACTAAATCCAAATTACGCATACCCAGAAACTAAAATCCAAAAACCAAAATTAAAGCATAGTTAGAAACTAATTTGTACCTTAGTTTGTACCTTAGTGTTCTTCGGTTTCTTTGGAAAATGAGAAAAGGGTTTGCAAGGTTCTTCAATTTAAAGTTCAACTCTGAAAGATGAGATCAATTTAGGGAGTTAAGATCAATTTAGAGCTGAGATCGATTTAGGGTTCATCAATTTGAGAATCATTTTCATCAATTTAGAGTTGAGATCGATTTAAGGTTCATCAATTTGGGAATCATGTTCATCGATTTAGGGTTGTCGAGGTTTTTGCATTCGGTTCTCTGAACATGAGAGAGAAAAAGGAGGTGTTATGTTATGAAAATTGCAAGAGATGTGGTTAAAGGTTCGATTCGGTTTGGATAATTAGGTTATTAACGGTTCAGTTACAATTACAACATAATTGAGATATAGTAACACTTGAAAACAATTACTAAATCAAGAAAATGTTATTAATTAAATTTAGTAACATTTGAACAATTGTCAGGTAAATCCCATGTTACTAAAGAGTTTTAGTTACATTTTATAGTATTACCTGTAACATTCAAAAAGTGTCGCAAAATTGTATAGTTTAATAAATACTATTATGGATAATACTAATTGTCCCAAAATTGTATAGTATTACCTGTTTCATTACTTGGCCGCAATTTGAGAGTTAGACAAATTTTCTGAAGACACCGCCTTATTCGAGATAATACTATTCTGGATATTCTCCCTTACAAAAGAGGAAATGGGATAAATGAGTTTCCTGGTTGAACGATGGGGGATGAAGGTTGCCGGACGTGGACGCTTGGAGCGTGTACGTCTCATTGTGGTCTTTTCATGAGTGGGTGAACTATTGTTTTCAAGGAGCACAAAATCCTCCTTGTTGATTGATGATGATGGTTGTTGCTCCACTTTTTTCACTATGAGATTCTCATCACAAGAATCATCCACAATATTGGACAACCAATCCAATTGAAGAATGTCATTGCCATGTAATAATAACAAGATTGATCAAAGTCACACTTTTATTAAAACAAACAAAACTTAGGTTCTGATCTTCATGCTAACACCTCAAAGCAAAAGTAGTCTAAAAACTACTGTTGCTCTGATACAACAGCTAGCACGAGTCAAAACCTAGACAACAAGACAAAAACTGCAGAACACAACAACAATATTACCTCTTTGTCATTGCCATGTAATAATAAGAAGATTGATCAAAATCACACTTTTATTAAAACAGACAAAACCTAGGTTCTGATCTTTATACTAACACCTCAAAGCAAAAGTAGTCTAAAAACTAATGTTGCTCTTATACAACAGCTAGCACGAGTCAAAACCTAGACACCAAGACAAAAACTACAGAACACAACAACAATATTACCTCTTAATCACAAATTTCTGCATGAGTTTTTTTTTTTCCAGTGGTGTGTCTACTTGTAAATTTTGGTCTACATTTTTTTAGTCTTCTCACTACACAACCAATAGCGCTATGGTGTTATACTGTCGCAATAGAGACTAAACTATAGAGAGTGTGAGTTGTGAAATCTGCACTAAATGATACTCCCTATACCATTGCATAGCTTGTGCAGAGAGATTTGTCAACGAACAGTTTAGCTGCAACATGAGCATATATAATAAGCACACATCCCTGATATGTCAAAGAACAGTTCAGCTACAAAAGGAGCATACATAATAAGCACATATCACTAATCAACAACAAAATGAATACAAATAGGCCAATAGCATTAAAAAAACAGAGGATTTCAGATAAAATAAAAATTTATCTTGACAAAAATAAAGGAAAGTGCACATAGTTATAAATACATGACATTAAGTTCAATGTGCAAAATACTTTAGTTATGAGTAGTAAGTACCAAAGTTGCAAGCATGAAACTATAATTCATGCTAAATGAAATAATCAACAAATGCAAGCTTACCAGAAAAGAGGAAAACAATCATTCTGCCATAAAATTATTCTTGTTAATCACCAGCTTCTCTACCCAAATTCATAGTCTCTTCTACAACAGAAATACTAACTTCAACCATGACTGAATCCATGTCTCCAATATTCCCTAGCAGTAAGAGTTAAATTATTATGTAAGTCCTAAGAATATACCTTAAAATATGGCCAATCAATGGTGTTAGCAAAGCAGGAAACTACATCAAGACTATATTAAATTTAAGAAAAATGATCATAACAGAAAATGTAAAATTTGCAGGCAAGGATGGTTGGTTGGCTTTGACTCTGTGCGTTCAATTTTAAATTTTTCCATACCAAAATGCAGCACTAAAGAACTAGAGAATCTAAAACCAGATTATGTAATATAATCTAAGCAAACAGAAAGGATACCTTTAATTCCGCTTTTGCCCTTTTTCGGGCAGCTAATAGCTCTTAAAGTATTTCATAAAGTATGCTCTAAATTTATTCTCATTACATCAATGCTCAGCTCAACTTCATATAGACATTATGTAAAAAGTGAAACAATAAGTTTAACAATAAGCATACATTATGTAAATTTGTTTAACAAAATGTTTACCTTAAAGAGAAAAAGATATAAAAGTGGCAGAATACATGTGAAAGATGGAAAATAAATGTAACAATCAGGTGCAACAAGAGAATACAAAGAAAAACAACGAGGAAATGGGAATTACCAGGGTCTGTAAGCTTTACTGCACATGTTAGGGAAAGTTCTTAGGGTGTCATGGTAAGAGTCCAAATCACTTCCCAAAATACCAATGTACACCATCCAACCCTAAGTTTAAGTTTCTAACAATTTAGTTAAGATCAAATCTAAAATTTGCACATATTTGCATTCCAAACAAACAATTCCATTCATTTTGCGGATTTCTGACAACTTTAACGAGCATAGGTGCAGGACAATCACATTACTAAAATTAGAAAAATAAATTTTTGTTGAAGCATTTAATCAAATAGAAAACAAGCATCGTGCCATAAAGTCTAGTTGAAGCATTATATCAAACAAAAAACAAGCATTGTGCCATAAAATTTGGTTGAAGGATTTTATCAAACACAAAACAAGCATTCTATTGTGAAGCACAACAAAAAGCAAAATCAAAATCAAAACAATAACCAACACAACAAAAAAATCACTTCATTTCAACCATTTTTTCAATGATATTACCTTTGGCTGAAATGTTGGACTGAGATGCGAAACCGGTGAGATAAACTGTGGCAAACAGCGATCTAGAACAAACTGAATCAAGTTTGGGCCATTGGAGGAAGGAGGTGGCGCCGATGAAGGTTTACATGTGGATGAGGAAGAAGATGGTGGTGCAGTTCGTGAATTTGTGAAATAGTTCAATTAATTTCGATACGGTTCGGCGGTTCAATTCGGTTTTTGGTTATTTTTTCCCACCCCTAGTTACTATATATTCATAAGACCTTGTAAAATCATTTAAACTCAGGTGAGTTGATGATGGCCAAAACTGGAGCAAGATAAACAAAAGAAGGTTCTTGTATCAAGGGTAGCCTGAAGCTGAAAAAAGCATGCAAGAGCGTAGTGATGCCAGAAAAGAAGAGCACAATTGATACCATTGAAGAAGTATCAATTAGGATAATTTGCAATAGTTGATTAGGGTAATTTGGTAAAATTGTTATGACATTTGACAACTTTATTGCATTTTTTAATCTGTGTGTAATTGGCTAAAGCGACACTCATTTTGAAACGGAGGGAGTAATGGTTTGAATTTTTTTTTTTTTTATTAATGGTGATTAATTCTTTATCTTCATGAATTTGAGAGAAAGGAAGAACTCCGATTTGAGAGAAAGATGACAAGATCCGAGAGAGAAGCAAAGAGATTCGAGATAGAGAAGCTAAAACCTGAGAACGCAAACACATTCATTTGAAAGAGTGATGCAAAGAAATATAAAATGGAACTATTTTCTTCTTAAAAGAAGAAGCTAGAGTTTTGTAGTATATAATACATGACAAACCTGCTTATGTCTACTGATCAATACTGGCGGCATCAAAACAAGGTCTATAACTAATAAATAAATAAAATAACGAAAGGGTGCGTATGGATTCATAGGCATTTTGTTGTGTCTCCGATCTTGGGGTGTATACGTATGCATGAAAAATCTAGAGAAAAAACGAGAGAGAAGAGCAACCAACGATGAACTACTATTTTAGAGAAAGATGAAGAGATAACGAAGAGATCCGAGATAGTGACAACGAAATTTGAGAAGGGACACACATTCATTTGAAAGAGTTTTGTAGTATATAATACATGACAATATTCTCTTAAAAAATGAGTTACCCATTCTTTTTTATTAAAAAATATTCTCTTAATGTTCTTGCACGCCAATCTGTTTTGTACTTCAAGTATGTGGTAAGAAAATGCCTCTTACGGTTTAAGGAAAATTATATCAGACAACAGTCATACCGAAGATGTTGTATGGTACTAAGTATTGGACGGTTAAGAACCAACACGAGAATCAAGTAAACGTAACGGAGATGAGGATGTTGTGTTGTATGAGTGGTAAGATTAGAAATGATATGATTAGGAATGACACGATTAGAGAGAGTTGGGGTAGCACTTGTAGTAAAAAGGATGGTAGAAAATAGTCTTAGGTAGTTTGGGCATGTAGTGAGAAGACCGTAGATGTTGTAGTACGCAGAGTAAATCAGATGGAGAAGAGTTAGATCAGAAGAGGTAGATGAAGACTAAGAAAAACTATAAGAGGAACTTTTAGGAAAGATTAATAGGTCAATGAGTTTGATGCAAATATGATTTATGATCAAACATTATGGTGTAATTTGGTTCATGTAGACGACCCCACTTAGTGGGATAATGCTTTGATGTTGTTGTATTTGAGACAAATACTTATCTTGTATTTTCAAGTTGTTCTAATTTATTCTTCTTAATGACAAAAAACTATTTTATTTTACTCAAAGGCCAAAATTGAGTTTCGTAAATATTATGAGACTTAAATGAGTCTTGATTCGATAAAACTTTTATTAAGATGAAAAAACATGTTTTATTATAAAATAATAATATGCAATATGTACTCGTGAGCTTAACTCAGTTGGTAAGGACAATACATAATATATGCAAGGTCTAAGGTTCAAACCCCGACCACCACAAAAAAAAAAAAAAATATATGCAATATGATTTTACTCCTTTTTTCAACATTTTGTGATTTCAAATGTACCTGCAAATGTTGAAAGGAAAGAGATTGGTAGAAACCTAAAACTCATCTACACCTTGAAAGAGACAGAGATGGAGAGACTGATGTGATAGAAAGAGAGGGCATAGAGAAAATAATGTGTTAAATGAATGTATGAAATTTAAAGGTGTTCAAATATAAGAGTTAATGGTGACAAACTAAAGGAAACTCAACCCCCAAAAGTTAGACTCAATGGGTGAAAATTGGTTAAGCATTTTAAATAACACCTTGAGTAATGCACAATATTAACGTATGAAAGCCATGAACGTATGCTAAATTTTTTGAAGCTTTGATCAAGCAGCGAGTTGGTTAAGACCACAAGGTGTTAAATGTCTTCAAAATCTTGACATAGCCCTACACAAAGAAAAATTAAACTCGGTTAAAGCATTGAAAGTACTTGCCTCCCAATCTATATAAATTAGTGATTGACTATTAATTCACCTTTAATCTCTTTGTTTTATTAATAATAAATAAACAAAAGGAGGCATCAGAAATATACTAATAGTTGGCATCAGAAATAAAAAAGAAGGTAAAATAATACTAACATGTTATCATTTGATTTGCTTATGAATCCATCGAATACTATGCAATTTGAGAGTCTAAGTAACACTAATATTTCTGAGAGTCTGAAGTAACACTAATAAAAGAAGGCAAATCCTAACAAGAATCACTCTTTTCACTCCTCAATCCTCATGAAGCCTCCACAAGAAGAATTCACCTTATAACCTCTTAATACAATTTTGTTTATTAAACTCATAAATCATAAGCACCGTTATAATTTTGAATTGTGAATGCACTGATCGAAACTTAGTTGAATATGAATTCACAAAATATGCTTAAATCATAGACAAAAATAAGACTTTTAAAACATGTCAGATAGAAAAAATTACGCACTAGAGATTTTAACTGCTCCATCTAAGAGATATCAGAATGCATGTATGTCATCTTCAATCATCTCTCTCTTTTGCATTGTACATGTACAAACTATTTGCAGCAGCACAGGCAATTGAATTTTCTGATGGATGCCATGCTAAGTGCAATAACTTTTTCGTGAAATCTAACGAATTCTCGTTTTCTCCTCCTGTTTATGAAAATTGAATTTATGAAATTTTATATAGTAAGAAACAAATATGATTAGATTTTGCTTAAATTAGACAACAGAAAATGAAAGAAAACTGACCTCGTCCAACAACTCGTGTTAGTGATCTAGACAGCCTTGATGGGATCGGAACTTGTGGTCCCGTTGAAATTTTACCGGCTTCTAAAGTTGTAGCTTCGGTACTTCCAGGAGCACAGCCAAATACTCGGCATAAATTGTTGTAAGAACCAGTTGCTACCCGCAATCCATCACCACTCAGACAACACTCAAACTTATCAAGTATCGATTCGTTTTCATATAAATATTCCTTAAGCTTAGGTTTTAGATACTTATGAACCTGAAAAGTTGCAACGGGACTTGAATCCATATTAATGTCCCACAACTTTAAAGTCATGTAATCGCGGCTCAATATGTATCTCCCATCCTTCGCAAATTTTATGTCAGATATAGAAGCAGTTATTTCTTTGAATAATGATCCGGATCTTGGCGCCTCAAATAGTTTGGCATGCGAATCACATAATGCTGATTGCCGCAAGTCAATTAGACGGATTGAACCCTTTGAACTGCTATATGCCAACGTGTTACAATGTGTAGGGTGGAATTCTGCTGATGTTATAACCTCTGTCAGATCATCATCAATATTGGCAGGCTTTACATCAACAATATTGAAACTTGGTTTACTTATTTCCAGGTTCCAAAGATTTATTCGTAAAGCATCAGCGGATATGAATGTTTCGCCATCGCTGTTATTTGAAATAGAATTGATATGATAATCGTGTGCACGGGCATAAACTCTACGGCATCGAGCCACCAAGCTGGTTTCATGGCTACTTATTACCACGGGTAATCTTAGTGATGGTATGCCTCCGATTGATTTGTAATGGTCAACATTCATCTCAGCAATTTTCTTGACCTTCTTTTCTTGAACCTTCCAAAATTTGATGGTTTTATCGTTTGTAGAAAGAAGGAAAAGGGCACCATTAGTTGTTTGGCACCATTTGATTTTGTTGATTTTCTCTTCTATCTTCAAACTCTCAAGGTAGTCATACTCGGGAACGTGACTCTGAAACTCAGTTTTGTAATGAAATTCGCCATGATCTTTTGTGTTTGTCCTCTCAAAGATTACCACTCGACCACCACAATCGCCAGTAGCAAGATGATCACCAGACTTGTCAAATTCAATAGCAGAAATTATGTCCACTTTCTGAACCTCCTCACTAGTCGTACGTTCACTGAGCACCTGAGAGAATTTCCATTCCAACGGAGACGGTGGACCCACTGGAGCTACCGCGACCTCATCAACACCGTTCATTTTTACTGCATCAAAGACAAGATCATAAGTTCATAAAAGTCGTCTACAAAAAATACATAAATGTGATCAGTAATTAGGGCTATCCTCTTGTAATATTCGAAAGATTACCAAAAAAAAAAAAAAAGGACAACATAGTTTTTTTGAATCAGCAAAATTTTATTAAAGCAAGCCGTGCACAAGACACACAAAGGCTAGCAGCAACCACAGTTACACCAAATAAACGTCGCAAAAATGCGAAAGCCAGGGAAGGCATATATTTTTCAGACCTAAAATGTTGCTATTTTTTATTTTTTCCTAAATATAGGGCTGAAGAGAGTTAATTTTTAATTGCTAATACAGGCTAATTAGGTTTAATCCCATATAACCTTTATCCCTAACCTAGTGTGCCAAGATTGATGGCTATTGTGATATTTTTTTTTTGAACAGCTAAACTTTATTAAAGGAGCAACCAACCGCTTGAGAAAACCCCAACGCATGGCGAGGCCAACACAAAGAAACAAACCCCCAAACCATAGCAAAATTCCCAACAGCAAAATACAAAAAACCAGTGCAGCACAGATGCCACAAACCAGAACACACTGCTATGCAATATATTTTGTATTTCCGGTGTGCCGGAGTATCGAATCTAGGTCATCAAAGTTGAAGAGTGAATTTTCATCCATAAAATTTCAAGGTAACGGCAAAGTTATTATGCTATATCAATATTGGTGGCAAGAAAACAAGGGCTAAAAAAAATAAGAACATGGTGTATGAAAAACAACAACAACTATATGTGAAAAATCAACGACTTGGAGAAAGAATTGTCAAAAAGAAGAAAACAAAGCGACTAAGAGCAAGAAGCGCATACCTAATTTACAGGCTTTTTAGATCAATAAATTTTCCTTCAAAAAAAAAATAGATCAATATATTTATAACCATATATGTAACCAAAAAAAAAATATATAAAAGAAAAAGACTCTTTTGGGCTGAATTTTTTTACTAATGACCCTTAATTTAATTTATTTTATTTGAGTTAGGATCACGGATGTAAATTTAAAGATTTACAATGAATCTTCACCGTTTGATGTAATCGATCTACTGGTTTACAATTTTCTATATTTCAAATCCCTGATATTTGCCACAAATCATGGGTGGATTTTTTATTTTTTTTTAAAGAATAGTGCATGAAAACTTAAAAACAAATCCCTGATATTTGCCACAAATCATGGGTGGATTTTTTATTTTTTTTTAAAGAATAGTGCATGAAAACTTAAAAACTCCATAAATCAATCAAAGATGCTCCACTTGAACACTCATAAACTCCATTGTTTCTTACTTCATGTCTTTCTAAGAACTCCATAAAATATGTGTGACCAAGCTGCTTTCGTCTATTATCCAATTGTGGCAAAAATTCATCAACGTAGTATTCAAGCACTAGGAAGGTTTATTCAATTGAATTCAATTAGGGTGTTTCCTTTTCAAAGGTATATATGGATCAAATATTATTGAAAAAAGTTTTTAATGTGAAATGATAACTTATTTTTAAGGCTCTATGTTGTGAAACTTTTAATTTGTTTTTTGGTCAAATGCATCTAAAGGTCCTTTAAGTTTTTCGTTTTTCTCAAAGTGGTCCTTTAAGTTTTAAAAGTCTCAAACAAGTCCTTTAAGTTTCAAAAGTCCCAAACAAGTCCTTTTAGTTTTTGAATCGTTTCAAACAAGTCCTTTTAGAGGATGATGGTGATGATTCAGATGATAGCAACAAAGAACATTATCCACCATTTGTCATGCCTAAAAAGATGACTAATTTTAAGTGGGTGTTAGGAGTCAGATTTGGTACCAAAGATGAGTTCAAGGAAGCAATTACCAACTATACTATCTACAATAGGACTTGTTTGAAACGATTCAAAAACTAAAAGGACTTGTATGGGACTTTTGAAACTTAAATGACCACTTTGGGAAAAACGAAAAACTTAGGGGGATGTATTGGATTAGGATTCTATGGGATTTTAAAAGACTTTTTAATTATGAAAAAGTCTTGTGGTATTCAATCAAGACTTTTTGCAACTTAAAAAAAGTCTTGTGGTATTCAATCAAGACTCTTTGTCATTTTAAAAAAGTCTTGAGGTATTCAATCAAGACTTTTCATCACTTAAAAAAAGTCTCATGGTATTTAAAATCATTCAAATTTCGAAGGATTGTTTAATAAATTGGATTTTGATGGATTTTGTAGTGTAATTTTAACAAGAAAAAGTCTTTCATGAAAAGATGAGATTTCTTGGGATTATTTTTCATTTAAAAGTTACTATCTCTTTCTTCTCCCTTCTCTCTCTCCCCTCCCCCCTCTCTCCTTTCTCTCTTCGTCTCTCTATCTCTCCATTCTCTCTCTCTCTCTCTCTCTCGCTCCTCTCTTCTCTCTCTCTCTCTCTCGCTCCTGTCTTCTCTCTCTCTCACCTCTCTTAGAAAAACTCAAACGATTTCTCTAATTTCAAACACAAAATGAGGGCTGACACAATATTTTTTTTTTTGAAAGATTTGTAAGGGCTGTCATAATTTTAAATATCTACAATTGAATTTTGTGGGAATAACATTTTTAACAAATAAAAAATGTGTATGGAGAATAATGTATTAAGAGTGTTTTTTAGTCCCTTAAAATCTTATAAAATCCATAAAATCCTTAAAATTTTAAAATCAATAGTAAAAGAATTTTTTATTGGTTTTATTTTTCTTTATTCAAACGCTAGATTTTATTTGTTCATTATTTTTATCATTCACGCTTGTAGGTTTGTTCTTTTTTCCCCTAAAATTCATTGAATCCTTTAAAATTTTAAAATCCCATAAAATCCTTTGAAATCCTTAAAAGTCAGTGTGATAAATCCATTAAAATCTTGAGTGTATAAAGTCTTTTACATAAAAAGTCTTTTAAAATTTCACAGAATCAATACAATCTCACACAGTCTTTTAAAATCTTAAAGACTTTTTTTTATTAAAATAGTCTTTTAAAATCCTAATCCAATACACCCCCCTGACCTTTAGATGCATTTGACCTTGTTTTTTTGGGTCATGTTTGACATGTGCCTTTAAGACAGATGTTAAAGATTTTATAAATGGGAAATATTTATTGAAAAACATTAATTTTCAACATTTTCATAAATAAATTAACACAATTTTCAAGACATAGTTTTCACTTAACTTTCACTAATGGAAACACCTTTTTTTTTCCCACTAATTTAAGGAAATAAGTTAAATCATCAAATCATTATCATTAATCCCTCAAAAAAAATCATTATCGTTAATTACATGTTACATTTTAAATTTTTTGTTTCCATAATTTGAACCATTGAATTGTTTAAATTGATTGGTTGAGATTTGGTGTGAGTTTTTTCACTTAATTTTTTTTTTTTGGTCAGTAGGTTTTTTCACTTACATGTCAAAGGATTCTAACTCTTTTTTTTTTTTTTTTGGTGAACAAAGAGGGCCAAAGCCCAAAAGAAAAGAACACACTACAAAGTCACGCTAACACTCCTAGGCATGCAAGCCCCGGAAAAGTCGTCAAAGAGAAGATTCTGGAGTTCGCTAGGAGGAACCTCAAGAATGCTCACATCATACGAACTCTGGTTAAGACTATAACTAGCTAGCCAATCAGCGCATCTGTTTCCTTCACGCCAGGTGTGCATAAAAATAACATGCCATTGTAACTTTGAGAGGTCTTGGATACGACGAACCAAAATAGGGGTATTCCCATTAAGCTTACAACTCCCTGTTACCATATCAATCAAAAACTTAGAATCACTTTCCACTATAAGATTAGTGTATCCTTGTCTTCTCGCCACTTGCATTCCTGTATACATTCCCCACATTTCAGCATGAAGGGCGTCACAAGCTCCAATCCTTTGCGTATACCCCTGAAGCCATTGCGTATACCAAAATAGGATTCTAACTCTTTTTGTATTCATTAAAAAAATCCCATTAAAATAGGAACTATTCCATTACAATAAAAAAATATGGAACACTATAAAAATAGTTTTTTTTAATCCTATTCAACAATTTTTTTTTATCAGCCAACAAAATTAATATATCTTTTTATACGCAATTAAACTCTCTAGGAAAGTGAATAGACAAAGTAAATTAAGATGGACCTTTTGTGTCGCGTTCCTCTCGGCCTCACTTTTTGATTGTATTTGGATGACATTAGTGACTATGTTTCTATTTCTCTGTCTCCTAACTCATCTTTCTCTCTCATCAAAATAATCCATTTTAATAATTTATTTATCATTTTCTCATCAAAATACACCAACCCACTAAAACTCGTAGTCACACAAGTATTTTCCTTGCCCAAAATTCTATTTATAATGATAAACTATTAAATTTAAATTTGTTAAGGATTTGAAGATAAGGATTAGATAATTTGTTAATTCTTTCTCAATGGAAGTGGCAATTGTTGAATGGAGAAAATGCAATGTGGAAAGAAGTGAAAGAGACAAGTTTAAGTATTCATCGCTTTGGTGGATGGATTTGTGTGCTCTTGGGGAGGGGGTGAGAAAAGATAAAGTTTGGTTCTTTGAACTCCCTAAGAAAAGTTTTGGTAATGGCGATTCAACTTTCTTTTTGCATGATATATGGTTAAAGCTGGAAGTCTCTTTCTCTAGTCTTGTTAGTGATATGGGGAGTTGGTTCAATGGCTCTTGGCATTGGGGTCGAGAGTGGAAAAGAGACTTACTGCCTCCGTTTCACAATACATGTCATTTTTGGAGAATAATTTTATTTCTTGTCACTTTCAAGTTTTAATGTAACATTAATTATTGGTTTGTCAATAATACCCTTACCTATTTATTGTAGAGAGAGAAATAATAGAATAAAATAATAAATGGTTAAGGGTATTATAGAAAAAACACAAATAATTTCATCAAAAATTACAAAATTTATTTGATTTCTTGGTATGTGTAATTTCCTCAAAAGCGACAAATATTGTGAAACGGAGGGAGTATTTTGTAGGGAGGAGCGATAATTTGGTAAAATATGGGCTTTTTTTTTTTTTTTGCCTAGTTCTATGATATGCAAGAAAAAATTGAATGAAGAATTTGAGATGAAGGATCTTGGTAATGCAAGGAGGATACTTGGTATGGATATCATGAGGGACCGAAACAAAGGTGAGCTATTCTTATCTCAGCAGGGGTACTTGAGGAAAGCAGTGGAGCGGTTCAGAATGAAAGATTCTAAGGTCGTTGGCACTCCTCTTGGTCATCACTCAAAGCAGTGTCCTCAATACGATGAAGAGAAAAGAAAGATGGAGGGTACTCCCTATGCAAGTGGGGTTGGAAGCATCATGTATGGTATGGTTTGTAGTAGACCGGACTTATCCTATGCAATAAGTGTGATAAGTCGGTTTATGGCAAATCCGGGTCAAGTGCACTGGAAAGCTTTGAAGTGGGTTCTAAGATATTTCAATGGGACTTTGAAAGGTGGTCTGAAGTATAGAAGGTCACAACCAGGAAGGGATGCTTTGGAGGGATATTTGGATGCGGACTATGCAGGTAATGTAGACACTAGAAAATCTTCGTCAGGATTTGTGTTTACAATGTTCGTTACAATAGTAACTTGGAAGGCAAATCAACAATCAGTTGTAGCTCTTTCAACAACTCAAGAAGAATACATTGCTCTTGTTGAAGGGGTCAAAGAATCCATATGGTTGAAAGGTATGATTGGAGAAATGGGGATTAGTCAAGGGTGTGTGAAGATATATTGTGATAGCTAGAGTGCCATTCATTTGGCAAATCATCAGGTATATCATGAAAGAACAAAACACATTGACATTAGTTTGCACTTTGTTAGAGACATGATTGAGACAAAGGAGATCATTATGGAGAAAGTGGCATCGGAAGAAAATCCAGCAGACATGTTCACCAAATCATTAGCAAGATCAAGGTTCATGCATTGCTTGGACTTGATTAACTTCATTGAAGAGTAGATGAAGGTTGGAGAGAGAAGCAAAGTGATTGATGGTTAAATTGGCATCATCACTGATTTGATGTCAAGGTGGAGAATTGTGAGAGTTGACTTAAAATCAGGTTCGGGAAAAATCGTGCTATGATTCAAAAGCAATGTGCCACGATTGTTGAAGAAGTTCCTAAAGCAAGTCACTGGAAAAATCGTGCCACGATGGAATCATAACGTGGCATAATGGGACGCTGAAGACGAAAACAGAAATGTATTTTTAGTGCAGATTTGTTCCAAATTTTAAGGGTTACTTTTACTATAAATATAAACCTTGTATCAGATGAATAATTGTGTAGAAAATAGGGTTTAGAAGCCAACATACAAACTAGGGTTTATAGATAATTTCTCTTGGCAACAAATGTTAGGGTTGGGATTGTTTTGATTCACCTTGAACAAAACACTGTTAAGATTGAGTCTCTTGGTCACGGGAAGAGATTGGGACTTGAGTAGAATTAGGTTTGAAGACTGATTCTTGTAACCCTCAATATCTCTTTGTAAAGAAACTCATATCATTATAGTGGAACGGAGAGCTGCTCTCCACCTCAGAGTAGGTCATTGATGACACTCTGTCATTACTAGTTTAGTAGACATTTTTCATGTAATTTTTAGGGTAATTCATCAAGATTATGAAGCTGAAAGCACACAAAAATGAAGATTTCAGATTGCCAGCAAAAGTCTAATTCGAGCGCCGAATTCATACATTCGGGCGCCGAATTCCAGCCACCAGAATAACACTTTGATTCGTGAAAAATTGGTCCCCGAATAGAAGAGTTCGGGCCCAAATTTTGACAGACTGGGAACGCGTTTTGTGCAGCTTAAAGAGGTTCGGGTACCGATTTTTATAGCTCGAGGGCCGATTTTCACAGGCCTATATAATGAAAAGTCCGTTTTCAGAACGAGGGTTCACGATTTTAGAGAGAAAAAGGCATATTTTGGAGCGGAGGCTTTGCAGATCTGGTGGGCAACCATCACAACTCATAGTCAATCATCCATTACATGTATGAATCCTTGTTTTTATGTTAGTTATCTTGTACTTTAGCTATGAGTAACTAATCTCTTTGTGGTTGAGACTTAGATGAATCTGATGTAATCTCATGGGAACCATAATTTTTTGAACTCCTTTGAATATCATTGAAAGTCTAGTTTTAATTCATATTACCTTGTGTTTAATGCTTTTTGTATGTTCATTATATTGACTACTAACCCTGGCGTTTTTGAATATGCAAACTGATCTTAGAGATTGAATGACCACTAACCCTGGCTTTTAAACTCTGATCTAAGTAGTATGTTTAACCTAAATAATCAAGCTAGAGATAGATCATTATTAGGTTATGACTAATGGATTAACAAACTATTAAAACCTCCAAGGGTTTCAAATTCGCTTAAGAGATTAAGGGGTTATCACTTGCGGGGAGAATTCTAGGTCAAGAGATTGGGTAGAGTTAATTTGTTAATTTGTCGTTGAATTAGATCATCATTGCTTGAATTAGGAGTGCAAATTACCGTAAGAGAACTTCAGAGGATTAAAAGGTCTTAACCATACATCTCTGTAATTTTCTAAAACCAAACTTTTATTGTTTTTAATCCGTTTATTTTACAAATAACAATCCAACTGCCTAGGGACCTTGAATTTAATACATCCTTTTTGATAAAGAAATTGCTGAGTAGAAGTTAATAACGGTCCTCGTGGATTCGATCTTATTTATTACTTCGATAGTTTTGGTTCACTTGCCAAATCTCTATCAGTCATCATTTGACCGAACTGGGTAAACAAATTCTTGTGTCCCCCTTCTTCCTTTATCTCTTGTTGTTTATTTTTGTTTGAATTATATTGTCACCCACTTGATTTGATTGCTTGGTTTTATTTGCTCCACACATCAAGTTTTTATTTGTGTGTTTTTGCAACGAATTAACAACAAAAGACAATCCATATTAACCTAAAAAGTTGATCCAAAACTCAACATAAGTATTTCAAGAGCTTTAATTACATTAACTAAGGTTGAGGCCATTACATAGACATTACTATATCTTTGATCTATTCGAAAATAAGTATAGGAAAACAAATAAATAAACACAAATAAGAACTGGCGAGTGATTATGAAATTTGATCAATTGTATCTACATCTTCGTATACATTATGACTGCTATAACTTTTATATTATGCAATACTTAGAATTACCGTATACAAACTGTTATTAGATACCACATAACATATTAAAAATTTACCCCTTTGCTTTGTTCCACTTGATGTGAGTATGAGCCATAGTAAATATCGTCTATGCACTTTTAGTTTTTTACTTTCATTCTTTTCCCTAGAGTAAATCTATAAAGTGCCAACAAGTTTAATAATATAGTTAACGCAAGAGCTTCTCATCAAAGCCTGGTGAAAAGCATATACTCCTAATTCCTCTGTCATTGATAGTTGAATAATAAAACTAGAGGTTCGGCCAATTGTCCCGATGGTTGTTTTTTTACGAGAAACTAATATTTATTATGTTGGAATATTTTATTATTTAATAATATTCCAATATCATTATGTGGGCAAATATCGTAATAATAATTATATTAGTTATTTATCAATTTAGAGCCTTAATTGATTAGTGATTAAATTAAGTAATAAGGCTAATTAGATTTCTATTTTGGATAATTAATTATTTAATTAGTTGATATGGACTCAACATGAGTGGATGTCCGGATGGCCCAATAACGGAATAATGGGAAACCCTAATGGTCATCCAATATAAAAGAGGCTATGGTCCCCAATACACCGGACACGGCAAACATTCTCTTCTCCCCATCTGAAGGGAACTTGAGGCATAAAGGTACCGGTTGAGGAAGAACCAAATCAGCCGCCGCTAACCGTGTTGATGTTGATGTTTGCTTCAGATCACCTTCTCTCCTTATTGCCGTTGTCGAGAGGGCTACATGAAAGTTTTATCCAGGTATTCCTAATACCCTAATTCTTAATATCCTTGATAAATCAAACATGTCGTAGATCATAATCATGTTCAATGCTTTGTTTGCTTCCGCTATTGATTCATAATTGTTGAACATGTTTTCTGAAATCTGTTTTTATAAGACCTAAATTTCCAACAAGTGGTATCAGAGCGGTCTTCATGTTTGATTTATTGGGATTTTATGTTAATATATTCTTCGATGAATTTACTTTATTATATTTGTTCATCGATTCCAATTTAGATGAAGTATTATCATCTGCCATTGTCATCGATGCATGTATAAGTTTTCCAATTTTTCATTGTTTTTCCATCGATGCCTGTTTGTGAATTGCCTATTCCATATGACTCGATTCATGTGAATCGAATTCCAATCAATGATTCCTGCATGTTTATTTTTATGTAAATCGGTGTCAAATTTTTTTTTTTGCCGTAATGCCTTCATTGATGCCTATTTGTTTTTTTTATTCATCGATGCTTTATATACATGAATTTGTGCATCGATAGGCATATTGAATTTTTGCTAATTTTCATGGTGCATACATATATATTGAGATGTGATCATATATTTGCTCATTTATATATCAGTATTGAGTGTCCGTCAATTTTAAAATAGTGATCCCTTCTTGTTCCTTTAAAATTGTTTGGGCATGAGAGTTTGTTTAGTTTACAAGATCCATGATATCGATTTTCAATTTGGGAGATATAATCACTTTTGGTTTACTGCGTATAATTGCATATGAATATGACAATCTCTTGGATTATTGTGTCACGAATAAAATTTTTCGGTCATGATACATATTGATTTTAATTTATTTTTTATCAATTTTATGTCAATATTTGGGTTTAATTTAGCTCCGGTATGAGCTTTATTCGATTTTAATTGGGTAAGCATGTTATACGCTTGTGGCTCCTTCAGCATCGGCCATCTTTGTATTGAGAAAATTGATATACAGTGATTGCTTAGTTTGACCAAATTGAATTGTTATGAAGATTTAATTTAGATATAAATCTTAATTTTTTGGTGATTTGAATTTTAATTGAAAAAAAAAGGCTCATATGCAAATTTTGTTTGGTTTGGTTTGACCTTTAATTTGTACATTGAGTATTTGGTTTACATAAAGTTTTCAAAAGCAGGATATTGGTTGGTGTTTGGAAATTTCATATAGGTGAGAATTCTTTCTATAATTTACCCATGTTCTGCTGTTTAGAGCCTTCCATTTGATTTCTATTTAAAATTGGTTTTGATTCACATAGATTTTCTACTTAACAGTTTATTTTGAGAAATTAACAAATAAATTTGTTATATATATTTGGTTATTATATATACTTGTGGAAGATTTGTCGTCTTTTAATTATGAATCTCAAAATATTGTGGTATAATATGGTAGTACAAAAGGTAAGGATTGAATTCTTTAATTTGGAAAATACTAATTTTAGTTTTGTTTGTTTATTTATAAACATATAAAGTTTAATTGTTTCCTTATTTAGGAAATAATTAAGTCTAGAATTATTCATTATTTTATTTAAAGAATTATTTGGTATGTGAATCAATTGTGGCATGAATATTTGGTGTATATAAGATTCAATTTTCTTTTGGTTTGAAATTGAATATTTTTCTTATAGCATGGTTATGATGTTAGAGTTTATTGTTATTAAGTTTTCTACAATAATATTTTGTCTTATCATGCATTTTGAATATATTTCATGCTATGTTTGTTGTTGCTTTTATGCAAAATATATATAATTGTATTGTCATACACACATTGGTGTGATTTGTGACTTGCATCTTCTTTCAAATTTGTGAGATTGTCTTCACACTTAATTATTGTCATACACACATTGGTGCAATTTGTGACTTTCATCTTCTTTGAAATTCATGAATTTGTCTTCACACTTAAGGGTTGTCGAGTGACCTTATGGTTACTTAGCAACATAATGGACTAATTCAGCCTACAATATGTCGGTAGTGCCTTGTAAATTTAAGACCATTCCCATTTAATTTGTTGTGAAATGTCTAGTAATTGCGGTTGTTTTGGTTGAAACAACATGTTGCCAAAGTAACCTCTGTTGCGTAGATTTGATTCAACTGAACTTACAAATGGCGTAGTATGAAATTATCCATGTGAGTTGTCGTCGGCCCCAAGGAAGGCACAACTTGACCGGATAGTTACATACATATGGTAGTAAATGTGTGGTGATTATAAAGTAATTTTCCATGTGAATAATAGTATACCCGAAGGTGACTATTATTTGACAGGATTTATCACCCCGTTTAATATATATTAAAATTGTCTAGTAAAATTAGTTGAGTCAGTTGAAACAATATTGTTGCCCAAGTAACCTCTGTTGTGTAAATTGATTTCAATTAAGCTTACAAAAGATGTAATTATTTATGCGAGTTGTCGTCGGCCCCAAGGAAGGCACAACTTGGCCGGATAGTTACATGCCTGTGATGGTAAATATGTGGTGATTATAACATAATTATCCATGTGGATAATAGGACGCCCAAAGGTGACTATTATTTGACAGGACTTATCACCAATGTTTGATCATTACATTGAGAGTACCGCTTGCAGTTAATTCTTAGCAATCCAAAGATTGTGTTTGGTATCTTGTTAAGGTCTTTTATTTACAAATAAAGAAGCACGTTTCTTTAATATTTTACTGACATGTGTGATGATGTTGTGTTAGTGTAAACTTATTTAAATATTTAAGAGTTTACATTCACATATATTATGATAAACATATGATAATTATAAGAATTTATTCTTTATCAAAGTAAATTGTCATTGTTTGATCATTGCTGTAAAATACCATTAGCAATTGATATTATTGTTTAAAGACTTGATATTGATGGTGCACTAGGTATTTTGGTGAGTGCTTTTACTACTCTTGCTCTCTTTAAACTAATATAGTTTATGTATCTATTAATTTGAGTTAAATTTAAAAGTTCTTTTAGGAATTAAAGAATAATATTAATATTGTTATTGGATCTAGACCTTAGATAAGGGTGGTGAAACTCACATTCTCTCACAAATTCAGCACCTAATGTGAGAATCAAGTTTGACAAGTGAGTATACACCAAATCTCTTAGGTCACGTGAGATCATAAAGCTAAAATATCATATGTATTATAGATGTTATTTTAGATGACAAATTTTTTGTCATATTTTCTTTGCTTAAACTAAGGTGCTTTTAAAGCAATATAGAGAAAGACAAGCTCTCATTGGAGAGTGAGTATTCATTAAGATTGTTAGGCAAAGAAAATGTTAGGAGCACATTATGTAAACATTTAATCTTGCTAAGACACTATAATTTTGACTATCATATGACTTCTTCGAAAATTCAGTAATTTCGACCATCATATGACTTGTTCGAGAATTCAGTATTTAGTATTCTCTTTGCATAATTAAGTTTATAACTGTTACAGTTAGAAATGATCATTTAAATGATCAATTCATAAAGTGTGCAAATAAGGAAAGGCTGAAGCAAGAGAAAATAAGATAGTGCTCATTTGGAAAATGCCTCAAAAGATAAGGGCAAATAAAGAAAGGTAGTCTTGACTGACTTATGTCCAATGATGTTGAAAGATATATCAATTTAGAATGGACAAAGTTGATAAAGATTGCTTTATTCATTTTTTGAACCAATTTTAGATTGTCGTTACTACCTTTTTGTATTTAAAAGACAATTTGGTGAATCATCGTTTGATTTTTTTTCCCTCTTTGAATAAGTCAAGATATTTTGAGTTCTTTTTGCAAATGATGATTCAATGTGTCTTTTAAGTTCAATTATTAGAGTCAATTCGGTTATGACTTGTGACATTCTATATTGTTTAAGGTTTTGAATACTATAAGTTTCTCGTCCCAAAAAAAAAAAATAGGAAATTTTTTGAGACGTAAATTGTTAAGTTTTCTTGAGGATATTTAGTTTGAGGGAGATATTGGTTTTAGAACAAAATTGAATGAGGAAGAATTAGTTCTAAACTAATTCATATAGTTACTATTATTATAGTATATTTTTGGATCCTCATTAGGACATTATTGTGTTTCCTCTCAATCAAGCTAAGAAATTATTTCATATAGATCAAACTCAACACCCTCAAGAACTAGGGACTCTAGTGTCATTAAGAATTGACTGAAAAGAGAAATTCTATTTAGTTTAATCGAAAGACTCTATTAGGACAGTCATGATACTAGTTTGCTTAGTATAATTTTGGAGCTGCATAAGATGGATTTCAATATAGTGTTTCTCAATGGTGACATTAATGATACAATATGGTGCAGCTGAATAAAACTTTTGTATCAATTGATACAAAGTCATGAAATCCACTTATAAGTTAAGAAATTTGTCTCTTTAGTGTTACCACAAATTCTCATAAAGTAATTGTCTCATTTGGTATTGAGAAAATATTAAGAAGAATTGTGGATTTAGCAAGTTCAGTGGGAGTAAGTTTATATTCCTAGTTTAATATGTCAATTTTATTTTATTTAGTCAACGATGATATATGTTTTTTATGTGAAACCAAGGAAATCTCTAACAAAAGTTAGTGATGAAAGATCTTGGGGACACCTCTTTTGTATTAGGCATTTCAATACTTAGAGATTCTTCTCAAGGTATTATTCAGATATCACAAAAGAATTATATCAATAAAGTTGAAAATGAAATGACATAATTTTTGGATGACCTCAATCACCGAGAGAGACTTTTCAGTCTCAAATATTGCCCATTAGAAAATTTATGAATTTGGAAAATTAAGTAATTTCTTCGCTTTGGCGATAGAAACCTTTTTTTTTATGTATGATCTTATTTATATGCATTTGTAAATAGCATATATAATCAGATTGTTTGACAGATACTTGAGCGATTCAAAGTTTGAATTGTTGAAAAGGCAATCATAAGGATTATTTAAAGAGAACAAGAGAGTTTGTGCTCACATCAGAGATCTGACAATTTGGAGATCATTTATGTGTCAGACTCTTGCTTTTGGATGTCTGTATATAATAGACATCTTAACTCAGGAAATGACTGTAAGTATTTATGTCACTTGGTTGCATATCGTAAAAGGTAATGAAATAACACTTAAGATATATTGTGCCATAATTTAGTCATATAGTTATTCAACAACATTAATAAAGTTTATTGCCTTATACATTATTGTTGTTGAATGATAGAACAAGTATAGACAAACTTTAAGCTAACTGATCCGCTAATCAAAGACATGACACATAAAGTCTTTCATATGGTTGTTGTCATTAAGGACGTCTTGGATTAGTGGGAGTCTCTTTTACTTTATGTTCTATACTTTTATACTTTTGTTTTGGTATTGATACAAACTTTATGTTATGATTTTCTTCAGAAATAAAGTTCATGAGGTTATATTTATTATAACCATTTATGTATCATTTTGTGCAAATATTGAATTTGCAAACTTCTGTTTTGATCTCACTAAAGTTTTCAGTTGGATCAGTTGGAAATAGGCATGATTTAGAGATCACATTACATGAAATTTCCATGCCACTCATCCATATCAATCTATGTCATCAAGTGCATTGATATGGTGGTCGTCGGGGTTCCGTCACGTTATATGTCAGTGACGATAGCCGCGGTGGTCCCATTATTAATGTATGAGGTGGACCAGATTGTACGGTTGAAATCTAAAGATAAATAATATTCGGACGCGCGCCTAAAGAATTCTGGTATAATTATTAAGATATGTAGCCCAAGTGGGAGATTGTTGGAATATTTTATTATTTAATAATATTCCAATATCATTATGTGGGCAAATATCGTAATAATAATTATATTAATTATTTATCAATTTAGAGCCTTAATTGATTAGTGATTAAATTAAGTAATAAGGCTAATTAGATTTCTATTTTGGATAATTAATTATTTAATTAGTTGATATGGACTTAACATGAGTGGATGTCCGGATGGCCCATTAACGGAATAATGGGAAACCCTAATGGTCATCCAATATAAAAGAGACTATGGTCCCCAATACACCGGACACGGCAAACATTCTCTTCTCCCCATCTGAAGCGAACTTGAGGCATAAAGGTACCGGTTGAGGAAGAACCAAATCAGCCGCCGCTAACCGTGTTGATGTTGATGTTTGCTTCAGATCACCTTCTCTCCTTATTGCCGTTGTCGAGAGGGCTACATGAAAGTTTTATCCAGGTATTCCTAATACCCTAATTCTTAATATCCTTGATAAATCAAACATGTCGTAGATCCGATCATAATCATGTTCAATGCTTTATTTGCTTCCGCTATTGATTCATAATTGTTGAACATGTTTTTTGAAATATGTTTTTATAAGACCTAAATTTCCAACATATTAATCAATGAGTGGCAATAAATCAAAAGCGACTACAACATACAACCATGAGTTTCTTCAATCCAAAAATAATCAAATGAACTAGAAATTTCAAATTTAGTAGTGAGATGTTTGATTGGTTTCTCTTCTAGCATGCAGAAAAAAAAACAATAATAATAAAAGTGTTGCATATATATGGCTATTGTTGACGGCATCAATCACATTAGTCCACTTTGCCTCAAAATTTTGAAACAACATGTCCATACTTAACAAAATAGCTAGAGCTTCTGCAACATCCAATCCAATATCAACAAGTGATGTTAGCTATAAATTTGTAAATTCGTCATTTAAACTAACAAAACTAGCAATGTGTCTCCAATTTTTTCTCTCTCTAATCCAAATGACAATCTATAATATAGAAGCTTCTATGCTTCCACCGTTGTGATGTTTTATCCCATTACTAACTTGAAAGATAGCTTTTGTTTCATTAAGAATGGAAATCTATATACAAGCTTCTATAACTCCAATTTCCTTTCTTAAAACAAACACAGTTTTGATTCATTCACCTATGTTATTAAGATTCTCAACTATGTTATTGTCTGAAAAATTGAGTAAGAAAGGAAATGATAATAAAAGAAGAGGTATTTTAAAATACCTCACATGTATTCTTCATTCTTTCTCAATCCCAAGGTGTGCCAAGTCTTGAACCGAGTACCGTAAGGTTAATTCACACAATTAATTTTTCAGTTTCTTTAAAACCCCAGAAATTATATGTGAGAGAATGTTATGTTTTTTTTAGTGTTTTTCTTATATTTGAAAAGTTAATAGATCTTTTGAGTCTTTATATACTAATGTGGAATATGAGTATGTCCACTAGTAATTAATTAAGAGGAAGTTTCATAGTTCTATATTGTACATGAAGATTTATGTACGAATCCTGGTGTTTTTTTTTTCTTTCTTTCTATTCCCTTCTCATAATCGAGATTTGATTCGCAATAAATGTATACAACTTCTTGAAGATTTCTTTTCAAAGTTTTTTTTTAATTAGTGTAAACTTTCTTAATTTTTAAAAAACAAAACGTCTATGAATTCTGCAAAGAACAACTTCTTTCATTAGACTTCTTCTTAAAAAAAAAAAAACTTCTTTCATTAGTTAAAATTACTTTATAGATGTCAACTTTTTTAGAAACTCTCGTTTAACTTTTTCATGAATATCAACAAGCTTTAAATGACTATTTTGTATGTTATGTATCATAAGTTAATTTTGATTGAGGGATAAGATAGATGCTGATAATGAAAACAATGTCTAGAGAGAGAGGGAGAGAGCGTGGTCTAGAGAGAGAGAAGCAGCTATTCCCGTTCTCGTCGGGGACGACTGCGTCGGCAGTCACCTTCGCCGGAAGTAAGGTATCATAGGGGGGGAAGGGGTCCAAGCAGGGTGCCACTATATGGGGGGGGGATAGGGGAGAGTGGTCCGGCGTGAGACCGCGAATGGGGAAAGCGCAGGAACAAGTGGACAGACAACGGGACAGGTTTTGGGAGGATCAGCGGCATGGAGGTTCAAAGGATCGTCGGCAACGACAGTCTAGGGTTAGGGCTCGGTACAGTTCTGCAACAGGTTTTGATACAGACGTGGAGTTTGAATACGACAACCAAGAATTAACAACAGATGGTAGGGTGATCATTCATTATGCTCGGCCAAGTAAGGTTAAGGACAACGACTGTTTGAGGTATGAAAATGGTCATGTGTTGGAGCGACGATCGAATTCCAATTATCATGGGGTAGATGAGTCCAGAAGGTTAACAGAAGGCAATGCGCAGCATATTCAGAAAGATAATCGATCTGGGTCTCGTCAAAGGAATGCGGTTCATCGTGACCAGCTTCAAACGGTGACTTCTAAATTTGTTTCCTTTTATTTTACAAATGTACCGCATAATATTTCTTATGTTGAATTGAGACGAGGTTTTGAGGTGTGTGGAGTTATGGAGGATGTCTATATGGCACGTAAACGTAATGTAAATGGTGGTGCTTTTGGATTTGTCTGATACGGTAATGTGAAGGATGTCGACAAACTCTTAAAGGCGGTTAATAATGTTTGGTTTGGTGATTGGAGGGTGGTGGCTAAGGTGTCTACTTTTGATCGGTTTGGTAATAAGAGGGTAGAGGGTGGAGAGCGGGGAGAGGGAGTTAAAAAAATTTCTGAGGGAGAAAAAAGAAAGGAAGCGGGAGGGTCTAGCAACGAGGGAGATAAAAGAAAGGTAGGTGGGAGGTGCGGTGTTGAGGGAGAGAATGGAAAGGAGAAAGGGTATGCTCAGGTTGTTCGTGGGGAGGAGGCTGGTAGGCTGAAGGAGAACCGTAGTGCTGGTCGGGGAAACGAGGTGATGGAGGTGGTGGACGTGGATATGAGGTATGTTCCTGAGTATTCTTCGTCGGAACAAGATGTTTCGTGGGCAAGTCATGGTTTGGTGGCTACTGTGTTAAATGGTGAGGCTATCCCTGTGATTCAACGTCGAATTTATGATGCAGGGTTTGAAAAGTTAGATATCATTCCTTTGGGGGCAGATAAGGTCCTTTTGCGAATGGAAGATGACGGAGATGTTAGAACTCTTTTTAACGATGCATCAGAATTTTTTTACAATTTCTTTACTCCTCCTATGAAATGGAAAAAGGAATTGGTGATCCGTGAACGAGGTGCTTGGGTAAGGATTTACGGCATTCAGTTGCACACATGGAATGTGGATTTTTTTAAGTTGTGTGTCTATGATTGTGGCCGCCTTTTGAAAGTGGATGATTTTACCGTGGATAGAGTTCGCTTTGATTACACACGTGTCCTAATTTCAACGTCGTCTCTAAATATCATTAATTCTGAAGCGAAGGTTTTAGTGGATGGTGAACTTCTAGATTTCACAATTGTCGAGGAATGGGGCTTTGCTTTAGGGGAGGATGCATGTTTAGGGGAATGTGTTGAGTCTGAAGTTGAAAATGATGACCAGGTAGATGTTGTTAACGATGAGGTGGCTGCTGGTGGGGAAGTGGATGATCTCTTGAACCATCTATCTGAACATTGGCAACATGAGGATGCTGGTATTGTGGCCCGCCAGAATTTTGAGTTGCATTGTGACAGTATGCAGCAGTCTGTTCCTTTGGTCGAGCAAGCTAAGGTTCCGTTGGTTCAGCATTTAGATGACTCAAAGGCTTCTCATAATTCAGCTTCAGGTCCTGTGCCAACAGTTTTGAGCAAATCTCTTCATAATGACGTCAGCTTGGTTAATAATCAATCAGAACCTATTGGAATTGATAGGGCTCGTAAGCTTACTTGTGGTGATAAACGTTCAACTAAGAGAACAACGTCATGTCCTCCGGGTCGAGCTTACTCCGATTCTGCCGGTCCGTGGAGTTTGGAGTGGATCAACAGACACAATAATAATGCTACATCGCAGCCTCGCCAATCTGAACCAAGGGGACACCAATCTTCATCAGGTGCGCCTCGGGCTGTCAAGAAGAAGGGTTGATGGCGTATTTCGCAAGTGTACGAAATCGTTCAAGTAGTAAATAAAACGGTAAGACCGAGTGTCGAACTCGAGGATCGCGTTATACGGTTGAATTGTATTTATGACTTAATTGAACAAAAGGTTAAGTTGTTTGTTTTATTGCAATATTGAAAATAACGGAAATTAAAGTGATTAAGATTAATGAGAGAAAGATGTCAGGGATGAGTTTCGCTAGATGACCATGAAAAGCTAATAACCTAGTCTTAACTATTGAATCGACTCGTATGATTGTCACCGAATTATCTAATTTATTCTTGCCCTAATTCCTTAGTGACAAAAACTTTAAACCTAAAATAAAAACCTAATTCCTTAGTGAATTTGAAGATTAGGGTTAAGCATTAACGAACAAGAATTCTTTCAATGATTCCAAGGGTTTGTATCTATTCCTAGATTACAAAGGCAAGGATCTCTGATTTCAAAGCGTTTATCAATTCCACTTCCGTTTCACAAAATAAACCATAAATCAATTTAAAGGTGATCAATCAATAAAAAGCATTAAGAACGGAAATAAGAGAAACAATCATATGAATTTCAATCAATAATATTAAACTAGGTCATAATAATGATGTTCATCTAGGTCTACTCATCCCCAACAAAGGAGGGTTTAGTTACACATAATTGAGCAATAAACAAAAGAAGAAGAATTACAAGATGAATTCATGAATAAACCTTGTTAAAACTCCTTCAATGATGTTCCAAGATGCTCCAAATCGCTCTCCTATGTGTTTCCAGGTGTTTTGATCTCCCAAAAATCGTCCCCCTTTAACCTGAGACCGAGTTTCTTTATATAAGCACAGTCAAAATCGGTTACCGATGGCATCCAATCGGTAACCGATCCACAATTGAAGCCCAGAAAAATGCGATCCAAAGCTCAGGATCGGTGGCCGATTTAACAGGATCGGTGGCCGATTTTTGCAGTCTTGAAATATGGAAATTCAGCAGCAAAATCGGTGGCTGATTGGTGCAATCGGTGGCCGATTTCTGATTCCCTTAAACTTGTATTTTTGCTCCTTTGTGGCTTCTAGCTCCCATAATTACATCAAAAATGACCCAAAAATTACATAAAAATAGCCTAATGAACTAGGATGACAGGGTGTCATCACAACCCCAAACTTGAACTATTCCTTGTCCTCAAGGAATTTACTTGCAACAGTGACAAATGACAGTAAAATAACAGTTACCTGATGAAATGATAGTACCCAAAAGTTCAATCTCCCTCTAGCTAAAGATGAGCTAGTTTGACTTGTTCGCATCCACCAATTCACAACTCCACGCAAAAATTATGAAATAGGGTTCTACCAGTCGACATGCAGGTCTACATATTACCATACGCTTGAAAAGTTTCTAAACATCAATCAAAGTCAAAGTCATTACACACTTTTGAGGTCTTTAGGGTTGTAACGGGGCTTAGGTAAAAGGTGGGATACATTTGGATAAGTAGGCTACACAAAATTTGAGTTAGGCATTCCTACAAGTGATAAACAGCATTCAATCCCCCAATTCCCCTTTGAAATAACGATTTTAGGTACCTAGAGAACATTTTCAAAATTTGGGACACTTCGAGTTTGAAATTTACTCGGATATAGCAATGTGTGTCCCTTTTTCAATTTCATTCTTCTTTTTTTTTTTTTGATACACCATTTTGTGTGTATTTTTCATTCTTTTTCTTTCTCTCTTGTTCTCTAGTACCCCACCCCAAACTTATTGGGTTGCAAATTCCAAAGGCAACCCCAAACTTATCATTTAGCAACATTCTACATAGCCTAACTCAAAAATAATATTTCAGGTTAATCATCCTAAAAGGCTCTAGGCTTCATTTGTAGTTTGTCACCGAACAAAAAGTTCTAAACCTACCGGCTCAAATTGGCTAAGAAAGGATAAATTTACAAAATGAAAACAGGGTAGGCTTCAAAAAGGCTCACAGGACCAAGCACTTTTGCCTCAGTGTGTAAATGACAAAGACCAATCGACAGTAGAGAAACAATGCAAGTTCTAGAAATGTAGTTGCATGGAAATCTAATCTATCATATAAGTAAATTGAAAAACAAAGTTTGGCAATGAACCTTATGGCTGAGATTTCTGGGAGTTGTGACTACCTAGCAACGCCGTACACTTCGCCTTTTGAAGAACCAAGTCACTCCTCCTGTTTGAACTTTCAGAATATCATTTCATCAAATCACTGTTACTAAACTGGAATAGGTCACCTGAAACAAACAAATTCATTGATAATAAACAAGTTCAAAAACAAGTACAAAAATGGGAAACTACTCAAGTTCAAATGAAAATACAACTGAAACAAAGTACTGAATCAAATAGCAAAAACATAAATACTGAAAAACAAGATAAAATGCTTGGGCTAGACAAGGTGCCCAAGTCAAGTCAATGTGGTCCTCCTGCTCCTGACGACCCTCCTGGTCCAGATGGTGGGAATGGATAGTAATGTGGATGCTCCTCGGTATTAGGCTGCTCAGCCTGAATCCGGTAGTACTCCTCTCTGATGCTAGCCTCTCTGGCGGCTCCCCTCGCCCTCTCCTCAGCAAAGTACCTCTCCATGTCCTCGGGGCTCGCAAATCTCTGATATGCATTAGTCATGGCATCAGGACCACGACGATATGCATCAGCTGCAATAATAAACTCTTCATGGAAGGCTGGTGGTGGAATCCGATCTCGGGAGGAGATATCCATGGCCCAGTTGGCCATAGCATAAGTGTAGTGTGCAAAATGAGGAGGGATGTATCCCTGCTGCTGCTGCATCATAGGTGGCTGCACCTGAGGCATCTGCGGTATCTGGTGTGGCTGATCCTCCTCCATCATCTGAGGCTGACCCTGCTGCTCTCTTTGTCGCGCGAGTTCGCGCTCAAACTTCTCTTGCTCTTTCTCATATTTTACCAGGGTCTTGTCTGAAATTGGAAGCTGAGATGTGAGATAGATATCAGTAGGTTCTGAAGGAACCTGTGCCTCCTGGCAAAGAGCGTTAATCAAACAACAATGACCAGCAGTGGACCCAGTGGTGTTGATGAGGTCCTTCAAACTCGCATACATCAGCCTAGCAACATCAATGTCATCATCAGAAAGCACAGCCTGCAAAATATAAAAGCGAGCACGGGTCATCTCAGCCTTAGCGGAAGTCCGCTCAATAGTGGTCAGAAGAAAGTTCGACCAAGCCTTGAATATTGGCAATAAATCCACTACATCAATTCGCTGCGGTACTCCGCCCTTTCCTTTCCAACCAGCCCCCTCTCGAACAAGACCAGCAAGTAACCCAGCCCAATAATCCGCATTTCTCTCCCCTCCTCCAGACTCCTTCCTCCGCTCAATAACACCACACTCGTCCGGCCTAGTAAGCCCCAACACCCTAGCAATATCATCAGAACTGTACCCCACCCTCTTGCCTCGAACTTTAGCATGTCTACTCGTTTCTCCCGCAGCAAATGCATTAGACAAAAATTCTAAAGCAATGGTTTTGTTGCTCTCACCTGTCACCATATTCACAATACCGTGCCAACCCCTCTGCTCAATTCTCTCAGCAAAAATAGGATACCTCGTGAGTGACCCAAAATCAAATCCCCGCTCCTTAGTAAACGTGTTCCCCTTAATTTCCTGGTAGCGTTGCTCCGCCGTCTCAGAGACAAACCGTCGGTAAAGTGGTGGGTTATTGGGTTGTGGTTGGGGTGGAGGGGTTGGTGGTGGTGGTTGAGAGGAGGAAGACTCTTTTCCTTTCCTCTTTCGTGTGGGTGGTGGTGGTGGTTGACCTTGATTCCGAGTTTGGGCCATGGGTGGTTGTGAAATTGGGAATGGGTATGTGAATTTGGGAATATAGAATTTGGGGATAATGTTAGGGTTTGGTGAAATTGATGGAATGTGGGTTGAATTTGTTGGTAAAAAGCTTGTGGGTTAGAATGTTGATAATGATTTGTGAAGGGTTGGTGGTTTATGCATGATTTGTGAAGGTTTAAGAGGAATGGGTAGTGGTGGTTTTGATGAAGGTGTTAGAGTTGGTGGGGTTGGAGATGAAGATGTGTGGGTGTTTATGAGTGGGTTGAGGTTTATGAATGTTGAAGATGAAGTTTAGATGAAGGTTTGTGGTTTGGGTTGGTTTAAATGGTGGAGAAGAAGATGGGGATGGTGATTTGCGGTTCCTATTTGAAGTTGGGACAGCATAACACTATGTTGTGGAGGTTGGGAATGAAAGAATTGATGAAAAATGGGTATTAGAAGGGCCGAAATCGGCTACCGATGGGACATAATCGGTTACCGATTTTGCACAACAAAATTTCGCTGCTGCTCCTGGATTTTTCGGTAACCGATGGAGTGAAATCGGTTACCGATTTCAATTTTTTTTTTTTTTTTTTTTTTTTTTTTTTTTTTTGAACTGTACAAAAAAAAACGTAGAAAATCGGTCACCGATTTGTTCAATCAGCTACCGATTTTTCCAGACTCGGAAAAAATATTTTTGGTGTCAAAAATTGGTCACCGGTTGTGAAAAACGACTACCAATTTTTGACATTTTCAAAAGGAAATTTCTAAAATTTTTTTTTTGTGTGGGACTTAAAATCTGTAGTGCCCACATTTTTCATAAGTGCAGAGATAACGAAAAGAAAAAAAATATACCTACGATGGGTTGCCTCCCATCAAGCGCTGGTTTAACGTCCTAAGCTTGACGGTCCACTTTTCTTCCTTCAAGTGGATTGTAACGAAATGGACTCCCTTGAACGCTCCGACTCTCCCCCATAATATGGTTTGAGCCTTTGTCCATTGACCTTAAAGGTCTTGTCAGAATCCAAGTGTTGTACCTCAATGGCACCGTACGGGTAAACTTTCGCCACTTTGAATGGCCCGGACCACCTTGACTTCAGCTTTCCAGGGAACAGCCTCAACCTGGAATTAAAAAGTAAAACAAGTTGCCCTTCTCTAAACTCCCTAATTTGAATCTTTTTGTCATGCCATTTCTTTGTTTTTTCTTTATAAATTTTGGCATTCTCGTAGGCATAGTTCCGGAATTCATCCAACTCATGGAGTTGAAGAATTCTAGACTCACCTGCTTTAAAAAGATCAAAATTAAGGAGCTTAGTTGCCCATAAAGCCTTGTGTTCGAGCTCTAAGGGCAAATGACAAGATTTTCCATATACAATTTGAAAAGGGGACATACCTATAGGTGTTTTGAAGGCAGTCCTATATGCCCATAAGGCATCATCAAGCTTAAGAGACCAATCCTTTCGGGACGAGTTCACCGTTTTTTCTAAAATTTGCTTGATTTGCCTATTGGACACTTCTACTTGTCCACTAGTTTGAGGGTGGTAGGGTGTGGCAATCCGATGATGCACATTGTACTTTTTCAACAACGCCTCCATCTTTCGATTGAGGAAGTGGGTGCCTTCATCACTAATTAAGGCTCTAGGAACCCCAAAGCGTGAGAAAATGTTTTTCTTGAGGAAGGCCACCACTACTTGAGCATCATTGGTTTGCGTGGCAATTGCTTCCACCCACTTAGAAACGTAGTCCACTGCCACCAAAATGTACATCTTTGAGTATGAGGACGGGAATGGTCCCATGAAGTCAATTCCCCACACATCAGAGATTTCCACTTCTAACACAGGATTTTGTGGCATCTCGTTTCTTTTTGAAATATTTCCTGTGCGTTGGCAGCGGTCACATTTCTGAACATAAGTGAAAGCATCTTTAAAAAGAGTGGGCCAAAACAGGCCTGACTGAAGGACCTTTGCAGCAGTCCTATCCCCACTAAAGTGTCCCCCATAGCTGGAGTCATGGCAGTGCCACAACACCTTTTCTTGTTCATCTTCGGGGACACACCTTCTTAACAGACCATCAACCCCCCTTTTGTACAAAAAAGGTTCATCCCACACATATGACTTGCAGTCATGTAGGAATTTCTTACGTTGTTGGGAGTTAAAGTCAAGAGGAATAATCTTACCCACCATGTAGTTTGCATAGTCCGCAAACCACGGCACCATTGTAAAAGCTAAGATGTGCTCATCAGCAAAGAGGTCCTTGATAGGCCTCTCCTCCTCTGTTTCATCCATCTTCTCCAGGCGAGAAAGATGGTCAGCCACCGTGTTCTCCGATCCTTTCTTGTCACGGATCTCTAAATCAAATTCCTGCAACAACAGTATCCACCTAAGAAGCCTTGGCTTAGATTCCTGCTTAGAAAACAAATACCTTAGTGCAGCATGGTCAGTGTAAACAATGACTTTAGACCCTAATAGGTAAGATCTAAATTTACCAAAAGCATAAACAACAGCCAAAAGTTCTTTTTCAGTGGTAGCATAGTTAAGTTGTGCTGGATTCAAAACATGGCTGGCATAATAGATAACATGCAACAACTTATCTTTTCTTTGACCAAGTACTGCCCCAACAGCTATGTCACTTGCATCACACATAATTTCAAAAGGTAGTGACCAATCAGGTGCAATGACAATAGGGGCAGTGATCAATTTTTGTTTCAAAGTATTAAAAGCATTCAGACATTCATCATTGAATTGGAATGGAATGTCTTTGACAAGCAGGTTAGTAAGGGGTTTTGCTATTTTTGAAAAATCTTTGATAAACCTCCTATAAAAACCTGCATGGCCTAAAAAGCTTCGAATGCCTTTCTCATTAGTGGGAGGAGGAAGTTTTTCAATTACTTCAATTTTAGCTTGGTCAACCTCTATCCCCTTGTGAGAGATTCGGTGACCCAAAACAATTCCCTCTCTCACCATGAAATGGCATTTTTCCCAGTTTAGGACTAAATTAGCTTTTTGACATCTTTCCAATACAAGAGATAAATTATGCAAACAATGATCAAAAGAAGAGCCAAAGACAGAAAAATCATCCATAAAAACTTCGATATGTTTTTCAAGCATATCGGAGAATATGGACATGACACACCTTTGAAACGTGGCAGGGGCATTGCATAGCCCAAATGGCATTCTCCTGTAAGCAAATATCCCATAAGGACATGTGAAAGCAGTTTTCTCTTGATCTTCAGGTGCCACCGCAATTTGATTATAACCAGAGTACCCGTCCAAGAAACAGTAGTACTCATGACCCGCTAACCTCTCTAGCATTTGATCAATGAAAGGTAGTGGGAAATGATCTTTCCTTGTTGCGGTATTCAGCCTCCTATAGTCAATACAAACTCTCCACCCGGTGACTGTACGTGTTGGGATCAGCTCATTCTTCTCATTTGTAACCACGGTAGTCCCACCCTTCTTAGGAACAACTTGGACGGGACTCACCCACGAACTGTCTGAAATGGGATAGATGATACCAGCTTCAAGTAACTTCACCACCTCCTTTCTAATCACCTCTTTCATGGCTGGATTTAGTCTTCGTTGTGGCTACACCACCGGCTTGAAATTGTCCTCCATTAATATTTTATGCATGCAGAAAGTAGGACTTATTCCTTTCAAGTCCTCAATAGACCAACCTAGAGCACCCTTGTACATTCTAAGCACCCTTAACAGTTTTTCTTCTTCAAGTTTGCTCAAGTTAGAACTAATGATTGCTGGGTATTTCTTTTTCTCACCAAGGAACACATACTTCAAGTGAGAGGGTAATTGTTTGAGTTCAACTACCGGTGCTTCCTTTGATTTCTCCACAACTTCGTTTTGAGGATGAAGTTCCTCCCACCTAGTAGGGGTGCGACGGTTGTGGGATGGAGAGGCCTCCAACATAGCTAAGACTTCACCTTCTTTAGGATCCTCACTTTCTTGTGCAATTTCCGGTGGCAAGCTTAAGACTTTTTCAAGTGGTAGAGCTGGTATCTCTTTTTGGAGTTTTTCTTTCACAAAGGATTTGATCATGTCGACCCTATAGCATTTTTCTTCTTCGGGGTGCTTCATAGCTTTTAGAACATTCAACTTCACCACCTCATCAAAGAATTTCAAAGTTAAAGTGCCATCTTCCATGTCAATTAAACACCTCCTGGTTTGCAAGAACGGTCTTCCGAGTATCAAAGGAATGTCATCATCTTCTTCCATCTCAAGAACGACAAAATCCACCGGGAAGATGAATTTATCAACTTTCACAAGAACATCCTCAACTATGCCATAGGGGAATTTGTAAGACTTATCTGCAAATTGTAGAGTCATCCTTGTGTCTCTTACTCTTCCGATGCCTAACTTCTTATAAATAGACAAAGGCATCAAGCTCACACTAGCTCCAAGATCAATCAACGCCTTCTTAAAAGTTCTATCCCCAATGGTACAAGGAATGGTAACACTACCAGGATCTTTTAGCTTCCTTGGGATTTTTCTTTGTAGAACAGCACTACATTGCTCGGTGAGCATCACATCTTCATCATCAATTGTTCTCTTTCTTGAAAGGATGTCCTTCATGAATTTTGCATATGAAGGCATTTGTTGGAGAGCTTCAGCAAATGGGATGTTGATTTGTAGCTTTTTGAACATCTCGATGAATTTTGCAAAGCACTTCTCATCTTTTTCTTTCTTCACCCTTTGAGGATAAGGCAGCTTGATTTGTGGCTTTGGAGCTTCATCTTTCTTTTTCTTCTCAGGCTCTCCAACAACTTGAGTAACACCAGAATCACGCACTTCAACCTCCACTTCAATTAGTTCAGGAGATGAGTCACCTTCATCATGTTTAGCTTGAGATGATAGTGATTCATCTTTCTTCATGCTTCTTGTGGTAACCATGTTCACATTTTCATGATCCCTTGGATTGATAACAGTGTTGCTTGGAAGGGTCCCTGGTGCTCGTTGTGTGAGTTGTTGAGCAATTTGACCAACTTGAGTTTCGAGATTTTTGATTGAAGCCCTTGTATTCTTTTGAGCCTCTCTGGTTTCTTGAGCTAAGGAATTCATGTTTGATGCCATTGCTTCTATAGCTAACTCCCAATCAGCCTTCTTTGGAGCTTGGTTTGATGGACCTCCTTGATAACCCCCTTGTTGTTGATTTTGAGAACCACCTTGCTGATTTTTCCACGAGAAATTTGGATGGTTCCTCCAGCCTGGATTATATGTATTTGCAAAAGGGTTATTTCTAACCTGGTTCCCTTGACTGCTGAGGTAGTTCACCATCTCCACTTGGGTTGCATCCATGGGCACATCACAATGCATAGTGAAATGAGGGCCAGCACACCAATCACATTTGACGGTGTTCATTTGATTCACCGGAGTAACTTGGGTTTGAGTTAAGTTAAGTGCTGCCATTTTCTTTGACACTTCAGCAGCTACTGCATCTTGAATCTGCTTACCAGTTAGTATGCTTTGAGCATTTTTGAGCTCAAGTTGATTCAGATCTATGAGTCCTCCCCGTGTACCGCCGGTTCTGTCATACATCTCCATTTGTTCATTAAGTGCAACAGCTTCAATGATTTTGATTATTTGGGAGGCGGTTTTGAAATTGATGGAACCACCTGAAGCTGTGTCGAGAACTTGTCTAGTAGCCAGACGTAGACCATTACAAAACATCTGCATTTGAACCGTAGTATCAAAGTTGTGCTCGGGACATGCTGAGATCAACTTCTTGTATCTTTTATAAGCTTCTCCCAAAGACTCTCCCTCTTTCTGTTGGAAACTGGAAATGTCTTGTCGCCTTCTTACAAATAGAGCTGTAGGAAAGAATTGCTCCAAGAACTTGTCTTCCATCTCATTCCAAGTTGTTATGCTACCAGCCGGTAAGGAGTCAAACCACTCATATGCATCATCGGTTAAAGTGAACGGGAACAGTCTCAATCTTTTTGCTTCCTCAGAGTGTCCTTGTACCTTAGCTGTCTCACAAAGTATCAAGAAACTCTTCAAGTGCTTGTTGGCATCTTCATTGTACTTCCCCGCATACTGATTCTCCTTCAACTCCCGCAACAGACCGGGATTAATCTCAAACTTGTCTACCGTCACAGGCTGATTAGTGATGGTTAGCCTGTTTCGGTTTCTGTCTCGGGCCCCATAGTCTCCTAGAAGTCTTTCTTCAGGTTGGGGCTGTGGCTGTGGTCCTGGTCCCTCCGCCATCTCTTCGTCTAACTGCTCGTCCGTGTCAACCTCTACTCCGCTGGTCCCTTCCTTTTCTCGAAGTTTTCGGAGTTTTGTTTCTTTCCGGATTGCTCGGCAGTACTTTTCAACTTCTGGAATAAAGGTAAGTTCAGCTGAGGGCTGGCCTCGCATACAAGGTTAGACAATGAGTGAGTACTAATATTAAAACAAAAATACAATAATTTTGTTGCAGAGCAAAAAATTTCAATTAAGAAAATAAAATTCAACAGTGATTTGGCAATCCCCGGCAACGGCGCCAAAAACTTGATGGCGTATTTCGCAAGTGTACGAAATCGTTCAAGTAGTAAATAAAACGGTAAGACCGAGTGTCGAACTCGAGGATCGCGTTATACGGTTGAATTGTATTTATGACTTAATTGAACAAAAGGTTAAGTTGTTTGTTTTATTGCAATATTGAAAATAACGGAAATTAAAGTGATTAAGATTAATGAGAGAAAGATGTCAGGGATGAGTTTCGCTAGATGACCATGAAAAGCTAATAACCTAGTCTTAACTATTGAATCGACTCGTATGATTGTCACCGAATTATCTAATTTATTCTTGCCCTAATTCCTTAGTGACAAAAACTTTAAACCTAAAATAAAAACCTAATTCCTTAGTGAATTTGAAGATTAGGGTTAAGCATTAACGAACAAGAATTCTTTCAATGATTCCAAGGGTTTGTATCTATTCCTAGATTACAAAGGCAAGGATCTCTGATTTCAAAGCGTTTATCAATTCCACTTCCGTTTCACAAAATAAACCATAAATCAATTTAAAGGTGATCAATCAATAAAAAGCATTAAGAACGGAAATAAGAGAAACAATCATATGAATTTCAATCAATAATATTAAACTAGGTCATAATAATGATGTTCATCTAGGTCTACTCATCCCCAACAAAGGAGGGTTTAGTTACACATAATTGAGCAATAAACAAAAGAAGAAGAATTACAAGATGAATTCATGAATAAACCTTGTTAAAACTCCTTCAATGATGTTCCAAGATGCTCCAAATCGCTCTCCTATGTGTTTCCAGGTGTTTTGATCTCCCAAAAATCGTCCCCCTTTAACCTGAGACCGAGTTTCTTTATATAAGCACAGTCAAAATCGGTTACCGATGGCATCCAATCGGTAACCGATCCACAATTGAAGCCCAGAAAAATGCGATCCAAAGCTCAGGATCGGTGGCCGATTTAACAGGATCGGTGGCCGATTTTTGCAGTCTTGAAATATGGAAATTCAGCAGCAAAATCGGTGGCTGATTGGTGCAATCGGTGGCCGATTTCTGATTCCCTTAAACTTGTATTTTTGCTCCTTTGTGGCTTCTAGCTCCCATAATTACATCAAAAATGACCCAAAAATTACATAAAAATAGCCTAATGAACTAGGATGACAGGGTGTCATCAAGGGCAACAGCAAGATTCGACATTGTGCCAGAAATTTAAAGCGGATTGCGAGGTTATCTGAGAAGGATCGTAAAGATGTTCTCCATGCTTTGCAAAAGTCTTATAGACGTTGTCGTCCGGATCGAGGTGCATCAAAGGATAAGGTAAATGGTGCAGAAGGCTCTTCTCAAAGTAGTTCTCAAGCATCGGTTACTAAAGACTGGACAAATTGGTTAGTTTTGCATGGTAGTGAACAGGCGAAGTCCGACGATGTGAGGGGGATTGGTAAGACAGTGGGGCTGAATTTTAAAGGTGACAGAAATAATAGTTTTGATGTGTTGTCTGGGGTGGGGAGAAAAAATCCAGAGGGAGGAGGGAAGGAGTGATTGGTGGTGGGGGTGGTGCGTGGCGGGGGGTTGGTGTGGTGGTGCGTGAGGGTGGTAGCGATGAAGATTATCTCTTGGAATGTTCGGGGTTTAGGGGGCTTTGAAAAAAGAAGGGAGGTGTGCCAGTTGGTGAGGGAGAAAAATCCTTTCATTCTATGTTTACAAGAAACAAAGTTATCTGTGTTTGATGATGCGGTGTGTAAATCTATTTGGAGTGATTTAAATGTTAATTATTCTTACCAACCGTCGAGGGGTGCTTCGGGTGGGTTGGTTACGCTTTGGGATTGTTCTAAGGTTGAGGTTTGGGTATCCATACAATTTGATCATGTGTTAATGATTCAAGGCCGGTTTGTGAATTCGGGAGAGGAGTTCTCGGTGGTGAATGTTTATGCTCTGTGTGATAGCTCTAGTCAGCATAATTTGTGGCAAAATATTTCTTTTCGGCTGACACCTTTAAATGATCATAATATTTGTGTTTGCGGAGATTTTAACACGGTTAGAAGTTTGGAAGAACGACGAAGTGTGGGAAATGTCGGCATTCATGCAGGGAGCAATTTCTTTAATCAGTTTATTGATTTGAATAGTTTGATTGACTTACCTCTCCGAGGTCGCAGTTTTACTTGGTTCCGGGGGGATGGAAAGTTCGTCTGGATCATTTTTTGTTATCAGAAAGATGGTGTCTAACGTGGCCTAATTGCGTTCAGCTGGCTTCATCAAGGGGACTTTCTGATCATTGTCCAATTCAGTTAAATATTGATGAAGAAAACTGGGGTCCTCGTCCTTTGCGAATGTTACATTGTTGGGAGAAATTTCCAGGTTATAAAGAGTTTGTCCGTGAAAAATGGTGCAGTTATCGGTTGGATGGATGGGGTGGTTATGTCTTAAAAGAGAAGTTCAAATTAATAAAATTAGACTTGAAGGATTGGCATCTGCGTCATTCTAATAATTTACCGGCTAGAATTTCCAACTTGAAGGACCGTATTACATCTATTGATATGAAAGCCGAAGCTGTTGTTTTATCGGATGAGGAAATTGAAGAGCTTCATGGGTATTCTGAGGAATTGTTTTCGCTATCTCGTATTAATACAAGTATTTGTTGGCAGCAGTCGCGGATGCAGTGGCTTCGTGAAGGGGATGCGAACTCAAAGTTTTTTCATAGTATCATGACTAGTAGAAGCCGTCAAAATGCTATTCAGTTTATTATGGTGGATGGGGAGGTGGTTGAAGGGGTTGATAGGATTCGTGAGTCTGTGTATTCTCACTTTGCTGCCCATTTTCAATCTAGCCGTGTCAATAGCCCTACAATGGATGGCATGCAGTTTCGGTCTTTATCTTGTCGTCAAGGGGCTGGTTTGATTAAGCTTTTTTCGTTGGACGAGGTAAAGGCGGCGGTTTGGGATTGTGATAGTTATAAGAGCCCGGGTCCGGATGGTATTTCTTTTGGTTTTATTAAGGAATTTTGGGATATCTTGAAAGAGGAAGTGTTGCGGTTTTTGGTGGAATTTCATAGGAACGGAAAGTTAACCAAAGGGATAAAGTACCTTCATTGTTCTTATTCCTAAGGTTGACAATCCTCAACGTCTGAATGATTTTTGCCCCATTTCTTTGGTCGGAAGCATGTATAAAATTTTGGCGAAGGTTCTTGCCAACAGACTCCGTTTGGTGATTGGGTCGGTCATCTCTGATTCACAGTCGGCTTTCATTAAAGGTCGACAGATTCTTGATTGTATTCTGGTGGCTAATGAAGTGGTAGATGAGGCGCGTAAATGTAAAAAGGAGCTGATTCTCTTTAAGGTTGATTTTGAGAAGGCATACGACTCTATTGATTGGGTTTATTTAGATGAGGTGATGTTTAAAATGGGGTTTCCGACACTGTGGCGTAAATGGATAAAAGAATGTATTGGGACAGCCACTGCTTCAGTTCTGGTGAATGGATCTCCAACGGATGAGTTCCCTTTAAAAAGGGGATTGAGACAAGGTGACCCACTTTCGCCTTTTCTCTTCCTTTTGGCGGCGGAGGGTTTTAATGTTTTGATGCAAGCGTTGACTGTTAATAATTTATTCACTGGTTACAAAGTGGGTCGGGTTGATTCGGTGTCGGTGTCGCATCTTCAATTTGCGGATGATACTTTAATATTGGGTGATAAATCTTGGGCCAATATTAGAGCTATGCGAGCAGTTCTCCTTCTTTTTCAAGAGTTGTCTGGTTTAAAAGTGAACTTCTCAAAGAGTCTTCTCGTCGGTGTGAACATTCCTGGATCTTGGTTAAATGAAGCAGCTTCGATTTTGAATTGTAAGGTTGGCACTATTCCTTTTATGTATTTTGGGTTGCCTATTGGAGGTAATGCACGTCGTATGGATTTTTGGGAACCTCTTATTAAGCGCATTAATTCTAGACTGTCGAGGTGGAATTCGAGATATTTGTCCTTGGGTGGCCGACTGGTCCTGTTGAAGTCTATCCTGTCATCGTTGCCTGTTTATGTCCTTTCCATCTTCAAGGCTCCGTCAGGTATCGTTTCCTCTATCGAATCTATTTTTAGTAATTTTTTTTGGGGGCGGGGGGGGGGGGGGGGGGGGGCGGAGTGTAGACCACAGGAAAATCTCTTGGGTTGATTGGCAGTCTATTTGTTGTAGTCAGGAGGTTGGCAGTTTGGGGGTAAGGAGAATTAGGGACTTTAATATTGCACTTTTAGGGAAGTGGTGTTGGAGATTGTTGGTTGATAGTGATAGTTTGTGGTTTAGGGTGTTGTCATCTCGGTACGGAGTCGAGGATGGTCGGGTGAGGAAGGGTGGTCGTGAGGCCTCTAGTTGGTGGCGTGAGGTATCGACTTTGCGGTCGGAGGAGTGGTTCCTTGGTAATGTTAGTCAGGTTGTGGGTGATGGTGAAAATACTCTTTTTTGGTCGGATGCTTGGGTGGGTGGTGTGTCGTTTAGAAGTCGTTTTAACAGATTATATGAGCTGTCAACATTGAAGGGTGAATCTGTGGCTAATATGCATGCTTTATGGTGGGGGATTGATGGGGAGGCTTGGCGGTGGAGGCGTGGGTTGTTTGCGTGGGAAGAAGAGTTACTAGGGGAGCTTAGGATTTTACTTCTTAATGTTACGTTGCAGGTTGATAGAGGGGATAGGTGGCAGTGGCGTTTGGAAACTTCTTCAGCTTATACAATTACAAGTGCTTATAATTTTATTCATGCTAATGTTACTGTTCCTGTAGACTTAGTGGTGCCTGTATCATCTCTGTGGCACAAGGATGTTCCTCTAAAGGTGGTATTATTTGTCTGGCGTCTGTTCCGTGAGAGGCTCCTTACTAAAGACAATCTTTTACGACGACATGTTATTGGTTCTGATGCTCAGATGTGTGTTGGTGGTTGTGGGGAGGTGGAAACATCTTCTCATTTATTTTTTCATTGTAATTTTTTTGGATCCGTTTGGAATCATATTCTTCGATGGCTTGGCTTAACCGCAGTTTGGCCTTATGATGTTGCAAATCATTTCTATCAATTCGGTTTAATTGGTGGATTGGCCAAGTCTAGATGTTCCATTTTACAGGTTAACTGGTTTGCAACAGTGTGGGAAATTTGGATAGAAAGAAACAATAGGATTTTCAATGACAAAATTTGCTCTATGCCGCAGGTGGTGGATAAAATTAAGTCTCTAACCTTCACGTGGTTGAAGGGGAAATATCTTTGTCTACCCCTCAATTACCATGGTTGGTGGCTTTGCCCGTTTTCTACTCTTGGCATAGGCTAGTTGCACTCTTTTCTTTTGGTGTGTTTTTTGGTGGTGGCTTTTGCCATGTAAATATTGTATGAAGTCTTGTGTTTTGGTGTTTCGTCCTTAGTACACCTTGTGCTAGGAAGGCCATTTTTGGTGTGGTAATATAATTCATTTTAGTCTCTTCAAAAAAAAAAAGTTAATTTTGATTGAAGAGCTCTCATAAGATAAAAGCTAATCCATATTAACTTAAAGTTGGTCCAAACTCAACTTAAGTATTTAAGGGCTTCAATTACATTAACCAAGATGGAGATCATTGTTTAGACCTTACTATATCTTCAATCTATTAAACAAAAAAACTCAGCTTTAAGGAAAACAAATAAATAAACGCGCATTGATTATAAAGTTTGATCAGTTGTGTCTACGTCTCCGACAATATAGTGACTGCTATAACTTAATGTTGTGCGGTACTTAGAATTACGGTATACATCTATGATTAAATACTAAAGTCCACATTACAAATAATATACCCCTCCTCTATGTGACACTTTGAAGTAATGTATAATAGTCATCAGATTGAATACTACTCCCTCTGTTTCAAAATACATGTCCACTTTTTGCAATGTGCACTATTCACTTGACTTACTTTGACCATACTTTTTTACTAATGTATCAATACAAATATTAGTATGTAAGATGTTGTTTGATTTGTCTCGACAAATATTTTCAAAATATTAAATTTTTATAATTTTTTACTTTAAATAATTAAAGATATTAACGGTCAAAATTGTGCATTGGCATATGTGAAGTTGTTGACTTGGACATGTATTTTGAAACGGAGGGAGTATGATATAATTATTTGAAATGCTCTCAAAGTGCTTATGAAGGTTCTAGATCAAATACATGTCAACCAAACAAGTTCAATCATCTTGTAGTCCACGTTAAGGTTGTTAAAGCAGTGAGTTAACTTATGGAATTGTATGAATTGTAAGAGTTTAGATATCTATTTGAGTTTATTTGGCTATAAACTTGAATTTTAGTACTCAGAAATGAAATCAAATTTACTCGGCAGAATCCTTTGAGTGAAATCGATAAACTAGCAGGAAATTTTGAATAAAACGTTATGTTTTCATCTTAGTTTTTACATTTTTCAGTAAAAGTTGCTTTTGAGTAATGCCCTCAAAATGCTAATAAAGATTTGATCTCATATTGATTAGTTTTTTCTTATAATGGCAGCAGAGAGACTTGAAAACACAAACGTACACAACATTTGCATTGTTAAAAAGATTAGAACTAGGAATTTAAAATCTAGTAGTGAGCCACTTGATTGGCTTTTCTTCTAACATGTGAAAAAACAATACCATTAAAACTTGATATTAGTAACGGTCATTAATTTGGGAGCTGTATGATTATTGTTGAGGGCTTCAATCACATTTGTTGAGTCAATTTAGTCCTTAAACTATTTAAATAAAGAGCGATGCTATATTATCCAAAAAAAAAAAAAAAAGCGATGCTATATGGTGTGAAAGAAAACACAACGAAAACATCCAGAATCAAAACTGACCAATCACAATTTGCCGTTTGGTGGAATACAAGGAGGTGTTAGCTGAAAAAAAGGAAATCAAGAAATAATCCTCCAATCAAAACTAGCCAACTATTTCTTGAAGCATTCGCTTGATACTCTCTCTCCCGAGAAAAACCATTTCCCTTAAATAAATTGCCACTCAACAATTTGGTCATTTTAGTTTACCCTATTCTAAAAACTTATTTAGCATATAACATTGTAAACTTATCTTCTTGCTTCTACGTAAAAATAACTTATATCACAAAACTCTAATCAAAATATTGTATGTTACATTTGATTCATTACAAAAATCCCATAAAATGATAAAAGGTTTGCACATTAAATTATTCTATAACCATAACTTATTTTTAAGGAATTCTATAACCATGACTTATTCATCAATGAAAGCTTGATGATGAAATTGCAAAAAAAGAATTGTTGAAAAAAATGATATTATTTAAAGTTTTAAGTAGAGGAATGACATTTCTTAACGTTATATGTGATGTAGTATACTTTGATGAAGGATCCAGTTATCTTGCCGGACAGCACTTGGGTGACATAATGTCACCGTGACATTAAATCTGGGCCACACAACACACATTGTCATTTGCATCTGGGTCACACAACACATCCATGAGTACATTTGTGTGGCCCAGATTTAATGTCACGGTGACATTATGTCACCCAAGTATTTTCCTTGCCGATCCTTCTTGAAGGATCACGGTTGATGGTCCTGTCATCCAAGGCATCTTCTCATCGACAGTGTAAACTCGTTTGACTCCTTAGTACCAAAACCTTTATAAGAATTTGCAAGTCAACTAAGCAAACTCTGCTTCTGCTATCGTGAAAACACTGAAACATAAACCTTCAAAGATTTATTCTTTGAATAACAAAACTAGAGGTGCTATCAATTGTCCTAATAGTTCCTCTTCGATTGGTGATTTTCTAATAATAATGTACGTAAAAAGATGTATTGTCAGACTCAGGTTTTTATGTACATTTATTTACTAAAGAAACGTATTTATTTGCTACTATTACTGTGTTTTTCCCTTTTTTTATGTAGGACATACGTTGGGAAAGACAAAAATGTAAAATGAGTATCCTTTCTTGTACGAAAGACAAAATATAGTTGGATAGTTCAATTAATTTGAGTTATGTTAAGGAATCATTTGAAGTTGAACTACCAAAGCTTTTCTTTGATTTTATAACTTCTTTGGTTTAAAATTCTTTTTAAGAAATTGATATTTTTATAACTAATGAAAATTATTACTCCGTCCCTTAATGTAACCACCTATATGATTTTATTTTTGTCCCTAAATGTAACCCCCTTTTCAAATTACTAGATGTATTTATTACTTTTTTCCTAAACATACCCCTCATTAATACTAATAACTTGTCTTGAAATATGAATAGTCAAATTTAATACACATACAAACAAAGGACAATTTGGTAATATTAATACACAAAACAGACACATTAATTACCTTGACAATTTTTCTTAAGAAATGTGAAAAATGCAAAGGGGGTTACATTAAGGGACGAAGGGAGTATATTACATGTCCACCGTTTTGTTCTAAAGAGAAATACTTTTTACTCATGATTTTATTGAAGAACTTCTAGTTTGATGCTTAAATCAACAGTTGTTAGCTTTCAACATGAACTACTTTTACTCTCGTACCTTAATTTTTAAAAAATTGTTGTATTTTCGTACTGGTATCCGTATCGTATCGGATACCACTTTATAAATCATTGCTTCAAAAAACAAAGCTTCTGATTCATCTACGATATTGTCTAAAACAAATATAAAAAAAATGAAAGATTGAGCAACAATATAATGCAATAATGAAAAAGAGAGGTGTTTTGAAATACCTCAAGTACTTTGTTTCCTCTTCCACTTCCTACGTGCCAAGTCTCAATAGCAAAGTGAAAGATTAATCTTATGGCCAAGTGACTTCTCTAGCAAAGTGAAAGATTAATCTTATGGCCAAGTGACTTCTCGGGAAACTGGTAACAATTATCACCACACAATTTTACTCATAATTTTTTAGAAAAGAATTTCGTTTTTAGTCCCTACAAAAAAAACCTCACAACTTTTAGTTCCAGTAACATTTTTCTTTAGCATTTTTATGGATCAAAAATGTTGACAGAAAATCTTATAAAAACTAAAAATGCTGATGAAATTGTGTGCAGGAACTAAAAGTAGGAAGAATCGAATAAAAACCTCGAGTATCGATTTGGAGACATTTGGAGTATATGTTGATGTGGGAATTGAGAAGTGAAGGAGATTTGTTGAAGAATTCATTGATGAGGACTGGAGCGTGGATTGTTTTACCTAAAAGGAGGTTTTTTGTGTTGGTGGAGAAGGATAGAAGAGTGGTGAAGGTGAATGGGTAGAACGGACCAGGTTTATTGATGTGGAAGGTTTGATGATGATGGAGAAAATGACGGATTTAATTTAAAAGGGTTGAGTTGGTAGAGCTGGGAGGACATGGTTGTATGTTTATTGTGTATATCTGTTTGTTTTGGATGGACGTGGTAAGATCAAAGTCCGCATACATTAAAAAGTTAAGAAGTCCCACATAGAATAGCTTATAGAACTTTTAAGTCTTTGTATACTAATGTGCAATACTTTAACGGTAACTAGTAAGAAAGTGGAAACTTAATGACTATTAATCTATAAGATTTATCTTTCATAAAGTGTCTCTTTCTCGTACAAGTTTTTTCTTATTCTCGTAATTATACTCAAATCAAAGATACTCATAATTATACTCAAATCAAAGTTTTTTTTTATTCTCATAATTACATATTACAAAGAGGAAACTTAACGAGGATTAATCTATTAGATTTATCTTTCACGAAGTCTTATAGATCTCAACTTTTTCAGAAACTCATTGAAGTTTTTCATGAATATCTACGAGCTTCGAAGGACTATTTTGTAAGTTAAGTAACATAAGTTAATTTTATATCTACGAGCTTCGAAGGACTATTTTGTAAATTAAGTAACATAAGTTAATTTTGATTGAAAAACTCTCGTATGATAAAAGTTAACCCATATTAACCTGTCCAAACTCAACTTAAGTATTTAAGAGCTTCAATTACTTTAACCAAGGTTGAGATCATTGCTTAGACCTTCCTATATCTTCAATCTATTAGAAAATAAGCTTAGCTCTAAGGAAAATAGATATATAAAAGCGTGAAATTATGTACTCATGATTGATCACGAAGTTTGATCAATTGTGTCTAAGTCTCCTACAAGGGAATGACCGTTAAAACATTAATGTTATGCAAAACTTTGAATTACTGTATACAATTTGAAGTAATGTAGAGAAGTCATCAAATTGAATATGTTACAATTTATATGGTACATCCTGAGTAATGACCTCAAAATGGTTATGAAGATTTGACCATGATTAACTTTTTCTTATAATGGTAGCAGAGAGACTTGAATTTATCAGTCTCTCTTAAACTACTTTGGTCCTATATCAAACATGTGTGGATTGATTAAAATTGGCAAAATTATGAAGAGTATATGAAATATATCAACAGGAGGAAAGGAAAGAAAAAGGTAATAGAAGGTCATCTTCACTGGAAATAACACTGATTACATTATAGTTAACAAAATATAGTAACAAAATATGGTGTTAGGACTTGGTCATCTTCACTTCACTTGAAATAACACTGATTGTGTCTATACAAATTAAATCCTTACCCTAAATTCAATTAAGTAAACCTCGGTTACTACCTATGAAGCACATATACAGACACCAAACAAGACGCTAACACCAACAACAATTTGAATGTAACTACATGTGTTGGTGTCATATTAGTGTTAGACGCCGAAACATGTTAGATACTAGACTTACCTTCAATAAAAAATGTTGGTGCTATATAGTTTAAGATGCATGCAACATGTCAATATAACACACTCTTTCTCATAGAATATTGGTTTGTTGGGAAGTCTAGAAATCTCGAAACTTTCTCTGACATTAATCACTTCATCTGATTTATTTTTAGCAAAATTTACTCTCTTTATAATTCCACCAAGAACATTTTTGGTGGTCCTTCTTCTATCCCTACTCCTAGATTGGTTTCTTGGCACCCTCCCCTAGATAATGTGATTAAAGTTAATGTTGATGGTAGTTCGATTGGTAATCCTAGTAGATCAGGATTTAGGGGTCTCCTGAGGAACTCTCTAGGTGGTTGGATAATTGTTTTTGCTGGAAGTTATAGTCATAACTTACAAATCACCTGAATCTTGATTTTAGGGATATCATTTGTTGGTCAGATTCTCAAATTAACAACTTTGACTTTTATAAAGGTCGGGTCCTACCTACTCACCCTTATGTTCCTTTGATTGATAAAATTAGTTTTTATATGTTGAGAGATTGAAATGTTGGTTTTGTTCATACATTGCGTGAAGGGAACTCTTGTGCAGATTGGTTCGCTAAACTAAGCGCCTCACTTACTAATGAGCTTAGGATCATCCCTACTTTTCCTTATCCTTTATCGATAATTTTTCTAGCTGATGCTATTAGAATTCTGTTCCCAGTTTATACTTTTTCATTGTCGTTTTCTCTTGCTTTAGTTTTTCCATTTGATTAAAAAAAAGATTTATTACCAAAAATCCCAAAAAACAAACAACAAAGATACCATAGGATTAATAAAAATAAACAAACAATAAAGATACCATATGATTAACAACAAAGAAAACTCAAAACACAAACAAAGATACCATAAGATAAACAACAACAAAAACCAGTGGCGGAGCCAGGAATTATATCGAGCCTGGGCAAAATTTTGACCGCAAATTCACATAAAAGAGACTCGTCATTTTGTCGATAAAAGTACAATTTGAAACAAGAGAGATATGAAATATAACATGCCAATAGTGTGCTAAATAAAAAATAAAAAATATAAAAAAAATAAAATTATGGAGTTAAATTTCTTGTAGCGATACAAAGAAAGTATGGGCAGTGGCTCATCTTGAGTTATTTTCTTGGGGGTAACAAACGTTTGTGAAATATATATTTAGCTGTTTGTAAAACATATCAAAATTGTTAACTGGTTCAGAGGTAGATTTTAATAGGTTGCATAGTAGGTTGTGCTTGTTCGATTCCTCGATTCCCATCCAGGACCATTTTTTACAGGGTGTGCTTGTTTGATTCCTCGATTCCCATCCAGGACCATTTTTTTGCACAAAATCGTAATATGTTAGTAACAGAACCACCATTTTTTTGCACAAAATCGTAATAATAATAATAATATAACAGAAACATAAAAAAGATCGTAATAATAATAATAATATAACAGAAACATAAAAAAGAAGAACATGGAGGAGTCGAACACGCGACCTCTGTGAGAAAAGAACATGGAGGAACCCAACTTTCCACTGCGCCAACAGAAACATATTGCTATTACTACGCCGAATCTAATATATATAGAAACCATAGTGGATGCCATGGCTCCCATAGGTCCCAAGGAAATCCGCCACTGAGTATGGGTTGAGCCCGGGCGCGTGCCCAGGCTAGCTGGGCGGTAAATCCGCCCCTGACAAAAACACTCAATAAAACAAACAATAAAGATTTTGAAGGTGATAGCTGCATGATCCTTCGGTTAGGTGCTCTTCGAAATGTGGCTTGGCTTGGGTGTTGGGGTCTGGGAGTTTTATTTTGAGGGTGTTCTTTGTGGGTGAGTAGTGACGATGGGCAGTGGTGGATACCGTGTTTACAGTGCTTGTTTTTTTGGAGTCTGTTTTAGGTGGTGATGTGTTTTGGTGGATTTATCTCCAGGGGTGTTTTTAGGTGGTTATGGTGTACCGTCTATATGCGGCACCATTTGTATCTTGTTTCGTCCATACCTTGCGTCTTGCGGGAATGGCGTTTAATAATATTTGCCGATTAAAAAAAAATAAAGATTAAGCTTTCCCCTTGAAGAACTATAAAATGAATTTCATATTTTTAAATTGATTAACAAAAAAAAAAAACTCAAAACACAAACAAAGATACCATAAGATAAACAACAACAAAACCCACTTGGGTTGGCCTAGTGGTATTGGCTTGGGACCTGGGAGTGTGCACCTCCTCAAGGACTCATGTTCGTTCTCCCTAGTACCAATTTAGGTGGGCTAATTTAGCTTTTCAAAAAAAAAAAAAAAAAGATAAACAACAACAAAAACACTCAAAAAGAAACACTAAAGATTAAGCTTTCCCCTTGAAGAAATATAGGATGAATTTCATATTTTTAAATTTCATATTTTTAAATTTAAAAAAAAAGATAAACAACAACAAAAACACTCAAAAAGAAACACTAAAGATTGAGCTTTTCCCTTGAAGAAATATAGGATGATTTTCATATTTTTAAATTTAAAATTTAAATTTGAATATTTCATATTTTTAAATTTAATATTTTTAGAATATTTTAAAATTTTAAAAAAAAAAGATAAACAACAACAAAAACACTCAAAAAGAAACACTAAAGATTAAGCTTTCCCCTTGAAGAAATATAGGATGATTTTCATATTTTTAAATTTAAAATTTAAAATTTAAATTTGAAATTTAAATTTGAATATTTCATATTTTTCAGAATATTTCATAAATTTTTTAAATTTAAAATTTAAAATTTAAATTTAAATATCAATCCATATCTTCCTCCGAGAGTAAGTTTCCTCTTTTATGATTGTATGCAATACAATATATAAAGACTCAAAGAGTCTATAAACTATTCTATATGGGACTTAATTTTTAAAATTCAAGAAAACACTAAGAAAGATAATAACATCTTGAAGAAGAAAAAACCGGTTTAACATCATGTCAACAAAACAAATCTTCACAATTATTAAGAGTTAGAGAAGTCATTTTTCACCTAACAAAACCATCACACAAAAAAATGTAACTAACATAGCTTTTATTTTCTTTGATGATGAAGCCTTCATTCATCAATAAGTCATGATTATAAAATCCTTTCAAAAGAAAAATAAGGTCATGAATATAGGAAAAATAAGGTCATGAATATAGAATAATTTAATGTGCAAACCATTAATGGGATTTTCGTCATGAATCGAACATGGAAGGTAACATTTCTGAACCAACACAACAAACATTAATTATTATTTTTTATTTTGTTTGTAAAAACAATCATTAAGCTTTATTATACGAAATATAAATATTGCTGATTAAAGCTCGTAAACAATATGATATATATGTCCACGTAAACATAGCTCAATTGACATTGACATTGCATATCATATGTTAGGTCAGGATTCAAACTTCAAACATCACACTAATTCATCTTATGGAATGAATATCTAACCATTAAACTACTTGACAAAAAAAGGTATATGGTACATCTAATTGTAATTTTTTTAGAGGAATTGTAATTTATCTTAAACATCTAACTAGTAGACTTTGTCGATGTACGATTAACTAACGTCTGTTATGAAAAATTACATTAAAGATGATAATATATGGTCAACCAACAATGAATACACCTGTATGCAATTGAGTTTGGCCACCATTCAAACCACAAATGATTGCATAGAAAAAGTTTAGCAGTTTCCTAACTTAACAAATGAAATATGGATTTGTAACATGCACGTAAAAGTTAGATGTGGAAGTTTAATTAACTTAATCTTATTCTCATTTATCTTTTGGAAGTTTTACGGTAATGTTTAGATAATTAAGTTTAATTAACATGCACGTATAGAAGTCATGAGATTGAATATTATAAGGATTTGTATCAGGTCCTGCTTTTCTATAGTCTTAAACTTATTACTATCTCTCATTTTTTTTTGAAGGATTATTACTATCTCTCATGAAAAACTTTGGTCCACCATTATCAAATAAGAGAAATTGGATGTTTTTCATTGATTTCATAACTTGTTTGATTTTTTTTTTAATATATATTGATATTTCTATAATTAATGAAAAATGTCATATTTACACGTCCACCATATGATTTACCTCAGTTCAGTGCAAATTTATATTCAACAAGTCCACTCAGCATATTCTGCTTCTGCTAACATGAAAACACTGAAAAATGGAGGTGTGATATATCAATAGTCATCATAGTTGTTCTTCCATTGGTGATTTCTACTAATAGATGTAAAAACATGATTATATAATTAACATTAGTATCTTCATAATAACAGCTCTAGACACAAATCAAAAAGGCACCACTCAACTTATGAACCACCAGAGCAGACACTTAAACCTGTCCAAAAACTCGGCCCACCATTATCCCGATGCAAAATTCGAAGACGGAGAAAAGGTGGAACAACAGCGCAAATCGATCCAGCTCGAACATAAACAAACCAAAACAAACCACAAAATCAACCACCACAAGCACCGCAACGAACACCTTTTCAGCGCCACCCTCTGGACGACTGTACCGTCTTTCTTCGCGGAGGAGAAAAATCTCCAATCATCCAGAGACTGGATCCACCACAACTTCATGACCCTTTGCAAACCTAAAGAAAGCCGCCGACCAAAAGCCGAGGACGAGGGGGAGGTTGGGAAAGTGCACAGAGGCTTGGACGACCATAAAGAAGGAACAGTAACCAAAACACTAGCACGACGGTAACTCGACAACGGCGACCAACCCCCACAAACACCACCAGCGACCCAGCCACCACAAACCACCAACAATGCAAGAAGCAACTGCAGCACTAATTGAACAGTCTCATAGGTACAATGAACAACTATTGTCGTCAACACAGAGCATCTATGTACCTAACCCTTTCAAGCAACACCAGACATGTTGCAAATTCGATGAGAAAACACACCAATAACAAACTTCATGTGTGGAGCAAGGATAATTAAGCAACCAATATCAAAGTGAATTGCAATTAAACACGCAAAAGTAGAAAAACAGCGAGAGAAAAGAAGAGAGAACACAAAAGGATTTGTTGACCCAGTTCGGTCCAAATTGACCTAGTATGGGGGAGAGAGCAGCCGTCCGTTCCACTATATGATGAGTAACGTTACAAACAAGATATCAATGGGTTACAAGAATAAGTCTCCCGCCTAATTCTACCCAAATCCCAGCCTCTTCCCGTAACCAAGAGACTCAATCCTAATAGTGTTTCCCAAGATGAATCAACCTTCAAACCCTAGTTTGTTGCCAAGAGACAAACTCTATACAAACCCTAGTTTGATTTCTAAACCCTTGTTTCAGCCCCCTCTATCTCAAGGTTTACACTGATACAATGTCTATATTTATAGTAAAAGAATCCTCAATAAAACTGGAACAAATATAGGCCCGAAAATACGTTTCTGTTTTATTTTCTGCTGTCAAAATCGGCCCCCGTGCTCACCAAATCGGCCATCGATTTTTACAGAACCAATAGACAAAAAAATAGAGTCCAAAATCGGCCACCGTGCTCTGAAAATCGGCCACCGATTTTCTGCTACCAGAATTCCAATTTCTTCAATTTTGAGGCACTTTCACAACAAGGCAAAAGTCTTGTTGAATCTAAAACTTGCATCCAACAAAAACATGCACAGATAGACAGAACCAGAGAACACCACCACCCAACAACAACTTCCCAAACAAAAAACAGCAACAGAACAAAAGAACGAACAAAAAACTAAAGCCGGAGACCCACGCAAACAAACCTCCCACCGACAAAAAAACCGGTGAACCCCAAACAACAACAACCGGCGACCCAAAACGAAACATAAAACAAAGAGCACCGGAACAAAAGAACCGCCATGGCCGAGGCTAGCTCCCACCTACCACCACCGCCGGTTCAGAAGCTGGCGACGCCAGAACGGGATCAGAACACAGATCTAGGACCAAAACAAGCACTCAAACCCGAAAAACGGGATTTGAGCCAAAAAAAAAAACCCAAGACAGAGCAAACACCAAGAGCTTGTCTAACCCAAAAAAAGATCTGAACATGAACCTCGAAGAACCGGCCAAAAAACAGAACCACGACGCCGGAGAAGGACGACGAAGACACTGAATAGACCCAAGGATGGTGAAACAGAGAGAGAAAAAGACAAAAACGACGGCGCCGACGACTGGGCAAAGATGGTGGTGCAGCCACGAAGGCGAACGCACCACCACAACAAGAGCTACATCTTGAATGAAAGATTTGGATGTGGGGATGGTAGGTACAAGCGGTGTACGAGTTTGTGAAGAGAGAAGAGAGAGCTTTTTGGTTCTACAGAGAGAAGGGAGTACTAAAAATGATTACAAGCTGATTAAGTATGCCACAATTAATTCTCTACTAGCTTTCTTCCACAAGTGAACAATCTTGCTATCATTATCGTCAATAATCATCCACCAGAACAAATTTTGTTACAACCATAATATCCTAACAAAATGTAAACAAATAAAACAAAATATTGCTTCTCTGTCTACTTGATAACAAGTCAATTATTCTCGTTAGAATTTCTATGTTAGGTTTTGAGTTTCCTTTTGCAGCAAGACTCTAACACCATATCCAACAAACCACATCATGAATGAAGCATTTTCCACTTCCTCTTCAGAAGGGCCATTCTTGCAGAAACTACATAGGTTAAAGATCGAAGGGTATTTTAAAAAAAGTCATCTTCCAAAACTGGTGCTTCCTAAAAGACCTAAGACTATTCCAAAAATACCAAACACAGATTTTGGGCCTAAATTCGAGCCAAAATGTTCTTGTTTCACAGATGACAAGAAGGTTTTCCTTTACTCAACCGTCTCGGGAGTCGGAGTGTCATTCAATCATGGAAAATTGTCGGGCATGGTTCCATGTATCTGCTTAAGGCAGTGTTACTCCCTATAGGCCAATTTTCTTCCGGTCTTTTATTGGTTTCACAGACTATTCTGCTATATATATTGTAATTCTAGCGCATTTGTTTTAATATGTTATGTCAGATGTTTTAACGTTTGCAATGTTCCGTTTAATGTTCCAACATCACGTGATAAACAGAAATTAAAACAAGAAAATAAACGACAGGAAAGTAAAGAACACAATGAGTTTGTTGACCTAGTTCGGTGACAAACACACCTACGTCTGGGGGCTCCAAGCCAGGAAGGAAATCCACTAGTGTAGTCCTTATTCAATAGCTCTCAGCAAACTCCTCGTTTACACTATATGGCCTAGGACCTACCCGTCTAGACTTCAACCTAGGAACTTGTAGATCTGAGATCCCATCTCACTATCCTACTGGTCAGTCACAGCCCCTGTGACCTATCAGACCTAAACCAAAACAAAAGTAGAAGTTACCTTCCAACACAAACAACTATCACCTTGTTTCACAACTTTGGTGTAGTGCACAAGTGTATCAAACTCACACAGACAATCCTAAACAAGTATCACAGGCGATACAAGAAAGGCAAACATTAAAGATTCTAAACTTGCATCAACATGATACAAAAGCAGAATACATGTAGACTTAAAACCCTAAAAATCTAAACTTTTTAGTATGACGACTTCAATTATCAATTAGGCTTTGAAGTCTTGTTTATATACTGAAGCAGCTTGGGCTAAATACTTTCTTGGGCCTTAGTATAAAGCAGATTGGTTCAGCTAATCTGCAAAACAGAATTCAAAAACAAATCTGGAAAGGCCTAAAATGTCGGAACATTTATAGGATCATTCCAGCCAATAACAAATATTTCCTAAAATATAAAATCTACTTTAGAAATATTCCACAATTGATTTTGTATAGACATGCGCGTTGCTTGGACAATAAGATAAGGAAATATGGTTTCCTTAAACAATAAAGGGTGCACGTACATATAGGCAAGAATCTAGGCACACTGAACCGTGCCAGGATGTTGGAACATTGTATCCAACATCTTACAGAGTTGCCTAACCACATGTTGGAACATTGGTTCCAACTTACAGAACAAGGATATTTGTTTTATCAATAATGCAGCCAACACAAATACCCAACAATCTCCCCCTTTGGCAAATTTTTGGCTAAAAAAAATTAAGGCCAAATCCAAAGAATAAAGAGGGATACAGAAGACCATTTCTCCAAGAGCAAGAACACACACCTATGAAGAAACAGCTAGCACACAGAATCTAAAAATATATCTTAGATACACTTCCTCAAGTCATCACGAACACATATTCAAGAAGAAGGAGTAGCAGATAGTATCACTTTAGAGATAGCAATAGTGTGCATACATAGAATACCTCACGAGTCTTCAATCACAGCTTCAGCTGGTAGAGGTATTACACTAGATCAGAGACATGCAGCAGCGGATCAGATCAATGGCATAATCTCAAGAGAAAAGGAAAAATAAATTCCTAAGCTACTACTAGGGAACATAAGTTCCTGTACAGAGGATGTTTCAACATCCTTCACCACAAGAGCAGAGGAAAAATAAATTGCTATGCTACATTCAGGGAAAAAAAATTCCCACACAGAGATAGAGAGAAGCATATTCTCTCAAAAGCAGAGGAAAACTACGTTCCTATGCTACAGACAGGGAAAGAGAATTCCCACACAGAAATAGGATGTTTCAACATCCTTCATAACTTCAGACAGGAGTACCTGCCACACATAGTGTAAGACCCGAAAATATTAATATGTAAATAAATAATTCATTTCTTTTATGCATTAGAATATTTTGACTTCATCTGTTAGAAAGTAATCTTGACTACCTATGATTTTGTATAAATTAGGAAGATTAACCCTTACATTCTTGTAACTTTCTAGTTTCGAGGACGAAACTATTTTAAGGGGGTAATAATGTAACATCCCAATATTTTATATATGTATTTTTTTAAATGATTTTCTTGACTTGTCACTTAGTTGTTCAACAATTTATATTTATGTGCGAGAAATTTCACAAAATCATGTTCCTTACTTTGGTTTATTAATTAAGTTTTCTTCCATATAGTTCATTTTTATTAATCAACTTGGTGTGACAAAAATAGGATAATCATTCCTTACATAATTTATTTTTATTCAAGTAATTTAATGATGTATTTTTATTTATAACCTATTTTAAAGTTAATAATTTATACTATATTAATTATTTTATTTTTGGTTCTTTATTTTGACATTGTCATCCACGTTCTTTTTGTGGCCTAATTGCCAAGCCATACACATTGCAACTACCTCCTAATTATTGGGTTAGTGGCATTGCAGCTGGGAGAAAGAAAAAAAAAGATAACAACCTATGTTCTTTTATTGTGGCAGAATAATAATAATTACTAGAGATTTTTTTGCATGTTTAAGCACTACAGCCAACGTGTGTATATTTGTGTCCTCTCTCTCTATGCTAATTTGTTTATTTTGTTCCTAAAATCAAGCCACACATTAACAACCTATCTGAATTCTCTCATAGATATTTTCCTTCCACTAGCTTAAATTACACGAGCCTTTCCCCTCTAATTCCATTGCATCAGTTTTGTCCCTTAACTGCACAAGTGTGTTATACGAGCCATTTCATATAATTCCTTGCCTCAATTTTCTTCCTTTATTCAAGCACCCAATCATTATTATTTCTCCTAATAGCTTTAAGTTGTAACCCCATCCATACTTTCTGGTACGACTTATATAACATAATTTTAGTATATAGATATTAGTCTCGCACATGCCATGTATCACTTTTAGAAGAAAAGAATAATCAAATCCTCCCAATTCTCTATCCCTCTAATGGTTACCTAAGATTTCATATGCCGATAACTATATCCACCCTCTTATAGCCTTCAACGCATGGGATAAAAGCATGTTTTCTTGTGGTCGTCCTGGTTGATTGGAGTTGAGTTAGCAGAGCGAAGAGTGATGCATATAGATTTGGAGGTTATTTGACTAGGAAGGAGAGCATCTAAGCATCTAAGGTAAGGGCTCTAGTCTTGACCATGATCTAAATGAAAATGATAGGTTATGATGTTGAATTTGATATGCTTCTTGATTCGATGGTTGAGTGAAAAGATTTATTATGTTTTTATTAATTTTCTTGTAGTTGATAATTATAAGAATTGATGAGTTGCAATTTTGTTAAAGTATGTGTTTTGATGAATGTGTAAATATTGATGATTGCTTATTTGTGGAATGAAAAATGTTGTTGAGTTAAAATGATTCTCGGTGATGTATGTGAGTTAGTGGCTGTGTGCAAGTTTATTGTTTTATGTGGTTTAAGTGTCAAAAAAATAAAGAAAGAGTGCATAGCATGCATATCATTGCATTTGATGGATTCTTAAGTGCCAAATGGGGCGATTCAATGTAATATTAAGTGCCAAAAAGGGCGATTATCAAGTGTCAAATGGGGCGATTCAATGGAATATTAAGTGCCAAGAAGGGCGATTATTATATTATTTTATCAAGTGCCAAATGGGGAGATTCAATGGATTTTTAAGTGCCAAATGGGGCGATTATTATTATTATTATTACTTCAATGGATTTTAAGTGCCAAATGGGGTGATTATTATTATATGCCAAATGGGGCGATTCTTTATTATATGCCAAATGAGGCGATTAAAACTGTTATGCCAATTGGGGCGATATCCGGATCATTGTCTATTTGCATTTCATGCACCTGCATCGACATTGAGTCTTGAGTCTTGTGGTTGTTCTTATTATATTTTTGAGTGATGAATATTTTAAACTAAAAAGAAATGATTTTAGCACAATTCCTTGATGATGGTTGTATATTCTTATTTGATGTTATAATTTATTGTTGATTTTATTTCATGGGTGTTGAAGACTAACCCTTACAACCAACATTTTAGGTACCAAAGAAGAGATGATGTGTGCTTGATGTTTTGCTTGAAGCGTGTACGCGGGGAAACAAATTTGGGTTTTTGAATTGTAATTAAATTAGTTTAACTATTTTGTTAGGTTCTAGTTTGGAATTTATTATGCATGACTATTGTAAAAAAATATATAGGATATGTTCTAAAAGAAAGAAATAGACGTAATGTCTTGGATCAAAAATCCAGGACGTTATATTATTGTATCAGAGCAATAATCCTCGGACAAATATTTTTGGGATGGGACGACTTTGTATGATGCTTGTTTTAATTGATGTGTGAATCTTTTGATTCTTTGCTGTTGTCCTTGCCATTTTTTTTCTTCTTTCTACTCTTATTAGATTGGCCATTTGAAAGTTACCCGTATATATGTTTTTAATTTATACTTGATTTTGTGCTTTTGTTATCTATGTGTTAATTAGAGTATGTGTTTGTGGTTATGAGGATATATAACTGCTAACTTAATGTTTTTTTTTTATGTTATTTATAGAATTGCAGTTTTGGATTAATGGTTATTTAAGTGGGTGATTGTATTATTTTAATGATTTAAAAAAAAACACTCTTATAAGAGTCAATGGAATGTATGAAGTATGGGCGGTAAACTTTACAGGTTATTTTTATGGTTTTAGTTTAGGATTTGTTTAACTAATCCTGACATGCGAGGTCACCTAATGGGTTTCTTTCATTTCAAAAGAACCTTTATAGCTCAAGTTAAGATCAATTAGTGTACGCAAAGGTTAAATTACCATGTTTGAGCTACAAACTTGTCTTCAATCCAAATTATAGTTTTATTCATGAGTTTATATTACTTGTTGATTTGATTGGGTCCTCATAATCATCCTCTGATAGTTGATAACAGTAATGTCTTTGAATCCATGAGTAGGTTAAAATGTTTTTGAACAAGACAGCCAAAAAAAAAATCATTATCATGGTATGGATTAAGTAACTAACCGGTATTTGCTTGGTATTGGATTTCTAAAAAGTTATGGGTGAATGAGTTTCTTTTGCTATAGGATGGATTGTTTGGTGGTGGTCTGATCAGTTTGTTGTGCGATCAGGATGTTCAATTTGTTTAAACCATTATCTCAGTCTTTGGTCTCTAATTGTTAAATTTGTTTTGTATGTTTGATGTTTGTTAGCAAGACTTTAGAGATTTGGGGTGTTGGAATTGTTTTGACTAATTTGCTATATGCATAGAGTGTTTCGATGCCTTGCAATCTAGTCATATCTTGTAACTGATTTTTGTTTTGATATTATTTCACCTTGCTTAAAAAAAAGGGTTCGTCATCATTTTATTAATGGAAATTATAATCATGATTTGTATTGGTTATTTTCTTACGGTGATTGTTTAATTTGCCCATTTTTTTAAAAGGAAAAAAAAAAAATCTAATCTTCTGAATTTTTAACTCATGTCGGCCACAACTGTATTTGGTGTCTATGTTATGTTATTATTAGTAGCAAAGAAGCAATTTTTATGATATATAGGTAAGTGATTAATTTATTCTAATTAAAGAAATAAATTTTATAAAATATGGAAACCATAATTTGTGAATTTAATATGATTTAGGTGATGATGATGTAAGCCTTATAAGTAGTTTCTAGGATTAGCATATTAATTTTGTCTCTTTACGTCGTGGTTCTTATTATTGTGATTGGTTTTTCTATTATGTGTCACTAAAAGTCAATCATATATAATTTGTTTTCTGTGGTCTCACATGATAAGTCGTAATTATGTTTTGCTGACTGTCTCTAAAACCTATTTTCTAGTGTTTGTCACTAAAACTGTGTTCTATTTTTGTTGCTTCTGTTTTGTGCAAACTGTTGTTGTTTCTGTGAAGAATGTTGCCTTTTGTTGCAAGATGTTAGCTGTTGCTGCAGAAAAACTGTTGCCATTTCTTTAAAATTGTGGCAGTATGTTGTAGAAGTGTTTTTGGTAGACCATATAGGTGTTGCTGTAGCTGTATAAAAAAAAAAAGGGTATTGTTATCTTGTGCCCTTAGGGCACAAGTTAACGAATCCAAAATTAGAAATTTTTCATAGAAAAGAACAAAAGTTTGACTTTGAAAAGTTGAATAAAGTTGAATGCACAACTTTTAAGAGAATTATTTCTATTTTAAATTCCCTAACATATGCCCTTAGGGCACATGTTAACATTGACCAAAAAAAAAAGGCTGCCATATATTTTGCAAACCTGTTTTTTTTTTTTTAATTCTTGTTTTGTTATTATGAAATGTCTTGTAAGTTTATTTTTATGTTTTGCTATTTATCTACGAAAAATTTCTATCTTCTTAACTAGTTACAAACCCGTGCTTTGCACGGGTTGAAAAACGTATTTTGTAAAAAAATTGTTTCAAAGGAAAAATGAGAAAATTAAGGAATATTGCACAAACATTAGAAATATTCATCAAAATATTTATCAAAGCTTTACCAGGTCTTGATTCATGAAAAGAGCATTTATTTTGTTCATGAGATCGGGAAAACAACATAATAATTAAGATTAAACTAATTGGAACCGATGAAGGAACCAATGATGTGCAAATTACGATTACATTCGCATGACACAAAATGAACCAAATAAACAACATTTCCAAGTTAAGATAGTTTTCGATTAGAGTTAAGAGTAAGTCCAAAGTATTATACATTCAAGTACCATACATGCTAGAGTATAGGAGTTCATGAAGAACAAAATGAGTAGCAGTCAAGTAGGAAAATAAAAGTATCTCTAAATTGACAATGATGAAATGAATACTCATTACCATATTCGTAAACTCTTTCTTCAAACAAAGAAAAACAAAAAGAAAAATTAAAACCCTCAAAACTCTACCCATCATTTCTTCACTTCATATCATATTTTTCTTCTTTCTAATATAGCGTTCTTCTTCTTGCTTGAAAATTAGTCTTAATTACTTCCTAGCTCTCCAAGCTGTTGTTGAAAACAAAGACCTGTCCTGCCAGCAAGTTATTACACAACCATTTCCTTCTCTCCAGCACAATCTCAAACTCTCCAACAGAGTTACACTTGATTTTAGCCTTAAGTCCTGATAATTCTTCGCCATGATCTAAATTTTGAACGGGGACAAGATTGGATGTTGTCAGCATATAATCTAAAGACCCTGCTATTTCCTGAAACCTGAGGCAATTGAAGATATGAGATCCATATCACTAATAATTCAGGTATTCTTATAAAGTTATGACGATCTTAAAGATAAGAATCACCTCAAAGCAAAATACTGTCTAAGTTTCCAATTTCATTGCTTCATGAACTCGGTATAGATTGCTTCAGATCGAAATTTAGCAACAACAGATATGGACGTATAGTAGCCTTGCATGGAATTAAATGACATATATTAGTGAATATATACTCTTAGACATGTATCGATAAATCTAGCAAATACACTGTTAAATTAACAAATTTGTTTGACACATTAAGGCCACATTTTCTTCTTTATTTCTGTTTCTCAAGGTGAAAAGTGAGATTAGCTAAAAGGAGATATGACTACTACCTTCTAGATAAGCCAAGAACTCCAAGCTTGATTTGTAATTTTTCAAGAACTCTGGTCTTCCAGGAGAAAATGCATATGGTTTTCCCTTCTGAATAACAAAGAGAACCTCTCTAGGGATTGGATTAGCAAAGAAGTCAAAGACAAGTAAACCTGAATTTTCTGCACCAAATACCAAACTTTAGATATGTAAATATAATGGTTTGATATGTAAGCATGATATATGTTAGCACAACCACAAGCATGACCATTAATGACCTAGCTAACAGTACATGTATGTGAAAGGTGGTTTAATAAGTTCTAACTTTTATAGACCAAAAAGGACTAAGGATTGCCTCGGCAAGTACTGACATGGTCCAAGAAACCAATGCAGTATGACAGATTAAGGCTCATATGGATCCTAAACCTAAAGTGGTAAGAAAAAGTTAGATAAGGTACCAGCTGAAGAAATATCCAACAAAAATTTACATTCTTTATAAATGCGCTTAAAGGGACTTTACCAAATCCACAGGAATCAAGTATCATAAACCATTTATCAAGTTTTTCATGTATTTCATTTCTTTCAGCTCCTGAATGTAATTTGCTGAATTTTTGAGTTTTTCTGAACGTAACGCAAGACTGCAGCCCGACCACTAAATGGAAGATTTTGCAATTCTAGGAAATAGAAAAAATTAAAGTTTCTCACAATTAAATCCATTTAATCATATTTGACATCTTTGTCAAGAAAAGTATAAATCTCACATTCTACGAACATATTCGGAAACAATTTACCTTAATTGCACATCCTTCCCCGATAACACTATCAGTGATATCAACATCAAGCATCTTCGACGGAGGCAAGTATCGCGGTTGAGTGTAAACTGGAGATGAACGATCATAGAAACTGAAATTAATATCCATTGACACCATGACCAAGATGCTCTCATAAAGTGCATTGACATGACAATATGATGATTATATGGTATATAGCCTATTTATTTACCTGAAGTCAGGTACATGCTTTTTGGCGATTCCGAGATTTGCGTTATTGAAAGCCTCAATGATACCAATGTCTTCCCGGTAGCCATAATATAAGTAAGCTTACACCTATGAATTTTTCACACCAGTGTCTTCCTGAGATTTAAGCTATGAAAGTTCCATAGCAAGATTATACATGTCAATTCAATAGGATGCACATATTTATCAAACTCACATTTTCCACCACAATCCATATATAGTTTCAATCCAATTTTTTCAAACTCACATTCTTCACCACAATCCATATATTGTTTCAATCTAATGAATTTAGTGGTACACATCATATTTATTACTTAAGTCTCTAAAACGGCAACATGGTAGCTTAAAAAATCTTAACATACATCATGCTAGGATTAACAAATGAAGATATTTGACAGATAAAAATGCAACAAATGATGCTTGTTAATAGAAACTTGAAACTTACCAAATACAAAAATATAAGAAAGCTAAGCTAAGACCATGATGAAATTCAATGCACACAAAGAACAAAGCGGATGCACATGCCAAAAACAATATACTACCTCCGTCCCTAATTATAGGACCCTTTTGAAAAAATAACGGGAATTAAGATAGTGGATATTTGTATTAAATATGTTTGTAATTACTATTGGTTTTACAATTTTATCCTTTAAGAGAGAGTGTTGGTTTATGTTTTCAACATGTTATTTATTGCTTATTGAAGAAAAAGATGTATAATAAATAGGGGCATGTATGTAAAGAAATAATTAATGTAGTTGGAAATAGCAAAGGGGTCTTATAAAAAGGGACAAAAAATATTCTCAAAAGGGTCTTATAATTAGGGACGGAGGTAGTATTAATTTAAAGAAGATTGAAAGAAAATCAAAATAGAGAATTTAAAGAAGTTCAACTTACCCAATCTAGAAGATATATAAAATTATCCTCTTTTGTTCTATTTCCCTTTCCATCATCACATGCTCATTTGTCTGCTCTTCCTGCAAACACAAAATATGAAATTACTTATCAAAGCAAAACAAACATTGAGGTGGAATAAGTTATGATATCACATCGTACAATCATCAACAAACATATTAACATTTTGAAACACATAAACTTAATATTCTCTATCCTAAACAGCCAAGTCAAGACAAAATATTTCCTATAATTTATTTATTTTTATAAGCAAGCTCTAATATTTTAGGTTGATTGCAGAACTTTGAATAGGCAAACTGAAACAGTGTCGAAAAATGTACCCCTCAAGCCATAAAAACCAGTCAACTCAAGTCATGCATGGTCTCAGAACCATGAAAAAAAGGAAGAAAATGACATCTTATGAAGAAGAAAGTGAAACAGTGTTTCCAGCTGAACTTAGATATCATTTGGCCAAGATTTTTTACGGCTTGAAAGTTACATCAAAACAAAGTTAAAATAAAGGCCTTTAAGAAAGAAGCTAAAGTTGTTTGGTTTCTTTGTTTTTTTAGTTTTAAAGCTATTTTTAAGTTAAATGTTGTTTGGAAAAATATTGTACAAACTGTAATTTTTTTTAATATTTTTTTATGGTGTCCGGGATTCGAACCCTAGACTTGGTATGTATTTATGCATTGTTCCTATCAACTGAGTTAAGCTCACGAGGACAAAACTTTGAATTTATTATAAATTAACATAATAAATAAAAAAATGTTTAAAATATTTTTTGAAGGCTAAAAATGTTAAAAAATAAAAGATATTTTTTTTTTACAAATACTATATTTACTCAATAACGTTATTTTGTGTAACATGAATACAAATTTGTATCGTCATATAAATGACTTGTTAAATATTTGAATTGGAGAAACAATTTAAGGAGTCTGAAATAATAACATAAATAATATCAAAATAGTTGGTTTTTTCTATTTCAATTATACTCTATAACAAATTTCGTTATAAGAATTTCATATTTTTGGTGTCTTTGAAAAAGATAAGAATTTGTATTATCTGATATTATATTTGTTACATTGTTGGTGTCATGGAAACAGATATGTTTAGTTTTTTTGAATAAGAAAAAGATATGCATAGTTTGTTACAATATAAAGGTGTATATATATATATATATATATATATATATATATATATATATATATATATATATATATATATATATAAGTATAATTGTTTTAGGCATCTATACCTTTTTTGAAGAAATTAGACATCTACAATTTTACTTTTAATTAAAATTAAAATTTTATAAAAATAATCATATGCATTATGCAATGCCAAAAAAAAATTATACGCATTAGCGTAGCAAAAAAAACAGACACACATAAAGTATTACTCTAAACGCTAATGTGTGTGTGTATATATTTGCGAGGTTGAAAAAATAAAATAAAATTATTTGGTAGTCCTTTGAAAAAAGATAATAAAATTCTTTTGAAAAAAGATAATAAAATTAAATGGAACGGTTCAATAAAATAAAATAAAATAAAGTTAAATAGAAGAAAAAAACATATTGAAATATAATATTAAAAAAATAAAAGAAAAGGTTTCCAACGTGAGTTGAAAAGAGGTGCTTGTGAAATAAATTGTGGAGAAGTAGTTTTTTAAAGTAACATTCAACAACTTTTGGCCAAAGCTCATTCCATTCAATTTTATGCATTCAAAACAAGTATTGTTTTAATAAGTACTTAATTGATATTGTGTTTGGCCTAACTTCTCCTTAAAAATGTAGAGAAGATGAAAAAAAGCCGGGTCAAACGATACATTAATCTCGCACAACGACAATGTAGAAGCAACTGAATTTGGGAGAGAGAAAATTGAAAAATTGTTAAAAATATAAAAAAAGGAAAATAGTTAAAAGTTATTAAAATATTAAAGGGTTAATTATGTTTTTGGTCCCTACAAAATTGCGACCTTGTAAGTTTAGTCCTTACTTAATTTTAATAGCATTTTTAATCCCTACAAAAAATTTCTGCACTCAATATTAGTCCTTACTCAATCCAAATTTGTTTAATTTATGCTTAAACTCTTAAGTTTTTCAACAATTTTTTACAGGCGTGTTAAGAACGTTATTAAAAGGTCCTCCGAAAAAAATATCGCAAAAATTTGATTTCTACATCCATATTTTTGTTACTTATATATTAAACGTTTGTCGTTTTAAAAAATTCATATTTAATTTATTTCGTGTTAAAAAATTATAGATTTTAGTAAATGAACCATTCATAGTGTTCTAAACTTGTATAAAAAGAATCGTTAAAAAATTTAAGAGTTTAAGGATAATTAAACAAAATTTATTTTAGCAGGGACTAAAATTATAAGTAAATTTTTTTTTTGTAGGGATTAAAAATGCTATTAAAATTAAGTAAGGACTAAACTTACAAGGTCTCAATTTTGTAGGGACCAAAAACATAATTAACCCAATATTAAAATTAGAAAATAATTAAAAAAATTGATGAGGGGCAAAAATGGAAATTCATGGCATGTTGAGGTGGCAACAACCAAAATCCATGAATTATGGAATTACCAACTTGCCCCTCCTAGGGGCAAAAATGTAAAAACATGATACATTTATTTTAATAGATAGTTAGTAGATGGTTCTGTTCGAAAATTTAATTTTTAGTAGTTGATGAGATGATTTTTACCAAGCTTAAGTAATTAAAATAATTCATCTCTTTGTTAAGTTAAATTTTGTATGGAGTGGTTGGGATGGAAAAATAATAATTATGATTTTGTGTAAATGTATGCCATGGATTGATATCATTTTGAATGGGATGATTGTGTGTCTTGTGTGTTCTACAAAAAAAAAAAAAATTATGTAGAAAGAAAAAAAAATTGTGTTTTTGTGTGTTGCATGCACACTACTTGTTGTTAATGTGTTTGATTCTTTTATGGTTAGTGGATTTTTGGTTTAACTTTTATAAGACATTATTAGTTGCAAGTTAGTTGTTACTTTTGCAAGCTCATAGAGTTAAGACTAAATCATACATATGTTTTCCGACTCAAGTAAATTGTAGGACTTAGATTACTCATCTTCATCTTCAAGAGATGGTGTGTACTTGTTCCACCATCATTCGAACCTTGTCTTAATGTCATCCCTTGTTGAAAGGTTTCTGTTTAGGTATCAATCCATAAAAATCTTGATCTTAGTTGTTATAAGTCTTGTTATTTTCTAGAGAAAAGTAAATCAAGAGTGTGGAAGGCTAAGGAGAACTCAACGAACTCTAGGTACAAGTCGTAGTGAATTCTATAGTTGTTAGAGTAAGATAGTAGGTACCAATATTAGGGTTGCTGATTAACTATTTGTTATCAGAGTGCGCAACGGAAACATTGTGGCTAATCTTAACTGATATTGGACATTTTATTCCATTCTTAGATTTTCTCATTGGTTGTTCCTGACCTGAAGAACTGTCTTACATTGTTTTAAAAAAAATTTGAAAAAAATTAGGAATATTTTTTTATTGTAGTTTTATTTATGATGAGAGGCTTAATGAAGATATTTTTGCAAACTTTACACAAATCTTTTGCTATTGTGTAGTTTCGAGGACGAAACTATTTTAGGTGGGGAGAATGTAAGACCCGAAAATATTAATATGTAAATAAATATTTCATTTCTTTTATGCATTAGAATATTTTGACTTCATCTGTTAGAAAGTAATCTTGACTACCTATGATTTTGTATAAATAAGGAAGATTAACCCTTACATTCTTGTAACTTTCTAGTTTCGAGGACGAAACTATTTTAAGGGGGTAATAATGTAACATCCCAATATTTTATATATGTATTTTTTTAAATGATTTTCTTGACTTGTCACTTAGTTGTTCAACAATTTATATTTATGTGCGAGAAATTTCACAAAATCATGTTCCTTACTTTGGTTTATTAATTAAGTTTTCTTCCATATAGTTCATTTTTATTAATCAACTTGGTGTGACAAAAATAGGATAATCATTCCTTACATAATTTATTTTTATTCAAGTAATTTAATGATGTATTTTTATTTATAACCTATTTTAAAGTTAATAATTTATACTATATTAATTATTTTATTTTTGGTTCTTTATTTTGACATTGTCATCCACGTTCTTTTTGTGGCCTAATTGCCAAGCCATACACATTGCAACTACCTCCTAATTATTGGGTTAGTGGCATTGCAGCTGGGAGAAAGAAAAAAAAAGATAACAACCTATGTTCTTTTATTGTGGCAGAATAATAATAATTACTAGAGATTTTTTTGCATGTTTAAGCACTACAGCCAACGTGTGTATATTTGTGTCCTCTCTCTCTATGCTAATTTGTTTATTTTGTTCCTAAAATCAAGCCACACATTAACAACCTATCTGAATTCTCTCATAGATATTTTCCTTCCACTAGCTTAAATTACACGAGCCTTTCCCCTCTAATTCCATTGCATCAGTTTTGTCCCTTAACTGCACAAGTGTGTTATACGAGCCATTTCATATAATTCCTTGCCTCAATTTTCTTCCTTTATTCAAGCACCCAATTATTATTATTTCTCCTAATAGCTTTAAGTTGTAACCCCATCCATACTTTCTGGTACGACTTATATAACATAATTTTAGTATATAGATATTAGTCTCGCACATGCCATGTATCACTTTTAGAAGAAAAGAATAATCAAATCCTCCCAATTCTCTATCCCTCTAATGGTTACCTAAGATTTCATATGCCGATAACTATATCCACCCTCTTATAGCCTTCAACGCATGGGATAAAAGCATGTTTTCTTGTGGTCGTCCTGGTCGATTGGAGTTGAGTTAGCAGAGCGAAGAGTGATGCGTATAGATTTGGAGGTTATTTGACTAGGAAGGAGAGCATCTAAGCATCTAAGGTAAGGGCTCTAGTCTTGACCATGATCTAAATGAAAATGATAGGTTATGATGTTGAATTTGATATGCTTCTTGATTCGATGGTTGAGTGAAAAGATTTATTATGTTTTTATTAATTTTCTTGTAGTTGATAATTATAAGAATTGATGAGTTGCAATTTTGTTAAAGTATGTGTTTTGATGAATGTGTAAATATTGATGATTGCTTATTTGTGGAATGAAAAATGTTGTTGAGTTAAAATGATTCTCGGTGATGTATGTGAGTTAGAGGCTGTGTGCAAGTTTATTGTTTTATGTGGTTTAAGTGTCAAAAAAATAAAGAAAGAGTGCATAGCATGCATATCATTGCATTTGATGGATTCTTAAGTGCCAAATGGGGCGATTCAATGTAATATTAAGTGCCAAAAAGGGCGATTATCAAGTGTCAAATGGGGCAATTCAATGGAATATTAAGTGCCAAGAAGGGCGATTATTATATTATTTTATCAAGTGCCAAATGGGGCGATTCAATGGATTTTTAAGTGCCAAATGGGGCGATTATTATTATTATTACTTCAATGGATTTTAAGTGCCAAATGGGGTGATTATTATTATATGCCAAATGGGGCGATTCTTTATTATATGCCAAATGAGGCGATTAAAACTGTTATGCCAATTGGGGCGATATCCGGATCATTGTCTATTTGCATTTCATGCACCTGCATCGACATTGAGTCTTGAGTCTTGTGGTTGTTCTTATTATATTTTTGAGTGATGAATATTTTAAACTAAAAAGAAATGATTTTAGCACAATTCCTTGATGATGGTTGTATATTCTTATTTGATGTTATAATTTATTGTTGATTTTATTTCATGGGTGTTGAAGACTAACCCTTACAACCAACATTTTAGGTACCAAAGAAGAGATGATGTGTGCTTGATGTTTTGCTTGAAGCGTGTACGCGGGGAAACAAATTTGGGTTTTTGAATTGTAATTAAATTAGTTTAACTATTTTGTTAGGTTCTAGTTTGGAATTTATTATGCATGACTATTGTAAAAAAATATATAGGATATGTTCTAAAAGAAAGAAATAGACGTAATGTCTTGGATCAAAAATCCAGGACGTTATACATAGAGACAAGAGAGAAAAAAATTCCCATACCTACAGAGTGCTGTCACCAACCAATCATAGAAGCACATGAAAAATAAATTCCTATACTTACATGTGACAGACATGGATGCCTTCAGAGTACTATCACCAACCACATAAAGAAGCAAGGGAAAAATAAATTCCCATACTTACAAATGACAGACACAAATGTCTAAACTTCTGACTTAACATCCTTCACCCAGCTTGCACAAGCACAAGTACACATAGAAGTATCACTCCCCCTGAATATATGATCTTATGAGTGACTACTTACAGGAATATTCCATTACTCCCCCTGAATACATGCATAATGCATAGACAGAATAAATTCAGGATCTGCGCATAAAACTTTCAAGGAATATTCATTAAGTAGCAAACCTATTAGCAGATATATGCTAGCAGACCTATCAAAGGTCACACAAAAACACTTGGACTTGTACAAGTCAAACACAAAAACATGTTCCATCAAATAATAGCACATCAGTAGGAAACATGTACAACAGAAATACTGAGAAAAGTAAATTCTCAGATCATCAAGATGTTACACCATAAGTGTTAACATCTACACAGGGTCTCTCAGAGAAGTTCCAACCTTCTATAGAGCAGCTGCAGGGAACATGTACACCATCTGAGAAAAATAAATTCTCAGAACCATCATAGAGATGTTGTAGCACAAGTGCTAACATCTACACGAGTCTTCTTAGACATGTGTCGCAAATAACATGTACTTAAAAAAAATACTGAGAACCATCAAGATGTTGCAACATGAGTGTCAACATCTACACATAACCTGACATAGTTGCAAAATAAATGCAACACCAGAAAATAGCAGGTATAACATCCAGGCATACATAAAGCTGCAAGATTAGGATTAATGCAGACACATAGATACATGCAGAATAGCACATATACAGAAAGGCATAAGGAGTATAGATATACCATTTTTCTTCCCATTTTTAGTCACAAAATATGCCAAACAGTCAACAGACATCAAGGGTATCCACAACAGTGCATACCATACCAACAGTGCTGGAAAACTTCCAAAGAGCATAAACAAAAATTAGACAGATGAGATGTTTCAACATCATCTGGCACATCATTAGGCATGCATCAAAACAATACTTCTGCTAACATACAAACATCTACTTCCAATGGAATGACAGACAAACTAATCATGCAACTTGACAGCCATTAAGAGAAAACTTTATTGGCAAATCAAAAAGGATGTTTCAACATCAAAGACAACATTAGAAACATACCACCATTCTGCCAAAAACAAAATCAAAGTAGCTATCTACTCCCCCTTTTTAGCCATAAATTCTGACAAACTAAGGAGAAAACTCCACACACTTGGGTCATTACCAACAGACACATTATTACCATCCTCATGATCAGAAACCTTCTTACTTTGGAATTTTTCATTATCAGAGGCTGACTCAGCCACAAACTTTATTTTATCAGGTTGAACCAGGGATGTTGTAACATCAGACGCAACATTCGGTGCAATTGCAGTTTTAAAAGCAGACACATAAACATTTTTATCAACATCAGCAACATTCAAACTAGACTGAACAAGGTTGCCAGACTTAGTTAAAACAGGTGGAACACCAATCGACACAGTGGGAGTCACAGAAGAACTTACATTTGGAGTTTTGGGTCTCCATTCTTTCCTAGCTTGAGCAATCATACCACTGACCTTTGGTTGAACATGAGACTGAGGATATCCATACAATTTATAACAGTACGGCCTTATGTGACCATATCTACTACAATGGTGACATATCCAAGGTGATTTCTTTTTGTTTCTTGGTTGAGGGTTCAAATGTCAGACAGGATGTTGAGGCATTTGATCCAACATTACAAACTCAGTCTTCTTTTCAGGAGAAACAAACTTCTTTGTGGAAATTTTAATTTCTTTGTTCAAATTTCGATAGTCAAAGCCTATTCCTTTCATATTTCCAGATTTCTTCCCAACTTGCAGTATTTCATCTAACACATTAGAACCATTGTTCAACATCCGAACAGATTTGGACATGTTTTCTACTTTGGAATTTAACAAGGTGTTTTCCTCTCGTAGACCAGTGATGTTGGATATAAGTTTCTCTTTTTCCAGAGAAAAATCATTGATGATTACCTTCTGTTTCTCTAGTTTAGAAGATAGAAGAGTTACCTCATTTTGAAGATCAGAGTTAGTTGAAAAAAGTTTGTTCTTTTCAGCCTGCAGTTGAGCTATGATTCTATTCTGCTCTCCTTCCTTCCTTAATCACTTCTAAACTTTTGGCATAAGGCTCTTTGTAGGATTCAACCAATTCTTCATAAATGACCCCTTCATCACTAGACTCTTCATCAGACTCACATCTTCCAGTCAAAGCTGTTACATGATTGGAATTTTCAACATCATTTTTATTCCTTCTCTGAGACTCGCTGTTTCTACTGATGTCGAGTGAGATGTTTTGAACATTAGGTTTCAACTTTCTGTCCATCATCTCCAAGACTTTGTTGATTTCTCTACCAAGACGCCTAATTGCATCTAAAGTATTTTCATCCGTCCATTTCATATTGAACATCTTCCTCATCAGTGTTGGAAACGGACACTATGTTTTTCTTCTTCTTTTTTTCAGATCTACCATTGATAGCTAATTCAAAGGCTTGAAGTGACCCAATTAGTTCATCCACCTTCATGTTACTAATGTCGTGGGCTTCCTCAATGGCCGTGACTTTCTTGTCAAATCTCTTAGGTAAAGATCTTGTATGTTCCCATCCTCCATCATTTTCAGATTTTCAAGTGAGTCAACCGAGTTATCAATGTCAAGAATGTTCATGTAATAGTCTTGTATGTTCCCATCCTCCATCATTTTCAGATTTTCAAACTTGGTAGTGAAAAGTTGAAGTCTTGAACTTTTCAGTTTAGATGTACCTTCGTGAGCAGTTTTGAGAATTTCCCAAGCATCCTTAGCCAGAGTGCATTGCTTGATCAGTCTGAACATATTCTTCTCCACTCCATGGAATAAAGCGTTCAATGCCTTGGAGTTTCCATCTTCTTCCTTGGACCACTCTTCTTCTGGTTTCAGATCAGCTGTCTTGTTTCCATCTTTGTCAAGCACAACAGGATGTTTCCAACCCTTCAGAACTGCTTTCCATGTCTTGCTATCTATAGATTTGAGGAAAGCACTCATGTGTGATTTCCAATCATCATAGTTGGAGCCATCCAACAAAGGGGGTCTGTTTACAAATCCACCTTCCTTGTCCATTGTGCCAGAATAGAACTTCCCTGGAGCTCACCCTAAAACAGGAAGGGTGCCTGCTCTGATGTCAATTGTAATTCTAGCGCACTTGTTTTAATATGTTCTGTCAGATGTTTTAACGTTTGCAATGTTCCGTTTAATTTTCCAACATCACGTGATAAACAGAAACAAAAACAAGAAAATAAATGACAGGAAAGTAAAGAACACAATCAGTTTGTTGACCAAGTTTGGTGACAAACATACATACGTCTGGGGGCTCCAAGCTAGGAAGGAAATCCACTAGTGTAGTCCTTATTCAATAACTATCAGCAAACTCCTCGTTTACACTATATGACCTAGGACCTACCCGTCTAGACTTCAACCTAGGAACTCCTATATCTGAGATCCCATCTCACTATCCTACTGGTCAGTCACAGCCCCTATGACCTATCAGACCTAAACCAAAACAAAAGTAGAAGTTACATTCCAACACAAACAACTATCACCTTGTTTCAACATCATCTGAGATGTTTCAACATCATCTGGCACATCATTAGGCATGCATCAAAACAATACTTCTGCTAACATACAAACATCTACTTCCAATGGAATGACAGACAAACTAATCATGCAACTTGACAGCCATTACGAGAAAACTTTATTGGCAAATCAAAAAGGATGTTTCAACATCAAAGACAACATTAGAAACATACCACCATTCTGCCAAAAACAAAATCAAAGTAGCTATCTACTCCCCCTTTTTAGCCATAAATTCTGACAAACTAAGGAGAAAACTCCACACACTTGGGTCATTACCAACAGACACATTATTACCATCCTCATGATCAGAAACCTTCTTACTTTGGAATTTTTCATTATCAGAGGCTGACTCAGCCACAAACTTTATTTTATCAGGTTGAACCAGGGATGTTGTAACATCAGACGCAACATTCGGTGCAATTGCAGTTTTAAAAGCAGACACATAAACATTTTTATCAACATCAGCAACATTCAAACTAGACTGAACAAGGTTGCCAGACTTAGTTAAAACAGGTGGAACACCAATCGACACAGTGGGAGTCACAGAAGAACTTACATTTGGAGTTTTGGGTCTCCATTCTTTCCTAGCTTGAGCAATCATACCACTGACCTTTGGTTGAACATGAGACTGAGGATATCCATACAATTTATAATAGTACGGCCTTATGTGACCATATCTACTACAATGGTGACATATCCAAGGTGATTTCTTTTTGTTTCTTGGTTGAGGGTTCAAATGTCAGACAGGATGTTGAGGCATTTGATCCAACATTACAAACTCAGTCTTCTTTTCAGGAGAAACAAACTTCTTTGTGGAAATTTTAATTTCTTTGTTCAAATTTCGATAGTCAAAGCCTATTCCTTTCATATTTCCAGATTTCTTCCCAACTTGCAGTATTTCATCTAACACATTAGAACCATTGTTCAACATCCGAACAGATTTGGACATGTTTTCTACTTTGGAATTTAACAAGGTGTTTTCCTCTCGTAGACCAGTGATGTTGGATATAAGTTTCTCTTTTTCCAGAGAAAAATCATTGATGATTACCTTCTGTTTCTCTAGTTTAGAAGATAGAAGAGTTACCTCATTTTGAAGATCAGAGTTAGTTGAAAAAAGTTTGTTCTTTTCAGCCTGCAGTTGAGCTATGATTCTATTCTGCTCTCCTTCCTTCCTTAATCACTTCTAAACTTTTGGCATAAGGCTCTTTGTAGGATTCAACCAATTCTTCATAAATGACCCCTTCATCACTAGACTCTTCATCAGACTCACATCTTCCAGTCAAAGTTGTTACATGATTGGAATTTTCAACATCATTTTTATTCCTTCTTTGAGACTCGCTGTTTCTACTGATGTCGAGTGAGATGTTTTGAACATTAGGTTTCAACTTTCTGTCCATCATCTCCAAGACTTTGTTGATTTCTCTACCAAGACGCCTAATTGCATCTAAAGTATTTTCATCCGTCCATTTCATATTGAACATCTTCCTCATCAGTGTTGGAAACGGACACTATGTTTTTCTTCTTCTTTTTTTCAGATCTACCATTGATAGCTAATTCAAAGGCTTGAAGTGACCCAATTAGTTCATCCACCTTCATGTTACTAATGTCGTGGGCTTCCTCAATGGCCGTGACTTTCTTGTCAAATCTCTTAGGTAAAGATCTTGTATGTTCCCATCCTCCATCATTTTCAGATTTTCAAGTGAGTCAACCGAGTTATCAATGTCAAGAATGTTCATGTAATAGTCTTGTATGTTCCCATCCTCCATCATTTTCAGATTTTCAAACTTGGTAGTGAAAAGTTGAAGTCTTGAACTTTTCAGTTTAGATGTACCTTCGTGAGCAGTTTTGAGAATTTCCCAAGCATCCTTAGCCAGAGTGCATTGCTTGATCAGTCTGAACATATTCTTCTCCACTCCATGGAATAAAGCGTTCAATGCCTTGGAGTTTCCATCTTCTTCCTTGGACCACTCTTCTTCTGGTTTCAGATCAGCTGTCTTGTTTCCATCTTTGTCAAGCACAACAGGATGTTTCCAACCCTTCAGAACTGCTTTCCATGTCTTGCTATCTATAGATTTGAGGAAAGCACTCATGTGTGATTTCCAATCATCATAGTTGGAGCCATCCAACAAAGGGGGTCTGTTTACAAATCCACCTTCCTTGTCCATTGTGCCAGAATAGAACTTCCCTGGAGCTCACCCTAAAACAGGAAGGGTGCCTGCTCTGATGTCAATTGTAATTCTAGCGCACTTGTTTTAATATGTTCTGTCAGATGTTTTAACGTTTGCAATGTTCCGTTTAATTTTCCAACATCACGTGATAAACAGAAACAAAAACAAGAAAATAAATGACAGGAAAGTAAAGAACACAATCAGTTTGTTGACCAAGTTTGGTGACAAACATACATACGTCTGGGGGCTCCAAGCTAGGAAGGAAATCCACTAGTGTAGTCCTTATTCAATAACTATCAGCAAACTCCTCGTTTACACTATATGACCTAGGACCTACCCGTCTAGACTTCAACCTAGGAACTCCTATATCTGAGATCCCATCTCACTATCCTACTGGTCAGTCACAGCCCCTATGACCTATCAGACCTAAACCAAAACAAAAGTAGAAGTTACATTCCAACACAAACAACTATCACCTTGTTTCAACATCATCTGAGATGTTTCAACATCATCTGGCACATCATTAGGCATGCATCAAAACAATACTTCTGCTAACATACAAACATCTACTTCCAATGGAATGACAGACAAACTAATCATGCAACTTGACAGCCATTACGAGAAAACTTTATTGGCAAATCAAAAAGGATGTTTCAACATCAAAGACAACATTAGAAACATACCACCATTCTGCCAAAAACAAAATCAAAGTAGCTATCTACTCCCCCTTTTTAGCCATAAATTCTGACAAACTAAGGAGAAAACTCCACACACTTGGGTCATTACCAACAGACACATTATTACCATCCTCATGATCAGAAACCTTCTTACTTTGGAATTTTTCATTATCAGAGGCTGACTCAGCCACAAACTTTATTTTATCAGGTTGAACCAGGGATGTTGTAACATCAGACGCAACATTCGGTGCAATTGCAGTTTTAAAAGCAGACACATAAACATTTTTATCAACATCAGCAACATTCAAACTAGACTGAACAAGGTTGCCAGACTTAGTTAAAACAGGTGGAACACCAATCGACACAGTGGGAGTCACAGAAGAACTTACATTTGGAGTTTTGGGTCTCCATTCTTTCCTAGCTTGAGCAATCATACCACTGACCTTTGGTTGAACATGAGACTGAGGATATCCATACAATTTATAACAGTACGGCCTTATGTGACCATATCTACTACAATGGTGACATATCCAAGGTGATTTCTTTTTGTTTCTTGGTTGAGGGTTCAAATGTCAGACAGGATGTTGAGGCATTTGATCCAACATTACAAACTCAGTCTTCTTTTCAGGAGAAACAAACTTCTTTGTGGAAATTTTAATTTCTTTGTTCAAATTTCGATAGTCAAAGCCTATTCCTTTCATATTTCCAGATTTCTTCCCAACTTGCAGTATTTCATCTAACACATTAGAACCATTGTTCAACATCCGAACAGATTTGGACATGTTTTCTACTTTGGAATTTAACAAGGTGTTTTCCTCTCGTAGACCAGTGATGTTGGATATAAGTTTCTCTTTTTCCAGAGAAAAATCATTGATGATTACCTTCTGTTTCTCTAGTTTAGAAGATAGAAGAGTTACCTCATTTTGAAGATCAGAGTTAGTTGAAAAAAGTTTGTTCTTTTCAGCCTGCAGTTGAGCTATGATTCTATTCTGCTCTCCTTCCTTCCTTAATCACTTCTAAACTTTTGGCATAAGGCTCTTTGTAGGATTCAACCAATTCTTCATAAATGACCCCTTCATCACTAGATTCTTCATCAGACTCACATCTTCCAGTCAAAGTTGTTACATGATTGGAATTTTCAACATCATTTTTATTCCTTCTTTGAGACTCGCTGTTTCTACTGATGTCGAGTGAGATGTTTTGAACATTAGGTTTCAACTTTCTGTCCATCATCTCCAAGACTTTGTTGATTTCTCTACCAAGACGCCTAATTGCATCTAAAGTATTTTCATCCGTCCATTTCATATTGAACATCTTCCTCATCAGTGTTGGAAACGAACACTATGTTTTTCTTCTTCTTTTTTTTCAGATCTACCATTGATAGCTAATTCAAAGGCTTGAAGTGACCCAATTAGTTCATCCACCTTCATGTTACTAATGTCGTGGGCTTCCTCAATGGCCGTGACTTTCTTGTCAAATCTCTTAGGTAAAGATCTTGTATGTTCCCATCCTCCATCATTTTCAGATTTTCAAGTGAGTCAACCGAGTTATCAATGTCAAGAATGTTCATGTAATAGTCTTGTATGTTCCCATCCTCCATCATTTTCAGATTTTCAAACTTGGTAGTGAAAAGTTGAAGTCTTGAACTTTTCAGTTTAGATGTACCTTCGTGAGCAGTTTTGAGAATTTCCCAAGCATCCTTAGCCAGAGTGCATTGCTTGATCAGTCTGAACATATTCTTCTCCACTCCATGGAATAAAGCGTTCAATGCCTTGGAGTTTCCATCTTCTTCCTTGGACCACTCTTCTTCTGGTTTCAGATCAGCTGTCTTGTTTCCATCTTTGTCAAGCACAACAGGATGTTTCCAACCCTTCAGAACTGCTTTCCATGTCTTGCTATCTATAGATTTGAGGAAAGCACTCATGTGTGATTTCCAATCATCATAGTTGGAGCCATCCAACAAAGGGGGTCTGTTTACAAATCCACCTTCCTTGTCCATTGTGCCAGAATAGAACTTCCCTGGAGCTCACCCTAAAACAGGAAGGGTGCCTGCTCTGATGTCAATTGTAATTCTAGCGCACTTGTTTTAATATGTTCTGTCAGATGTTTTAACGTTTGCAATGTTCCGTTTAATTTTCCAACATCACGTGATAAACAGAAACAAAAACAAGAAAATAAATGACAGGAAAGTAAAGAACACAATCAGTTTGTTGACCAAGTTTGGTGACAAACATACATACGTCTGGGGGCTCCAAGCTAGGAAGGAAATCCACTAGTGTAGTCCTTATTCAATAACTATCAGCAAACTCCTCGTTTACACTATATGACCTAGGACCTACCCGTCTAGACTTCAACCTAGGAACTCCTATATCTGAGATCCCATCTCACTATCCTACTGGTCAGTCACAGCCCCTATGACCTATCAGACCTAAACCAAAACAAAAGTAGAAGTTACATTCCAACACAAACAACTATCACCTTGTTTCAACATCATCTGAGATGTTTCAACATCATCTGGCACATCATTAGGCATGCATCAAAACAATACTTCTGCTAACATACAAACATCTACTTCCAATGGAATGACAGACAAACTAATCATGCAACTTGACAGCCATTACGAGAAAACTTTATTGGCAAATCAAAAAGGATGTTTCAACATCAAAGACAACATTAGAAACATACCACCATTCTGCCAAAAACAAAATCAAAGTAGCTATCTACTCCCCCTTTTTAGCCATAAATTCTGACAAACTAAGGAGAAAACTCCACACACTTGGGTCATTACCAACAGACACATTATTACCATCCTCATGATCAGAAACCTTCTTACTTTGGAATTTTTCATTATCAGAGGCTGACTCAGCCACAAACTTTATTTTATCAGGTTGAACCAGGGATGTTGTAACATCAGACGCAACATTCGGTGCAATTGCAGTTTTAAAAGCAGACACATAAACATTTTTATCAACATCAGCAACATTCAAACTAGACTGAACAAGGTTGCCAGACTTAGTTAAAACAGGTGGAACACCAATCGACACAGTGGGAGTCACAGAAGAACTTACATTTGGAGTTTTGGGTCTCCATTCTTTCCTAGCTTGAGCAATCATACCACTGACCTTTGGTTGAACATGAGACTGAGGATATCCATACAATTTATAACAGTACGGCCTTATGTGACCATATCTACTACAATGGTGACATATCCAAGGTGATTTCTTTTTGTTTCTTGGTTGAGGGTTCAAATGTCGGACAGGATGTTGAGGCATTTGATCCAACATTACAAACTCAGTCTTCTTTTCAGGAGAAACAAACTTCTTTGTGGAAATTTTAATTTCTTTGTTCAAATTTCGATAGTCAAAGCCTATTCCTTTCATATTTCCAGATTTCTTCCCAACTTGCAGTATTTCATCTAACACATTAGAACCATTGTTCAACATCCGAACAGATTTGGACATGTTTTCTACTTTGGAATTTAACAAGGTGTTTTCCTCTCGTAGACCAGTGATGTTGGATATAAGTTTCTCTTTTTCCAGAGAAAAATCATTGATGATTACCTTCTGTTTCTCTAGTTTAGAAGATAGAAGAGTTACCTCATTTTGAAGATCAGAGTTAGTTGAAAAAAGTTTGTTCTTTTCAGCCTGCAGTTGAGCTATGATTCTATTCTGCTCTCCTTCCTTCCTTAATCACTTCTAAACTTTTGGCATAAGGCTCTTTGTAGGATTCAACCAATTCTTCATAAATGACCCCTTCATCACTAGATTCTTCATCAGACTCACATCTTCCAGTCAAAGTTGTTACATGATTGGAATTTTCAACATCATTTTTATTCCTTCTTTGAGACTCGCTGTTTCTACTGATGTCGAGTGAGATGTTTTGAACATTAGGTTTCAACTTTCTGTCCATCATCTCCAAGACTTTGTTGATTTCTCTACCAAGACGCCTAATTGCATCTAAAGTATTTTCATCCGTCCATTTCATATTGAACATCTTCCTCATCAGTGTTGGAAACGAACACTATGTTTTTCTTCTTCTTTTTTTTCAGATCTACCATTGATAGCTAATTCAAAGGCTTGAAGTGACCCAATTAGTTCATCCACCTTCATGTTACTAATGTCGTGGGCTTCCTCAATGGCCGTGACTTTCTTGTCAAATCTCTTAGGTAAAGATCTTGTATGTTCCCATCCTCCATCATTTTCAGATTTTCAAGTGAGTCAACCGAGTTATCAATGTCAAGAATGTTCATGTAATAGTCTTGTATGTTCCCATCCTCCATCATTTTCAGATTTTCAAACTTGGTAGTGAAAAGTTGAAGTCTTGAACTTTTCAGTTTAGATATACCTTCGTGAGCAGTTTTGAGAATTTCCCAAGCATCCTTAGCCAGAGTGCATTGCTTGATCAGTCTGAACATATTCTTCTCCACTCCATGGAATAAAGCGTTCAATGCCTTGGAGTTTCCATCTTCTTCCTTGGACCACTCTTCTTCTGGTTTCAGATCAGCTGTCTTGTTTCCATCTTTGTCAAGCACAACATGATGTTTCCAACCCTTCAGAACTGCTTTCCATGTCTTGCTATCTATAGATTTGAGGAAAGCACTCATGTGTGATTTCCAATCATCATAGTTGAAGCCATCCAACAAAGGGGGTCTGTTTACAAATCCACCTTCCTTGTCCATTGTGCCAGAATAGAACTTCCCTGGAGCTCACCCTAAAACAGGAAGGGTGCCTGCTCTGATGTCAATTGTAATTCTAGCGCACTTGTTTTAATATGTTCTGTCAGATGTTTTAACGTTTGCAATGTTTCGTTTAATTTTCCAACATCACGTGATAAACAGAAACAAAAACAAGAAAATAAATGACAGGAAAGTAAAGAACACAATGAGTTTGTTGACCAAGTTTGGTGACAAACATACATACGTCTGGGGGCTCCAAGCTAGGAAGGAAATCCACTAGTGTAGTCCTTATTCAATAACTATCAGCAAACTCCTCGTTTACACTATACGACCTAGGACCTACCCGTCTAGACTTCAACCTAGGAACTCCTATATCTGAGATCCCATCTCACTATCCTACTGGTCAGTCACAGCCCCTATGACCTATCAGACCTAAACCAAAACAAAAGTAGAAGTTACATTCCAACACAAACAACTATCACCTTGTTTCACAACTTCAGTGTAGTGCACAAGAGTATCAAACTCACATAGACAGTCCTAAACAAGTATCACAGGCGATACAAGAAAGGCACACAGTAAAGATTCTAAACTTGCATCAACATGATACAAGAGCAGAATACATGTAGACTCAAAACCCTAAAAATCTAAACTTTTTAGTATGACGGCTTGAATGATCAATTAGGTCTTAAAGTCTTGTTTATATATTGAAGAAGCTTGGGCTAAATACTTCGTTGGGCCTCAGTATGAAGCAGATCGGTTCAGCTAATCTGCAAAACAGAATTCAGGAAAAAATCTGGAAAGTCCTAAAATGTCGGAACATTTATAGGATCGTTCCAGCTAATAACAAATATTTCCTAAAATATAAAATCTACTTTAGAAATATTCCACAGCTGATTCTGTATAGATATGCGCGTTGCTTAGACAATAAGATAATGAAATATTGTTTCCTTAAACAATAAAGGGCGCACGTACATATAGGCAAGAACCCAGACACACTGAACCGTGTCAGGATGTTGGAACATTGTATCCAACATCTTACAAGTTGCCTAACCACATGTTGAAACATTAGTTCCAACTTACATAACAATGATATTTGTTTTAGCAATAATGCAACCAACATAAATACCCAACATATATAATGTTCAATTCATACCAACAACCCTCTTCTCTTCTCAGACTCAACACACTAAGAACCAATATGGAATAATAATAAAAAGAGAGGTATTTTTGAATATAAGATTCACAAGTTCAATTTTCTTCTTCTTCTTGGTGCCAAGTATCGAACAAGGTACCACATGTTGCTTCTCAACCAAGTGGGGTCTCTTGGGAAACTGGCAGTAACAATTACTACAAACTCATTTAACCAGAGATTTGTGTATTCAAACCGTAGATAAAAACAATGTTGTACAACAAAAATGTTGTCCAAATAACATTTTCTTATCTTGATTAGCTTTTATATAGAAATGACAGGAGATAGATTTAAACTTATCACCGTCTCCTAAATGACTTTTGTCCTAGATCAAGTCCGAGAAATATGAAGTTTTTCATTAATTTTAGAATTTCCTTTGTTTATTTTCTATTTTTTAGTAAATTGATATTTTCAACTCCCGCCATTTTGTTCTACAGAGAAATAGTCTAGACATGACAGTTAACTGTTGAGCCCACATGCATTTAATTTTTCACTTCAGTACACCAAAAAAAAATGTATAAAAAAACCCGCTTGGGTTGGTCTGGTCGTATTGGCTTGGGATCTGGGAGTGTGTTTCTCTTCAAGGTCTTAGGTTCGATTCTTTCCCGTGTCCATTTAGGTACAAAGTTCACCAAGCTTAAACATGCAACATTTGCTGGTTGAAAAATAAAACTAAAGATGTGATGAATGTCATAATCAAGTAGGGAGGAGATAAACAATTGTTTGTTACATAGTGCATAAAGAAGTACTCCTGAGATCACTCACTTGAAGTCACCAATAATGTTCAATGTATTAATATTAATCACTTATAAGAGACACTATGGTTTAACTCCAACAGAAAAAAGAAACACTCACAATTATTTAAAGCATCTATATTATAGTAGTGACTACTATAACATATAGGAATGGTGTTTCAAATCTGCCTGAGGATTGGGTGGCTCAGCTCATTTGAGTTCATGGTTAAAAAGTTGAAAGTCCAGAGTTGGTTGCCAAAGATTGTTTTGGGAGAAAAGTGACTTCTTTAACTATTAATAAATGTGAAAATTTGTTTTGTTGGCATGATGTTAAACTAGAAAAAAATCAATTTCTTTTGAACTTTTAAAATATGTGAAGGATATTAAGTTATTTTAGTATTTTCATATTTTAAGTTATGAAGTCCCAAATAGGATGGTCCATAGACTTTTTGAATCTTTATATACTAATGTGCACTATGTGCTTTTAGACAAGTTAGTGGAGCCAATTTCTTGCACAATTATGAATTGCAAGAGATTCGTTTGCTAATTTGCCTTTTATGTTTGATAATTTCACATTAGAATAAACTTTTTCTATTTAAATTTAAAAAAATAAATTTAAAAAAAAGGTTGTGGGATTTTTTCAACAATACTAGTTTAACTTTTCATGAATATCTACATGCTTCGAAGGGCTTTTCTGTAAGTTAATTATCATAAATTTTTCATTAATATCTACAATTTTACGTCATTTCCGCTTCATTGTTATGACTCATACATGTGGATAACTTAAGATTCACAGGAAGTGGGGTAGAAATTGGCTTTCACTCTTGCATGTTGAAGTACTGCAAGGCTTTCTTTAAATAATCCTTTTGAGAAAGCCAAATCTTCCAGTCTCGGTGAATTTGCTTCCTTAAAATCTTGTTTGATGGTCCTAAGTCTTTTATATCGAACTCCTTAGTCAATTGTACCTTTAACTTTTGGATTTGTTGGGAGCTACCACCAACATGTTGTCCAAATATAACAGGAAAATGATAAAATCATTATCATCAAACCTTTTGTAGCGTGCACAATGGTCTGAACTCAGTCTATTGTAATTGAGGCTACTCATAAATGAATGAAATCTCTTGTACCAAGATCTGAGCACCTCCTGTAGACTGTATAGAGATTTGATCAACCTACAAACCAAGTTTTCTTTTCCTTCTTCATTGAATCTTTCTAGTCGGAGTATATCTGGATACCCATTTGTTAGATATGAAGAATTGAAGAGTTTCCTATATTGTCAGGGTATGAAGAGTTTATATTTGGTATTTGGTATTTTGTGCAGACTGCTTATTACTTTAAGCAAAAATTGAAGAGTTTATAAGGTCTCAGGATTTGAAGAAACATGATGAAGGCCTCAACATACAAAGTACAATTCAAACCACAGATACTGCAGAAATGTTGATTGATTAGGAAAAATATTGGAGTTTCCTATCTTTTCAAATGAAATATCGACTATCACCATGTCCATCCACATAAAGTTAGATGCGAACTTAAATTAATTTTATCTTATTCTTTTTCGTGATAGAATTTTGCTTATGATAGAATTTTGTTTATACCTCCAATAGCTTTTGATTCATCTGAATATATTGCCCTTTTTGCTGCAATTATTTGCGTATGATACAGTTAACACAAGAGCCTCTCATCAATGCATGGTAAAAAGCATAAACTCCATAAAAGCACCATGTCATTGATAGTTGAATAATAAAACTAGAGGTTCGGCAATAAATCAAAAGCCACGAAAACATATATACAACCAGAAGTTTCTTCAATCCAAATTCAGACGAACTAAAAATTTCAAATTTAGTAGTGAGCCGCTTGATTGGCTTCTCTTCTAACATGCGAAAAAACAATACTAATAAAACATGAAATTAAGTGTTGCATGTTGAGGGCTTCAATCATATTAGCTAAGTCTGAACTTGCCTCAACATTTTGAAACAACATGCCTTTGGTAAATTCCATACCCAACAACAAGCCAGACCTTCTGCAGTATACGAGTCCGAGACCAACAAATTATACCAGTAGCGAAGAGGCGAACAATTTATCCCTTTATTGAACAAAGAGGATTTAGCTAGTATCATGTTATGCAAAATACGCCAAACTAAGTGGATGTGTCGAGGGGCAGTTTTGATTTTCAACAATTAATTCCACACTACACTATTAAGGGAAGTATGTGATGCTTTTTTTCTCACATTATTTTGATTTATCATAACTTTCCAAACCAAATGAAATCATTGTTTTGACATTTTCAAAATTTCTAAAAATGCTCAATCTTCAATATGCAATTATATTTCTTGTGTTTGTGGTTGATTATGAAATGTTTTAGGGTGAAAAGTGACTTCTCTATCCCTTAATAATTCTAAAGATTTGTTTTATTGGGATGATGTTAAAACAATAAACTTATTTTCAGTTTATTTTGAACTTTTGAAGTATACAAGAAATTGTTATTATTTTAGTATTTTGAAGTATACAAGAAATTGTTATTTTTTTTAGTATTATTCTCATATTCCAAAACTTAAAAGTCCCACATGGTATGGTTTAGAGAGTTTGTATATGAAATTGCGACACTCATTTTGAAACGGATGGAGTATATAATAACGTGTAAGGTGAGAATACATATGAGCTTGTAAGAGTAATAATATCTGTAAGCATGGTTATCAAAATCGGGACTTTACTTCAAGTCGAAAGGGAGTAGCAAAACCGGGACTCGTGAAATCGCAATCAAAATCGAAGGATTTTACTCAAGGACTTTTGTAGAATCGATGTAGGATAGGAAAGTCGGGACTCGTAAAATCGCAATCAAAATCGAGGATTGTACCAAAACAAAAATAATGTTAAATATATGCTATAAATTGCATTTAGTCATAAACGACTAAAGTTCAAAGTCCACAAAATACATATACATAAATGTGTGGGGGAAGTGAAAGAATGAAAAATTTTAGCCTTTTGGGTATTTATAGAACGGGTCATGAATTCAAATCGGGTCAATTTACGAACTGGGTCAAAAATTAACCCTTATCAAAAAATGAACAAAATCCTTCAAAATCCATCAAAATCCTGTGATTTTGAATGGATTTTACGATTTTGTGCGATTTTGATAGGATTTTGTCTGTTTTTGGGACTTTGCTATGGATTTGAGTCGTTGAAGCTACACAAAGTCGTAAAAACCAAGATTTTGGGATTAAGTCGGGTTTTTGATAACAATGTCTGTAAGCATAATTGCAAGAGTTTATTTTACGTTCATTAAATTAATTTGATAGTTTATTTTTATTACCTTTAATTAATTTGATAGTTTATTTTTATTACCTTTAATTTTTAATTTGATAGTTTATTACCTTTAATTTAAAATATTTTATTTACTATTTTATCCTTTTTTATATTATTTAAATTTTTAAATAATAAAATGATTAAATTCTATTAATATGTGAACTAAATCACTACAATTTGAACAATATTATTATACATTATATCTTCTAAAATAAATATTATACACAATAAATAAAAGTATATTTTAATTTCATTTACCAAAAAAAAAACCCACATGGGTTGGCCTAGTGGTATTGGATGATTGAGATCTTGGAGTTTGCTCCTCCCAAATTCTCATCTTCGATTCTCTGGTGTCAATTTAAATGGGTTAATTAAACTAAAAAAATTATTTTCCAAAAATACTAAATTTTATATCCTTAATTTAAAGTTATGCAATACTTAGAATTAATGTATACAATCTGTAAATAATTTAATCACATACTGTATTCTTTAGTAAATATTACAAATTTACCACTCCGCTCTTTTACACTTGGATGTATTCATTAGTTTTAGAAAATTGCTGTTAACACATCTTGTTAGGCTGAGAAACACATGTAAAATATGAAATTGCCCCTCGGCAATTAACTGCTGAGGAATTCAAAAATCGGCTGCAGTTAACTATCGATAAAAACCTTGGTAGTTAACTACTGCCGGTTCCATCGGCAGTTAACTGCCGAGGAAAACAATTATGCAGACAGTGGGTTCTGCATAACTCAACCTAGCCATTTTTCGGCCGGTTTTTACCTGTAATTCATCCAGAGCATTTCCAGAGGCAATATTAGTCGTACAACATTTGTACTCAGTCATAAACAAGAAAAATACATTATCTTTTACAATTGTCCATAATTAAAACAAACCGACATTTGGTTCAAAGTACACAAAAGTTTGAAATTCATCAAAACGTTACATAGTGTCCATAATTAAACAACACATTACAACTCATTACATATCATTAAATTAAATTCCTACTTACATTCAACGCAATTGCATATGGAACGAACATATATATATATATATATATATATATATATATATATATATATATATATATATATATAATATTATTTTCCACCATATTCCGAAACATAAATCCGACGTCGCTATCGTCTTCAATAAGCCAAGGCATATAGCTTGCCGTTTTCTATGCGTATTAATCTCTATCTTCTCGTAGGTCTATGGATGGAATTTGACCAAACAAGTGACATGTATATTGATTTTCACCAAGATGCTCAAAATAAGTGTTAAGTTGTGCCATCAAATCATCAAGAGAGTCGGTCGGCGTTATCATAACCTTAACTGTCTTTTTAAAAGCGGAGTACCTAACACGGCCTTCAATTTTTGCAACCTCATACATTTTTCACTCGACAAAAGCTTTAAGAAAAAAAATCATACATTAGAACAAAATTAAATGAAATGTAATATCGAATAAATCAAATGCGTAAACATTAATAAGTATTGCACTAGTTTCATTACATAAAAGTCATATTATCATATATATCAATATAAATTACATAATGTTACTTATATATTGGCCACAAAAAATTGGCGTTACAATTTCGACCCCAAAATATACGTCGGTGTAATTTCTACCAAAAAAAGGACTAACACCGACAAAAAACTCACTCATTAAAGATCAAGTGATTGGGGAAGAGCAAGTGAAATAGAATCTTCCTCATCTTTCGCAATAACTTCAAATTGTTGCTTTGGTTTTTTGGGAGTGCCCAACAAAATAGGCGCCGCTTTGTTTGACTCCTTTTGTGGTTGCGGCGGTTTGTTTCCATTTTCAATAATCATGAGCTTTCGGAACAACTCATGTTGATCCAAATACTCATCTTCCCATGTCATCGCATCTTCATTCTTGTGATTGTGCCACTCCGTAGATGATGGAGGTAGTGGACAACCATCCTTCAAAAAAATAAGCACGAAATGATTCGGAATTACCCCAAGGCACATGATGGGAGTTTTTTGCTTACCTGACGGTGGTGGCCCTCTTAGTGGGAAAAAAGATTCCGATTTTCCAATTTCAAGATTTGTCAACACGACCACACACCTTTTGTAATAATTAGCAACAAGATGTGCACAACCTTTAATATTTGCGGGAGGATGTAAAGAATCTTTGCTAGTTTAAACAATGGATTGATATGGCCTTGAACTGGATATGGAATCAACATAGCATGTGGCTTTTTATTATCAGTAAAATAACTCATCTTTGATGAAACCTGTAATAGAGAGAATTGTATAATAATAACTATGTTTTAAATGTGTTTGAAAAACAAGGGAAAGATGTATGTTCTTTTATAGAGAGAATTGGTTGAAGAAGAGATACAAACACAAAAATAATAATATGATGTCATTGATATTGCTTTACAGATGAGTAATGCCCATGCTATCCAAGAAAAAGATGTTAAACATAATGTACAATAATGTTTTGTGAAGGAATATTAATAGACCAGAACTAAGTTGAAATACCACCAGTAGATATATTAGTATTAGTTTCAGTCCTTATCAAAACCAGAACTAAGTTGTGAGGTATTTTTGGTAAACCAGAGCTATTTTTAAGTAAATCAAGGTATCCTCGCGTCCTCATCAAAAATGTTAGTTTCAGTCCTTATCAAAAATGTTAAAATTTATTTCTAGGGGTTTCAGTCCTTTCAAGGTTATTTTAACATTTTTTTTGTGTTCATTAGGTGTTAGATTAGTGGTAAGAGTTCGACAATGTAATTTTTGTCTCTCTGCGCGCACTCATACACCATATCAGCTTTGCTCCTTGAAAATAGTCGCATCCACATTGCATTTTATCTCCCCTTCTGCCCACTTGCACCATCGGATCAGACCTTGATTGGTTGTTGCACTACTGCCTTGCTCTCCCCTTGCTGCTTACTTTTTGCTGTCACGGATCTGTTGCCATTGCAGCAACACATTCTACGCCGTGTGAACTGACAAGCGCAGATGAGCTTCAACATCATGGATAATGTGCCAAAGACCCGCTGTGCTCCACACCGGTTCTAGCTTATTACACCCGGAAAAACATGTCAATCATTTTCATACGAATTTTCACAGAACATGCAGTGGTCACTACAATGAAACCTTTTGCACCTAAGATTACCATGTCAAAAGAATGTTGATACTACTGATGATGAAGCTGTTACAGTATTTATAAACTATTAAACTAATTTTCAAAGTCTTATCAATAGCATGTCATTTAGAAAAAGTGAAGGAAGACCTTACTGCTCAAATAACACTTACAAATATATATACATATACCTCCTTCAAATCTAGGCCTAGCTTTCTTACCACCTAATCAATTCTTGAAGTTATGAACAACAACCAAGTCATTTTTCACTCAGTGAGAACAACTACATAGAGCAAATCACCTCATAATGTTCTATCATACACCATATTTTCGGTCAAACTCGTTAATTTACAAATATTTTTTTACCATTAAACAAAATCCTGAAAATTATAATAAAATATATTTTCACATCATTAAAAAAAATGACAAGTCATGACAAATAAACTTCAAATCGAGCTGTGCGAAAAAAATTAAAACTTGTGGAATAGTAGGACTAAATTAAAGAATTTAGAAATTAGAGACTAAAATTATAGTTTATTTGAAATTAGGGAACCAAAAATACATTTAAATAATTTTTTTATCAATTTAAAATATTGGGAATTGATATTATTTTACAATTTGCAACGTAAAGAAATATCATGACAATGTCTAAAAAAAATTGAAAGATTGAGTAACAATGGAAAATATAAAAAAATAAAATAAAAAGAGAGGTATTTTGAAATACCTCATAAATACTTCAATTTTCCTTCTTCTTTCTCTTGGTGCCAGTCTCGAACTGTGTACCTTAAGGGTGTGTTTGGATTGAGGGTTTAGGAGGGGAATGGAGGGGAGGGCTCACTTTTATTTTTTAAATTACGAACAATGTAAAATGTTTTTTTAAAATAAATTATGTGTTTTTGAAGTATTATATGATCATTTATCATGTTTTTAATTTTCTAAAGATCATTATATAATGTCCGTATTTTAAAAAAGAAAAGTAAGCCCTCCCCTCCCGAATTCCCCTCCTAAACCCTCAATCCAAACACACCCTAAAGGTGAAGTGTAACCTTACAACCATTTGGCTTCACAGGAAACTTGGCAACATTTTAACTACACAAATGTAGTTAACTTCAAGTTTGTGCTTTTTTGTGTTTCCAATTTTGTAGTGGGGCCTGTATGCATAGAATTTGTTCGTTTTCTGTTGGATTGTTATGGGCTGAGATAAAAAACATGCAATACGAAATATTTAGGGATAAACTATCATTTTTTTTTCACAAACTAAAATGAGATATATTAATAACGCCGGCTATACACCCTGCACAAGACGTACAAAGAGTGGATTACTGGTAAATATTTACATGTACAAAGTGCCAGAACACAGGCACCTCCCTACCAACAAACAAAATAATTCAAAGAGGAACACCCATACAAAGAAGCGGATGTGTCCACCAATCATACCAGCTATAACTAAAAGATGTATACTTTGCTTTCATCCATAAAAAAGAATAGCGTTTAACTTTGTCAAGTAAACCGTGAGTATCGAAAGGCTCGTTTTGAAAAATGCATTTATTCCGATTCTTCCAAATAACCCACACACAATAATACCAGATACCTTGCAGGAAAGCATGAGTGCATCTAGGAAGTCCCGCCATATAACAAAAATGATTGTGGTGATCGCGTAACTCAAAGTGATGCACCAAATACAAACCTAACCATGAACAAACAGAATACCATAAAGTGAGTGATGTACCATAAAAACATTGATTCATCATTCATATATTGTTAACTTCCCATGACATAAAAGACAAATTGCTTCAGCTTCAGATTATGTGATTCCACAAATGCATGGTTTTTCCATAGCTTCAGCTTGTAACATGTTATGTGATTTCAATAATGTGGAGAAGTCTAACTTGTGGAAGAGAATTTGAATTTGAAACATCTAAGACTACAGAGAGGGTGAAATATTTTGTGTGTATCCAACAACATGGAAGGCTATTGACAAATAGTCCAAATAATCTAATAGGCTCGCGGTATTGCTATCACCGCGGAGACATGATCGAGATTGCACTACGTGTACTAAGAGACTGACCTGTAGCGACTAGCGAGTACCATATGGATGAATGCAGTGAAAGAGGAGCACAGAAATATTTTCTTTAATAGTGATATTATGGATCGGATTAGTCTTAATTTAGAGGTGGTATTTTTGTGTATCTTTCGTGTTTAGTATACATTCATGATGGTTTTATATAATGTATCTACAAAGTCCATATTAGAGAATGTCTTTTTGACAGTATTATGTGTTTGCAAGGAACTTTAGGCTATGATGACGGTGAAGCGTTGGTCTCCTAATCCTGGAGCCACATCAATCGAAAAACCCGCTATCCATTCAGCTACTGTGTTATTTGGTGTTGGTTATCCTTACAATATATTGCTTTGTCTTTGCTACTCGAGGGTGAGTAATATACTTGGCTTAGCCTTAGCCCTTATATGTGGTGTTTTTTTTTTTTTTTATCAATTATGTGTTACTAATTTAAACTTGTGTGTCTTGAGAATAATCTAGAAACTGAGTCAAGTGTTTTTCATGTTTTGATGGAAGCTTTTGGTAGATTTTAGGTTGAGAATAATCTAAATGATTTTGTGTAACATATATTTGAAAACTAGGTGATAATGAATAAGATTTAGGTTATGTTTGATTATGGTGCTATTACTCGTTTTTTACGTTTTAATGTGTTGATTTTGCAATTTGGCATGTGTGTGATTGATTATGAGTAAAGAGATTATGAATGCAGATGAGTTAAAGCCTGTTTCCAATTTTTTTTTTTCAGCTGAGTTATGGGAAGTTTTATTTTGTTGTAGTAGTATGTTTGAATATAGTTTCTAGACGTTAGTCGATCTGAATTTAGAGTTTCTGGCATTGATCTAGTTCTTGAATACATTCAAGGTGATGGTTTTTGTTGATTAATAATTATAGATGTGCAGCCTTCATAAGAGAACTAACACTAGAAGCATGAGGCCAGGCCTTGGATGATCCAGATATAATCTACGTTAATTCATAGTTATATTTACAAGGTCTTAACTATAGCTCAATTTTTTAATATTGTGTCTTATAGTTTTATATATGTAATTTGACTTGCTCAGTTGGTTCCTTTTGCTCAGTAATGTTGAGTTCTATCAATTCCTGAAGTTACATAATCTGTCTTTTGGATATGCATTGTGTAACAACATAATTTTTATCATCTTACTTCATATAGTCCAGTTAGAATTCCTTCACATTTAAGCTTGACAGTTATCTCCAAGCTGAGGCAGATTGTACAAAAGCAACAAGTCTTGACAAAAAGAGTGTGAAGGCATACTTCCGTAGAGGTACAACTAAAGAGATGTTGGGCTACTACAAAGAAGCAATTGATGATTTTAAATATGCCCTTGTACTTGAGCCAACCAAAAAAAGGCTGCTTCAGCGGCTGCTGAAAGATTGAGGAATCTAATACTCAAGAAAAGTTCAAGGATTTTGAGTTAGGAGGGAGATCAAGATCGAATTTTCCTATATTATGATAATTACTTTATTATGTTAGTTTTTAGATTGTACGAATATTATTGATATATTTATGGTTTTGTACGAAAATGATTTATGAATTGTATGAATATTATGATGATATATGTCGTTTAATTAATTTGAGTCTTATTAAATTAAAACTTTATTTCATTAATTTATTTGTGTTTAATAAATTTTATTTCTTTAATTAAAATTAAAAAGTGGAAAGGAATAAAAAAAAAGTGAGAAGTACATTACTGGCAGAAATTTTCGTCAGTAATGCAGATCTGTATAAACATTACTGTCGGAATTTTCCCTCAGTAATGGAGGTAGTTTTGACAAAGCATTACTGAGGAATTATTCCGTCAGTAATTACTGGCGGAATAATCCCTCAGTAATGCTTTGTCAAAACTACCTCCATTACTGAGGGAAAATTCCGCCAGTAACATCACTGATGCTCATATTACTGAGGGACTCATATCCGCCAGTAATATATATTACTGAGGGATTTTTGGCATTACTGAGGGATTATTTCCGCCAGTAAAAACAAGAATTCTTGTAGTGATGTTGAGAAAATAATAAATACCATTTTTTTTGTCAAGGAAAATAATAAATATTAGTATATTCTGATGGGGTTAAATATATTTTTTGTTACTATAATTATATCAAGTTTTCGTTTTAGTTCCTCTATAATTTTCCTTCAAATTTTTGTCCCTATAAAATTTTCAATCACTACTTCTGGTCCCTATTTTTAAGTTAATTTTTGTATTTTTTTTTAGGTTTAAATATGTCTATAGTCCCTACAAATAAGGCTCAGTTGAATTTTAGTCCATGTATTTACTAATCCTCCCAAAATTTCCCTGCAATAATTAATCATTTGAGTTTTGGTCCTAATCCTATTTTATTACTTATGTTGCACATGATTAGTGACGTGGCGATGATATGGCAAACTCTGACTGGAAAAAAAAACACGGATGACTCAGCAAATTACATTTGAAATGATCATTTTGTCCTTAATAAAACTATACAAAATCAAAATTACTTTTATACCCCTTTCTTCTTCTTCCTTCTCTTCCACCACCACTCCATCTATCTCTTCCGCCACCACCAACTCCATCTATCTCTTCGACCACCACCACCAACATCATCCATCACTTCCATTACCACCAACAACATCGTTTCAATGAACCAGTTGCCAAGATGGAAACAATTAGATTGGTTGTCGTAATAGCAGTAAGCAATAGATGCTCAATGTATCAGTTAGATGTGAAATCTGCATTTCTCAATGGAGAGCTCGAAGAAGAAGTATATGTTAGCCAACCGCAAAGTTTTGAGATAAATGGTAAAGAAGATTGATGGCTTCCAGATCTTAGAATAAGAAGATTGATGGCTTTCTTATTCAGCAAGGTTTTGAAAAATCACTACAAGAAATTTGGTATTTTGCGACACATAAATTGCGACCCTTACCTTAAAACTGCCTCAAAGTATACATTTGCGACAGTTACTGCGACCCTTAAGCCCAACCACCGCAGGTTTGAGAAATATTGCGACCCTTACCAAACAGCCGCAGGTTTTGAGTTATATAACATTCACACGCTTTCCAATTTATTCACTCCCCCTTTTTCAATTTCAATCTCCGGGCTCCCAAATTTCAAACCCTAAAACCTCCACAAAATCGTTCTCTTCCAGTGTTAACCTAATAGATCTCGAAATCCTTCCAGCCAAATCATAAACATTCACAAATCATCCCAAAATCTCAATGGTTCCCGTAGTTCCCAATCATAACACAATCGATCCAAAACTCTATCAAGGTTCCCATCGTTCCCAATCTGTGAAGGTTTGCTGCTTCACTCTCCCTCAAGATGGATCCCAAATTCTGTTCTCAATCGTTTGATGATTCGTTCAAAATCTGTGAAGGTTTTGTGCTCGATCTCGCTCAAGATCGTTTTATGATTGCTGCTTCGCTACCGTTCCGTTATTGCAGTTCCAATCGTCTCGGATCTCGCTGTTTGCAGCTTCGCTTGCTCTGTTCAGTATATCCCTTTTCTCTCTCAACTCCTCTGTTCTCTTCTATTATGGTTCTTAATAGTTTATTATGTTTCTTTTCTTTAGATCTTAGTGTTTGTTGTTTCTGAAGATCTTTGATTTTTTAGGACATTTTGTTTGTTGTGGATGGTTAATGATGGTGTCTTATGGTTTCTAGGAATGGGGTTGGGTTTGTGGTTTGTGATTTCTTAGGGCATTTTGTGCTTTGGTTTCTGATGTGATATGGTAGGATGTTTTGTGTTAAGGATAATATGCTATGTATATTTGTTTAACAATATGCTATGATTTAGAAAATCATTTGTGCATCCAAAGGGAAGAACCAGCTAAAGATAATAATCTAAACTAGCTAATGAATGGTAGAAAAGAACAAGAAGTTAAAGAATTAACTAAGTACCTCCTCCTAGCATGATAATAAAAAAGATCAGAATGGAGCCAATCAAGTATTTGAATATCGTGGTGAGATTGCTAACAATTGTGATATCAGAAACTAAATGGAGATTTTAAGTTGGTGTGTAGTGATAATGATGGTGATGGTCTGAAAGACTGAAGGTAATGTTGTTGAAAATTTGAGTTGTGTTATGAGCATGTTGGAACACTTCATGATTAAATAACAGTTAAAATAAAATATCTGTAATTCCTTTTACATAGGCCTGGCACCTTGACTTTTTGAATTTTTATCTTTCCTTTGGATAGTGTATCTTAATCCTATTTCATTTTTCATAGGCCTGTGATACCTTTACTTATGGAGGCTCCACTTCACTGATCAATGCTTATTCTATAGACCAGTTCAGTCGTGCTTTCTGTTAAAGGTATGTTTATGTTTCTTGACTTGAATTGTTCTTTCTTCTGCTTTTGATTAAAATACAACTTTGTTGTACTCTTCCCATTTTCTTTTGGCTTGATGTATACACATGATTATGCCTTACCATGGTTAGTATGGATGGTAGTAAGTTATGTCAGAGAATTAACCATAATAGGCGATAACCTTGTGGCCATATATGAATTAACTATATTTGTATCTTCTAGTAATAATATTTAAGCTTTTTTTTTTGTTAAACGATTCATGCTTTTACATTTTCAGATTACTATCAAAGAATGGGCCATATATATTAACTATATTTGCATCTTCTAGTAGTAACATTTAAGCTCGTTTTCTTTTTTGAACGATTCATGCTTTTACATTTTCAGATTACTATCAAAGAATGGTCCATGGTTGTTTTTACACAAGGATTTTCAGATTGCGGAGGTCAGTTTGTTCTTGTTTATTTCCAAATATACATTTGTACGTTCTGCCTATAGTTCTGAATATGGACCGTTTATTCTTCTTACAATTTTGGATATAGTTTTGACAGTCTTGCCTATAGTTTTTAATCTGGACAGTTCTGCCTATATCAAATAGATATGTGAACTTTAAGTTTATGCTATAAAACATTATTTATTTACAGTTTTTAGATACAACTTTCAACTATGTGAACCTATCATTGTTTTACTTATCTGAATCAAGTTTACACTATTTGCTAGGCTTATCTTTTCCCATTAGAAGTCTGTGAATGCATAACTTAATTTTGACCTCACTGTTATTACTATGCAGCTTAGTAGCTTCCCAATTAGTTTGTTTTAATGATAAGAGAATAAACATACTAATTAGTTTGTTATAATTTTGACTTTAGTGTTATGACTAAGCAGTTTACTTCTCTCTGAAAGTAATATCAATCAAATTTTGCAATCCTTGTACCTATTTAAAGGGGCATATATATATGCCTAGTGTAATTGATAAAAACTCCACTAGCACTAGAAAACTATTACTGCCATGGCTTGCAACAAGCTTTAATGAAATGGAAGAAGAAATTAAATTATCCTAGGATTTCTAGAATATATTTCTTTCTTAGTTCACTCATGGATTTACTTCTCATTGATACTTTCTGGACAGTTCACTAATAGAATAATTAATTTGTGCAATGCCTTCGCAATTTCAGTTTCCGTTCAATTAAATTGATAGTTTCTGGACAGTTCCCCAATAGAATAATTATTTTGTAGGATAACCTAATTCTGTACAGAGCTTTAATTGTTCATCTTGCTTGAATTGTTCTTTTAATTTTCCATATTGTGGGTGTGATTAAAAATGTTGGAGTTATCATCTTGAAACTTATCTATATGGTGGCTTATTAAATGATGATTTGAACTTTTGGCAGCACATTGTATGACTAGAAAAATGGCAAGAATAAACTTGTTAATATAATTCTGATCATGAATTCGTGTCAAGGAGTTAGTTTATTTTAAGTAATGTAATGATGCATACCCTCATGTTACAAACACATGTTATATGACCATTCACTTATATGGTTTACTCACTTCCATATTTAGAGGTGCATTTCATTAGTCATGAGTTTATTTCCTTTCTTACTTAACTAATGAAACAAATTGTGAGAAATCTACATAATATTTTCCTGAAAATTTGGGACATAATGGCATTGGAAGAATAATTGGTCGTTCACTCTTATGTGAATGATCCTGTCTTCCCATTCCATGTCTTTATTATGTGCGTTCTTTATACTAATTTCTTGTTAATTTGATTTTGCTTAAACCGTTAAGATTCATCTATCTTACATCACATTGTTGATTCAGGTGTTTTGTTTGGAATATTGATGTGATTACACAAGATTTAACTCTACATTGAAGGTTAAATGCAGGTGATCTGTCATTATAATTAGTATCTATCATTCTAATTGGTTTGACTCTAGAATCATTCTGTTAGAAGATAGGACAAAGAGTTATTCTATGAAGAGTCATAGGACTCTGGGTCAGTTGTAGAGAGTCACCTCTCATCTGAAAAAAAAACATCATCTGCATAATATAGGATAGGTGTATGTCAAGTCAAGAGATGTTTTGTCAACTTATTTCAAAGCAATAAAGGCTAAGAGCTTCTTTGTTGCCAGCTAAAACCTGAATTTTTTATGTCTAGATTATGCTGTAGTTTGCATGTGTGGTACCTTTGTTTTAAGCTCTTTGGGCACTGTGTTAATTTTTCAACTTGCTTGTATTGCTTATCTTGTCCATAAAACAACCATTTTTGTTTCTCAAATTTCTTAGGCATACAATGTTCTCAAAAGACCTGTTGATGTGATTGATAAATTTGACAGGAAAGCTCTAGAGCAATTAATCTGGTAAGAAATCTAGCTTTCTATTCATTTCCTCCATGCATTGCCCTCTACCATTTTTTGTTGAAGTATTTTTCTATCTTTTTCATTTGATACAAAGAGCTATGTGTTTGCTTTACCTATATTAATAAATACTTAATATGTGTTTGTGAACTCCACTGTCAAAAATATTTATCAATTGCAATTTGCAAAATACATGCTGAAATCTCCACATATTTAAGTCAGGAAAGTATACTATATTGTCATCATTTTGTACTCGCCTTTACATCAATTTTGCCAATATTGTCTTCTTTTTTTCCTAATCATTGTCTTATTCATCTGCCTTTTTAGAACTTGTTAATCATTGCCTTTTTCCTTTCCAGCCAACAAATTTAAAATCAGCAAGAGATGGTAGACATTCATCAAAGTCTAGCTATCGTATTGAGGATCATGGAGCAACGTCACGAAGGGATGCCTAGATATTTGTATGGAGTTTTAATTCTGATACAATTGTTTTAAATGTCTAGCCACTAGTATTTTGGTTTTTGAATGTTTAAACTGTGTACTTTATCTATTGTTTTGATTGTTAATATTGAAAGAATTATATTTATGGGATTTAGATATTTTTAGTTATATATTTATGTATTTTAAGTATTTATTAATATACCTATTTAAATTGTCAACAAAAATTGCCCCATTCAATTTTTTTTTTTAAAAAAAAACTAAACATTTGCGACTGTTGTGAAGGGTCGTAATTGCACCATTCAATTTTTTTTAAAAAAACTTAACATTTGCGACTGTTGTGAAGGGTCACAATTGCACCATTCAAATTTTTTTTTTAAAAAAAAAATCTAAACATTTGCGACTGTTGCAAGGGTCGTAAGTCCATTTAATTTAGATTAAACCATATAATTTGCGACTGTTAGGAACTGTCGCAATAACATTTGCGACGGTTGGAGCGGTTGTTCTACAAAGGGTCGCAAATGACTGTTGCGACCCCAACATTAGCGCCTGTTGGAAACAGTCGCAAATGTATGTTTGCGACCCTTCTAACAGTCGCAATCGTCAATTTTAAAGGTCGCAAAACAGTTTTTTTTTCTTGTAGTGAATGTGTGAATGGGCATGGCATTTACTGCAGGAATAACACAAATAAGCTGATTGTTTGCTTATATGATTGTTTGCTTATATGTGGACAATATGATAGTAACTATAAACAATGGGATTGAGATGGAGTGTTTCAAAAGCAATATGAAGAATCAGTATGAAATGTCTGACTTAGGCAAGCTTACATACTTCTTGGGAATTGAATTTGAAATGCATTCACAAGGTATTGTGATTCATCAGAAGAAGTATGCTTCGGTCATATTGAAGAGGTTCAAGATGTTAGACTGCAAGACAATCTCATCACCAGTTGACACAGGAGTAAAGCTATCTCTGATTAGTTATGAGAAAGAGGTTGATCCAATGATCCAACTCTACTAAAGCAGATCGTAGGTTCTTTGAGGTACTTGTGCCATACCAGACCATATATTTCTTATTGAAAGATAATAGGTGAATACTTTGATGATTTATTCCTCAGCCAAAGGCTGGTTTTTATAGAGAGAATACAGTTAATGTTCTCTTAGACTAGCCTAGAAAATTGTTACATTGGAAAAATCACAATGGAATTCTCTAGACTTGACTAGAAAATAATAACTTAGGGAACAATAACATAGGAAAATCAATTACTGATGTATTTTCCACACCCCCCCCCCTCCAAGTTGGTGCATAGATATCTATCATGCCCAACTTGTCTATTGATGTCGTGTCAAAAGTAAGTATTTTTGTTATCGTCTCCATAGGGCCTTGTGCGATATTCAAGCCGTTCAACAATCGATATCATTCTAAGCTATATAATTATCAAGTGTTTTGTATCGTAAGCTAGCAAACTATAAATTGTAAATGGGACAAGAGTTGTCAGGGAAATGAATATGTTGGGATTAAACTTCATCAACTTATATGTATTCTCATGATTAGTATTGCAGATTCTAGTTATCACTCGACATTTTCACGTAATGCTCGGCAAACATTATTCATGTCTGAATAAGCTTGTGAGTTCAATCATATCGGTCAATCAACGATTTCTCAACCTATTTACGGATATGATAGCATTAAGATTCAATACTTTATGTGAATATTAAACATAAATCTATTTCTAGAATTTAGAGTTCAATAGACATTATTCTAACCAAGATTCAAAAGGTATTTTTCAATAACAATTCAAATCCATAAGATTAAAAGCATAGAAATCAAGAATAACATCAATATCATGAGATACTAGAATCATACAATATCATACTAAAAAGGTATACATACTAGTAGATTTGATTACATTTAATCCCAAGGAAGAGAGTTTAGCTACTGATTGTCATGGTAACCTTACCAGGAGAAGAAAAGAGATGGATGATACCAAGCCTTGATTTCTCAATGAATCTTGTGACGCCACCTTCAATCCTTGTTAGCTCCTTGTTCCTTGATGGTCTCTCTCAGTTTTCCTCTGTCTTTCTCTCCCTAAAATCGCCTTTCTCTCTCTCTAGAAAATCATATCTGGTTCTGTTATGAGTAGAGCTGTCGAAATGGGCGGGCCGGCCCGTTTAGGCCCGGCCCGATTGGGTAATGGGATTTTTAAGGCCGGGCTAAAAAGCCAGGTTTAAATATGGGTTGGAATAATTGAGCCCGGCCCTATACGGGCTCCCGGGTTAACGGGCCAGCCTGAGCCCACACGTATCTGTTTTTTATTTCATTGTTTAAGGACTGCAATGTAATAAATAGCAAGTAACACACTAACCACACGTGTTCTGAAGGAGTCAGAGAATAATGGATCATCTGATGATGGGGGGTGAATAACAAATTGCCTAAAGAAGTAGATCTGGGACGTGAAACTTTCTTCTATTTCCCTTTTATTTGTATTTGAAGTTGAGCTTTCCACTAAACAATTCCACCATAAATAACCACAAAACTATTCCCGTTTTTACTGTTCCATTCATTTATTGTACGCATTACATTGGTGCTTTTATTTGAATAGGCAATCCAATGATACAATTTGATTGAAGTGAACTTGGAGTCATTATGGAATGGGACATAGTAATTTAGCTGCAAAAAAAAAAAAACCCACTTGTATTTGGGCTGTCCAGCAGTAACACACTGACCACAAAAAAAAAACTAGTATTTTTTGGCGGGCGGGCGGGCTGCCCGTAGCCCGAACAGGCTAGCCTGAACGGGTTACGAGTTTTTTTGGGCCGGACAAAAAAGCCCTGAAAAAACTCGGGCTGCTATTATCGGCCCAGACCCTACATTTTATTCGGGCTTTCGGGCCGGCCCGTGCTACCCGGCCCATTTTGACAGCTCTAGTTTTGAGGCTTGGGGATATTTATATAATTTCTGGAAAATTGCAGTGTGGCTTAGCCACGCTCACTTTGTTTAGCCACGCTTCCAGATTCAGATTTCCTTTGCTCTCTGACTTGCATTGCTTTGACATGGCTTTGACTTTGCTTAGCCACACTTTTAGATTCAAATTTCCTTTGCTCTCTGACTTGCATTGCTTTGACTTCGCTTAGCCACACTTCAAGATTTATTTTTCTTCCATTTTTTATCTCAAAGTCCATGGCAATTGCATTTACCTACATAAATGGTTGGAATTAGGTATAAAAAGCATAAATTGATAATTCTTCATTATTTGTGAGCTTTTCAAGGAATAACTCATAAAACGAGTAATCAAAGTGTCTAAACTATATATGATATTTAACTACTTTCTGAGACTTATCATCTATCAAATGCTCAAAGGTGGGTCATGCCAAGCTTTTGGTCAAGATATTTGTTGTTTGTTGACTCAAAGTAACAAAAGGTAGACATATTATTCCAGCATCTAACTTCTCCTTTATTAAATGTCAATCAATCTCAATATGCTTGGTTCTATCATGTTGAACTAGATTACGAGCTATGCTAATAGCGGCTTTACTGTCAGAGTATGACTTTAATGGAAGCTAAATTTTCATCTTAAGTTCTTCTAGGACTCAATGGATCCATAATCCTTCACAAATACCTTGAGCCATAACTCTAAACTCAGCTTCTTCACTACTTCTTGCTACAACTCCTTGTCTCGCTTCTCCATGTCAAAAGATTACCCCTAACATAGGTACAATATCCCGAGGTTCATCTTCTGTCTGTGACTGAACCTGCCCACTCAGCATGGGTGAAGATAGATACATTTCGTTCACTAGTCTTCTTAAAAAATAAGCCTTTTCCGGGATTTCACTTCAAATATCTCAGTATCCTATAGACTGCCTCAAAATGTTCCTTGAAAGGAGAATGCATGAACTGACTTACTACACTAACTGGGAAAGCAATATCAGGTCTTCTGTGTGACAAATAAATCAATTTCCCAACCAATCTTTGGTATCTTCCAATATCAATCGGAACACTACCTTCTCCCCAAAGTTTAACATTAGGATCCATAGGGGTATCTGCTGGATGACATCCACTCATTCCTGTTTCTTTTAATAAGTCTAAAATGTATTTCTGCTGTGAAACCACAATACCTTTCTTTGATCGACAAACCTCCATACCAAGAAAATATCTCATGGATCCCAAGTCCTTGATTTCAAAGTCTACTGCTAATTTACCCTTTTACTCTTGCCATTTCTACTGTATCATCTCCAGTAAGGACAATATCATCAACACAAACAATCAGGACAACGATTTTTCCATCGTGGGAGAACTTTGTGAACAAGGTGTGGTCAGCCTGTCCTTGAATGTACCCTTGTTTCTTCATGGTTTGAGGGAATTTTTCAAACCAAGCTCTTGGAGACTGCTTTAATCCATACAAAGACTTATTTAGTTTGCATACATTTGATCCAAATTTGTTTTCAAAACCAGAAGGATTGTCCATATATACCTCTTCTTCTAGATTGCCATTGAGAAAGGCATTCTTAACATCCAATTGATGTAGAGGCCAATCCAGATTAGCAGCAATAGACAAGAGAATTCTGACAGTGTTCAATTTTGCAACAGGAGTAAATGTCTCAGAGTAGTCTATACCATAGGTTTGAGTAAATCCCTTAGCCGCCAAGTGAGCCTTGTATCTTTCAATTGACCCGTCTGAATTATACTTCACAGTGAACACCCATTTGCATCCAACCATCTTCTTGCCATCTGGTAATGTCGTGACACTCCAGGTTTTGTTCTTTTCAAGAGCTTTCATCTCCTAAAGTACAACTTCCCTCCACTTCGGGAGCAGCCTGTAAATTTTTTGGAATTTCTACACTTGACAATTTTGAGGTGAAGGCAGACAAGGATGAAGACAAATTTGAATATGATATAAGATTTGACATAGGGTGTTTAGTGCAAGATCTAACAAGTTTTCTAATGGCAACAAGATTATCTATATCAGGATACAAAATACGACTCTCAGAAACAGAGATAGACTTACCTTTCCTTTTCTTAGGAGATTGATCATTCCCTGGTTCAGATTCATGACAGTGTTGAGATGTGGAATCATCCCTTTCTTTGTGGTGGTTTTTCACAAAAAGCTTCCCTTTCCAACTCTCGTTTCCTAGTTCAAACCTGTTCTCTTTAAGTGACTCATTATTTTGTGGCATTTCAATTAGATCATCATTATCAAGTGCTTCAAGATTCTCATTGTTTTCTACATGTGAACATGTAGGCTCGGATTCACCAAGTTCCTTACTCATAACAAAAGTAGGATCAGATAAAGAATCATGTCCATTTTCTATTGGTGCAGAAGTATAAGTCTTAGAACTTTGTGATATAGGCAAAGACAAATTATTTGAAAAACTCATGTCCTCAATTTGAAACGAGTCTTCCTTTATATCCCCCCTTGAAGATGAGTGTCATCAAAAAAATATTTATTTTCAAAGAATGTAACATCCATAGTGACAAACATTTTATTGTTTTTTGGGTAACAACATTTATATCCCTTTTGGGTTGGAGAGTATCCAACAAAAACACATTTTAGAGCACGTGGTTCAAGTTTTCCAACTTTTTTATGTTCATGAACAAAGGTTGTGCAACCAAAGATTTTTAATGTCAACCCAGTTGAAAAACGAGTACTAGGAAAACATTCTTTGAAAGTATTAATTGGGGTTTGAAAGTTGAGAACTTTGGAAGGAATTCTTTTAATTAAATATGCAGCTGTTAAAACAGCTTCGCCCCACAAGTAGTTTGGTACTTTACTTGAGAAAAGTAAGGTTCTAGCAACCTTCAATAAATGCCTATTTTTTCTTTCAGCAACTCCATTTTGTTGAGGAGTATTGGGACTTGAACTTTGATGTACAATCCCATTTTTAAGAAAAAAATCATCCAAAATAGTGTTAAAATATTCTTTGCCATTATCACTTCTAAAGACTTTAATATTTGTTTGAAGTTGGTTTTGCACCATTGTAATAAAATCCTTTACAGCCTAACAAACATCAGATTTCCCCTTTAACAAGTACACCCAACATACTCTTGAATTGTCATCTATAAATGTGATAAACCATTTTTTGAGAGAAAGTGTACTTGTACGGTTAGGGCACCAAACATCACTGTGAATAATAGAAAAAGGTTTTGATGGTTTATAAGGTTGTATTGGAAATTGGGAACGATGATGCTTTGCAAATTCACATGCTTCACATTTAAACAAAAAAAAAGTTCTTATTATGAAATAACTTAGGAAACAAGTGTTTTAAGTAACGAAAACTAGGATCACCTAATCGTAAATGCCACAACATATAACGTCGTCATCATTATTATTCAAAACAAGAAAAGATTCAAAGCATGAACTTATTGGTTTTGAAGGTAGTTATGATGCAGATCCAACGTCAAGTTAGTAGAGTCCTCCAGTCTCCTTAGCACTGCCAACAATCTTCCCCGAGTTCAAATCCTGAAAGACACAGTGAGATCGGGAAAAATTAGTTTGAAAATCGGGCTAATTTACTGACAGACATTAAATTACATGATAATTTTGGAACATGAAGAACATTTTCAAGAGTTAACTATGGACACAACACAGCTGACCCTTTACCTGCAACGGCTGAAAAAGAGCCATATGTAATTTTTCTTTTTTGATTTCTTGCACATGGACTATATGAAGAAAACAAAGTGGAATCACCTGTCATGTGATCAGAGGCACCTGAATCTACTATCCAAGCATGATTGGACTGAAACTAAGAAAAGCAAAATTACCTTTTGTTGTTATAGAGCAAGAAAGAGTTGGAGATTCGATGAGTTTGTACAACTTTTCTAGTTGTTCTGTAGTGAGTTGAAGCTGAGTTGAAGAGGATTGTTGCCCTTGATCAGAATTAGTAGCCTGAAATGCACAATCACCTTTTTTCTTCCTGTTAAGAGGTTTGCCTTTGAGCTTCCAACAATTTTCACGCGTATGCCATTCGCGTTTACAGTAATCACACCAAGGATTGTTTAACATTTTATCATGAATAACCTCTGCCATCTTTAAAAGAAGAGAGAAACAAACAGCCACCAAAGCCAAATTGTTGGCAAACTATAATCAATAGTGTGAATTGTAATAAAAAATTAACATAAACCTCCAAAGAAAACTAAAAAACCAAGTGTCTCCGATCTGAATTCTGACCGCTCAAATAGAACAGGAAAGCGCCGACGAAGAAACTACTGTAATACGGCAAGAAACGACAGTCTGGAAGGCGGCACGTGGTATGCACGTGCCGGCAACGTTGTTGCGAGTAGGCCTCAAGCGCTGGTATAGAAGAAGCGCATGGATGCGCGTGTAGCGGTGAACGACAGCGGGATTTTTGACCTTTGACTCGGTTTTTTGTTCTGGTTCTGATGGTATGGCCAGTTATTAGCATAGGATGGTTATCAGACACATTGTGGTGATATACTTGGTAATAGAGGTACAACACAAGTACCTATAAATACAGTGGCTTAATTAGAGTTTTTTTACGCGAAAATGATACCCCAAACACCGAGAGCTCTGATGCCATATTGAAAGATATAGATGAATACTTTGATGATTTATTTCTCAGTAAAAGACTAGTTTTTATAGAGAGAACACAATTAATGTTCTCTTAGACTAGCCTAGAAAATTGTTACATTGGAAAAGTGACAATGGAATTATCTAGACTTGACTAGAAAATAATAACATAAGGAACAATAACATACGAAAATCAATTACTGATGTATTTTCCAACATTTCTTATTGAGTAGATTTAATTAGTAGATACATGGTGAAACCTACTACTTCACGTATGATTGCAGCTAAGAGAATACTTAGATATGTGAATGGAACCTGCAACTATGGAATTCAATATTCTAAGAATCAGAATGATCAAGCCTATGATTTAATTGGTTATTCAGATTGAAGTGTTGACAAAGTTGATAGGAAAAGAACAACTTCCTATGTGTTTATGATTGGAGTGCCTATGATTCTAGGAAAAGGTGATTGCACTATCTACATTGCAGCTTCTATGGCAGTCTGTCAAGCTCAATGGATCAACATGCTACTGGTTGAACTAAAGCTAAGGGAGAATGAGAAGATGGAATTGATGGTTGACAGCAAATCTGCTATTGACTTGGCTAAGCATCCAGTTTCTCATGGAAGGAGCAAACACATTGATACAAAGTTCCATTTCTTAAGGGATCAGGTGAACAAAGGTAAACTGGAAGTGAAGTAGGTTGCTGACTCGCTAACCAAGCCATTAAAGATAAGTAGCTTTGAGCACTCTGGGAATGGCAAAGGCTTCTAACTAAATGAATTAGGAGGTGTATTAGATTGTTAAATTCAGTTCAGTTAGAATAAACCCTAGAGTTTAGGTTAACTAACTTTGGTGAGCTTGTTAACCAAGTTAGAATAAACCCTAGAGTTAGATAGTTAGTTTTAGTTTGTTAGAGAAGTTTGTTACAAAACATATAAGCTTCTCATTGCTTGTAAATATGTTAAGACTTATTCTTGATTAAATATTCAGTTTTTCTTTAATCACCAATAACCTCCCTCTCTCTCCCTCTCTCTCTCTCCCTCCCCCTCTCCCGCTCCCGCTCCCGCTCCCCTCCCCTCCCCTCCCCTCCCTCTCCCTCTCCCTCCCTCCCTCTCCCTCCCTCTCTCTCTCTCTCTAATCTCATAAACCCTAGAAACCCTAAGCTTGCACAATTTTCTATTTTAACTCTTTTTGCGCATGTTTCTTCATAGGAATCCACCTGTTATATTGGTATATCCACCTTGTTCTATTATTACCAATTAACGTATATCAAAGTTACATATCAACATTTATTGTATGACAAAATAGAAACATGAATTCTAGCAATGCATTCCTACTCACAATCTATAAAAGTTTGTGAGTTTTCTTACCTAAAACAAAGAACCACTAAGTTAGAGTTCTCAAATTAAAATTGCCATTGGATCAGCTCATGTCCTTGAGTATCTCCATTGTAAAGCAGATTCTCTTATTAACTATCAAAACTTGATATGTGTAAGCATCTTATTGGACAATGACTTCAACGCAAAATTCTCAACTTTTGGGCTTGCTAAAGTAGGACTTGTTGGAGACAAGACTCATGTTTCAACAAGGGTAATAGGTACATATGGATACTGCACAACAAATTATTTTGAGTGGAAAATTAACTCTCAAATTTGATATCTACAACTTAATTTTTTGTTTTTTGAGTTCATCACAAGATGTAGGACAATAGATAGTATTGAGAAATCAAGAGAAGAAAACTAAGTTTCATCATCTCCCCCATATTTTGATGATTGAACAAAGTTTATACATTGCAAAAGAGAGTCACTATGTATAAATTTTGTACGATCGCTAAAGTATAGGTCAATAGATGAATCTATGTTTTGCTCTCTTGGTTATTTACTAATATTTGTTGCCCTACGTTTAGTGATCAACTCCAACTTTAGATATCATAATTCATGACCTAATTTGCCACTCAACAAAAAAAAAGTACACAGAAGCAATATGTACTCATCACTCTTGTTGAAACATGAGTCTTCTCTCCAATATGTCATAGTTTAGCAGGCTCAAAATATCAAAGTTTTGGGCTGCAGTCATTGTCCAGTAAGATGTTAGCATATATCAAGTCTTGATAGATAATAGGCAAAAATATGCTTTAAATGAGAGATACTCAAGGACATGAGTTGCTCCAAAATCAATCTTTATTTCAAAACTCCAACTTAGAGGTTCATTGTTTTGGGTAAGATAAAATCACCAATATGGATTGTTAGTAGGAATGTGTTGCTAGAGTATTATTTCTATTTTATGATATAGTGAATGTTCCTGTACTATTGATATGTGTTAGTTAATCGATTAAATGAATAAATTATTTCATTAAATAATGATTTAATCAATTATTTCAGTAATTATTTCAACATAAGGCTTGCTTAAATGCATACTTGGAATATGTTATGTTTTGTGTATTATAACAAAAACTACTTTGGTGGTAATAACAGTTGCCGCTAAAACTTTTATCGGAAGTTACTTAATCGTTGTTAATTCTATTATCGCTAAAAGTGATAGAAGCAAGTCTAACAAACGCTGGTAAGTGGTAAAGACCCATTTAATTTCTGCTAAAACCAAAAAATTTTGTGGTAATTGTAACAGCCATGAAATATGCAAATTTCACTGCAAGAAAGTCTAGTTAATTTCATTTAAAATGCAAAAAAATAGACGCTAGGAGAATCTACTATGCAGACTAAGCGAAACAAACGTGGATGCGAAACTGAATCAGAGAAAATTAGAATTGAAACAACAAAACAAAACAGAATCATCTCAATACAATCTGCAACAAAACAGTGTGAAATAACTAGTTTGACCTAAAACCCCTAAATATAAATGAAAGGAAGTGAAATTGAAATATCAATGTTAAATGCAAAATTACCTTGAAATGTTGAGCAAATTCATAAAGAAGACGCTTTGGAATGGAAGGTTAGGGATCAAAGTCATGTAATTTTCTCCTATTTACGAATCCCACTGAAAAAACACTTCAATAAAAATTCAAAACAATGAAGACCTAAAGCATGTTTCAGCATAACATTAATTTAATAGCTTGATAGCGGACAACATCAACAATAAGAATGCAAATACTCCTCTTGCTATAACTTAATAAGCACAAGCATTTTGTTGCGACTTTGTAGTACGAGGCTGAATATAAATATGATAGAAAGGAATAGACGTACAACTTAAGATCAGAGAGGAAACCTGGAAAAACAGTCAAACAGGCATCATGATGAGAAAATTGAAAGGAGACGTGGTGAAACCACGGCGGCTGAGGAACGATAACTCATTGGCAAGATGAATCAACAACCTCCACACTTCTTGAATATCACTATCTGCTTAAAGCATTTAATAATAAAATCTCAGAAAATTTTGCTGCAATTCAAAACCCTGATATCATCTATATGACTCAATTAAAATAAGAATAAGAAAACAGAATAACTATTTTGGTATTATAAATGAAAATAGAATCAGCTAATCTTGAATATTCCCGTAAACAGAATTTGAGACATCATTAAAATTACATAATCAGTTGTTGTAAGAAATGATAGCACCGATATCATTATGATTCAAAGAAAATCAGTCAGGAGGGAAAGAAATAATAAAATCGCCTCCTGGCATTTAGCAAGTACGTGAAACAACACAAATTGAAAGAGATAACACCGCAAAAGTGCCGGTGGTAAAGTCTGAAAAAAAAAACAAAAAAGAGAGAGGAATCAGAATATACTAAGGTCCGAGATTGGTGTTTGTCACCACGATGGTGCGATTCAGGGAATAAGGTTTGTTTTTAAATCGCGGTTGCGATTCAGAGGTGTGTGGTCATGCCTTGAGAAGGCTTTGTATTTATAGCCCTCTCTGACCTCTATGAGCTGATTTATGATTACTTAAGCAGTAAGTAATGAGGGCATTTAAGTCTTTACGCCGAGCTCTAGAGGCTTCTAGAAGCTGGCTGAGGTGGTGCCTTGGTAAGGACAACTAGGATTTTATTTTTATTAGTTTCCAATTAGCTAGTAAATATTTTCCTAGATAATTTGTCGTGCAATTCATGCACCAGACAACTAATTCCCATCTAAACAGCAGATAAATGTGTATTACTAGAAATTAGCTACGAGTTAGCTACCATTAATTTTGTAGCAAATCACTAATTTTCTTGAAGTGTTTTAAATATTTCCAAACAAAATTTCTTCAAAAAAAAAAAAAAATATTTCCAAACAAAATGTAAATCATAAACACTTACTAAAAAATTGTAAATCATAAACTTAAGTAGTAAGTGCATCAAATCACCATCACTGAATAAACTTTAAAGTCAGTGTCTATGCCATAGCCTCTTTTGGTTTGGTCATTATAAAAATATCAAAGTCAACAAATTTGCCAGATCCTGTTTTTGTTTGGTCATCGCTCAAATCGTAAATTTGTTAGCTACTATATCTTTTTTTAATTCAGCTATCGCGAAAAACCCAAAGTTTTGATTGTGCAAATCCAATTTTGATTCGGATACATATCTTAAAGTCGGTCATGTTTTGGTTGGTAATCGCAAATCTCTCAAAATCGGTCACTACATCAGATCTTCTTTTAGTTTAGTCATCGCAAGAATGTCAAAGTCAATAGATGCGCTAAATGCTCTTTTAGTTCGGTTATCGCAAAAAATTCCAAAGTAGTGTTTGCGTTGAATCTACTTTTGATTTGGTCACTACAGAAATCTTAAAGTCATGCGACTACACTAAATTCTCTTTTAGTTTGGTCATTAAGAATCTTATAGTATGTGGCTACGCCAAATCCTCTTTTTGGTTTGGTCATTGATATAAGATATTTACATGTCATTTTCCTATGTATACGTGACTATATTAGGATCGTTTCCGCAGGGAGTTGCGTATATCTTAAGCTTTTCAACGACAATTGTCATCTTAAGTGTTTGGGTATAAATGTTTGTTTGTTTAAAACTATTTTAACTATTTCACGTAAAATAAACAGAGACGAGATAGGGCTAATTCGCTTGGGGTTAGAAATACTCAATCCAAGCGTAACAACTGCAATCCCATGATCAAAAAACGGATTCTAACTTTTTAAACAATATTATCACAATCACTCAACAACACTATTCATGTCTAAATAATGTCGCGATTTCAATCGTTATTTATGTCAAAATAATGAGTTCATTTGGATCGTTTAATCGACGATTTCCCAATCCACTAAACGATCTAAAAGCATTAAGTTCTTGATTACAAAGTGATTATCAAAAATTAAATCCTATGTCTAGAATGAAAACTTAGATAGATTATTATTCTCACCCTAGGTTCAAAAGTATTTCTCAATAACATTCCAAATCTCAAATAAAGCATTAAACACAAGAATAATATCAATATTGAATAAATCAGTTAGAACCATATATTAAATAATCAAAGAGTGCATAATAGCTTGTTTGAATACCTCAAAACCCACAAGGGTAGATGTAGCTACATAGACATATGCAAGTTTGGCAAAGGATGAAAGAAAGATGAAAATTCCATACCTAGATTCATGATTTCTCAACAAAAATTGGGAAGAATATACTCTTAACATCCTTGCTTTGTGTTTCTCTCTCTAGAAAAGCCCTATTTCTCTCTCTAAAATCCAGAAAATGCAATAAAACAGTGATAGCATCGTTGGAAAGAGAAGAGAAAACTATTTATATAGGCACAATTCTTGCTCGCTCGCTTAAGCGAGCTACAGTCGCTTCAAGCGAGCGGCTAAAATATCTTCTGTTGGCCATTGAGGAGCTGCCACATGGGCCTTATCCATTGCAGATTGATGAACTTCGCTTAAGCATGCTGGAAGCGTGCAATAAGATAGCAAGTCGAATGCTCTCTGGAACATGAATGCTTAAGCGAGCCGAGGTTGCTTCAAGCATGCAGTTGATTTGAAATAAGCGAGCAAGAAACGTGCTGAAAGCGTACAAAGTGGTTGCCCTTTGAAACTTGCTCGCTTAAGCGAGCTAAGGCCGCTTAAAGCGAGTAGATGATCTTCAACAAGCGTGTAGGAAGCGTACAGATGAGTTGCTCTCTGGAACTTGCATGCTTAAGCGAGCTGAGGTCGCTTCAAGCGTGCAGTTGATTCTTGGAAGCGTGTGGGAAGCGAGCCATAAGCGTACAACTGATCTGCTCTCTGGAACTTGCTCGCTTTATCGAGATGAGGTCGCTTCAAGCGAGTAGACTTTGGTTCAGGAGCTTTTTTCTTGTTCCTTGCTTGTCATTTCCTACATAAATTAGGAAGAATCAGCATGTAAAGCATAATTTAACACAAGAATTATATTACTTTTGAGCACTAATCAAATTCTCCCAAACTTAGCTTTTTGTTTGTCCTCAAACAAAAGATTCAAAAAGGAAACTTACAAGGCTTTGGACAAGATCTTTCACACAGTTCCAAACAGTTTAAACATAAAAATCTTAGGTGGTGATTCAAATGTAAATGCGCAGGCAAAAGCATGATGTTTTCCACTAATCTAAGCACAAACTATGAATGTGAAACAAGTCCTAAGCACAAAGTTTACCTCAAACAGTTCAAGTCACAAACATGATTATCAACAAATCACACCTAACACACTTCTTTATAAGTAGATAAAACACAGTAACAACAACGAGTGACGGCTAATGTACACACATCCAACAATCAAGCTAACATCCTGATTAAGTTATGTGTCCATCCAAATATCATCTCAAAAAGCACAAAAAGCATGGATCAAAAGGTCTTTCTTAGGGTTATAACTTGGACGGGCTACAAAAGAATTGTCAAATGTGGGATAATTGAAATCAAAAGGCCTAGCATAGAGGAACATTCCTTGTATCAACAATCAAAACCAACAACCTTCCCTACCAATCATTACAAACCCTTGGTGATCAAAAATCTATCCAATAACCTTGACAATTTATTCTATTTTTGATTTTTCTTTCTTTTTCTTCTTTTTCTTTTTTTTTCTTTTTCAAATTTACATACTTTGATGCTTCTAATTTCTATACAATTCAATGTTGTCAGGTTACTTTAACAATTCACCATGATACTTGACATAAAATACTTCCCTTTCTCCCTAGCTTAAGCACAACAAAACTCTAATTGAATGTTCCCCTATCCTAAGGCAAGGGACAAAGTACAAGAAGTTTAAGGGTTCAACAAAGTTAAAATATCAAAGTCCTAAAGTGAATCAAACATGAAATGATTTTTGAAAAATTTCAGGCAATTTCAACGAGCATTGTGCTTATGAATATTGACAGTTCATGTTTGACGACTTGATTCATTTGGCTCAGATTGGGGTATCAAATACTCACTCTTCTCACGAGTAGGTTTTATGTGGTCAAGTGTTTCAACTCAATTTCAAAAATGCATTGATCCTTTCCATGCTTTCATACAATTCAAAACAATTATTAGATTTAACATAAAGCAAACAAGTTAGACAATGATTATCGGTCAGCATATACTATAACAATTTGAAGCTACCTCACTTTTGGGCTATGTACTAAGTGGTTCAAGAGTAAACATGTTTATGAGAAGAACTATATGAGATAAATTTTGTGCAAAGTACTAGTTTCAAATTCTAGTGAATACCTAGAAAAACAGGAAATCAATACCTTGGCTTTGCGCTTTCTCACAACTCATATCATTATCACACACCTGAGTTTTGCTCAATAATTGGCTCTTTCGAGCACTTCAAACTTTGATGTTCATGAGCAATTTTCTTTTTAAGAAACAAAAGCAAGAGTAAACAAAAAATTTCCTCCAAAGCACATTAGTTAAAAAAAAACAACAAGCTAAGTTATTAAACCCAAAATAAATATAACTGAAAATACTGAATACAAAGTATTGAGCACTTCAAACCCGAGTACTCAAAAGTACAAGTACCAAAAGGAAATTAAAATTTGTTCCAAAATAAAAAGAAAAAGCATAAAAATAAACACAATAAGCAAAAGCTAAAAGCATCACTAAAAACACAATAAACTGTGATCACTGGTCAACATCATCAACATCCATATACTCATGGCCATCTCCCTCAACACTGTCTGTGCCCTCATCGGAATCATCAGCACTGGTCAACATCATGAGCATCCATATACACATAGGTCTCACCCCCTCCATAAAAGTTTGGCCTGTCCCCATGCCACATGCATGACTCCAAGTACGACTCAGGTGTCATCATCTAATAAGTAGGATCCTGGGGATGCGTGTGAGCATCATAAAGAGACTGATAAATGCCTCTGTGGCTCCTAAAAAGTGCAACATTTTGGTCCATGATAAAATGATCCCTCTGCTCCTGTCTCTGAGCTCTCTGCTCCTGCCTCTGATCTCTCTGCTCCTGCTGATTCATCCAAGCAGAAAAAGTAGAAAAGTCAAAGGTCCTCGACTGTTGGGGTAGCTCCTGCTCTAATGCGTCCTTGATGCAGTAAATCCGCAAGTGCACGGTTTTCTGATATAGTAATAAAAGATTATCGTTCCAACAGGGAGTTATGAATTCAATTAACTTTGAACAATGATTAGAAGAGAGTTCAAGTTGAAAAGTTGGGATTTTGTTTTAAAAGAAAATAACATCAATAATAAAATGCCTTGGGATTATTAGTTTATCTTGGTGACCAATCCTTCATAAACCAAACCCTAAACCTAGAACTTTATGTTGGACCTATTTTCTAAAGACAAGTTTCTCTTTGGCTTTTCACATCTCCTTTCAGTCTCAGTGAATGTATTTCATTAGCAACCATGCCTATTCTCATGGTTGATTGCTATTGAAACCCTTTAAGAAAGAAACTTTATTGTCTCAAGTTTTGCTAGACTATTCTCATGTTTCACAATCCTTGTCTAATTTCACTTGTTCCAATATCAAAACTTCATCTTTCGATCCTTTGCTTGATATTTGTGATGATGAATTGTCAACTATTAAACTTTGCCTTTCGGTCCATCGATTAATACTTGTTAATTCATTATAAAAACACTGAAATGGATTAGAAAATAGATTTACATAAAATTAGGGTTCGAGGCTTGGTTTGATAGGGATTAGGTCATTAGACTCATCCAACAATCCCAATACTAAGAAGTCTACTCACTCATGTTCATTGTAGACATAGAGAAGAAGAAAAAGAAGAAGAAGAAGAGGAAGAAGAAGAAGAACATAAAATAAAATAAAGGAGAACTTTTATTCAAAGAAACAATTGTCGCTATTAATTTCCAAGAACAAGAGATGATCCAATATGTTTGCTAGCTGCTCTATTTATAGTCTACAACTACTTAAGCCCCAAGAAATACATCAATAGAATGTTCCACAAGAAACCATGGGTTATAGGTCAGAAATAAACTAAATAGGCAGCTTGTCCGAGAAGCAAAAGCATCAAAAGGAGTGTTATGGTGCGCGCACCATCGTGCCACTGGAGGCACGGGCCGTACCAAGCCCTATGGTGGTTGGCTTTCTTTGATATGTTAGAGGCACGAGATGTGCTTTGAAGGCATGGGCTGTGCCTAATATTTTTGCACAAGATCTTCATATTTTTGGCCCGAATTAGCTCCAAATATCCTTTCTTTTGCTCCAAGACTTAATCTTTAAAATATTTGTTCTTGAAATTAAATAACTTACAATTGAAGTAAAATAGTTCTAGAAAGGAAATAAAAACACATAAAATCTAAATAAGACAGACTCAAATAATCTATTAAAAGCACTAATTAATGACTTATCAAACTTCCACATAGTTGAATATGTGCTTGTCCTCAAGCAGAAGGCGTAAACATTAGCAGCATAAACAAAATTTTAACATATGACAATACAATTAAAACTCATGTCTCCTCCAAAGGCTTCGTTCTAAGTGTACAATAATCACAACTTCAAGCATTTCTCATGAACCTATTCAACCCAACAACAAGTCTCAAGTGAGTGTGTGTGTAGTCCAGCTTTTTCTTGCTCCTATGTAAGAGATATTATCAGGAAACAGGTTCTAACCTTAACACTAAACCAACCGAGAAAAGTTCTTTCTTCATTTTATATAAAGAAGGTGGGAATTATTTGGTCATTTGACATTTATTTATTCGAGGAGTGGGGCAGACGCTAGTATCAAGGTTACCCCCAATACACCATTGCCTCTAATCACGGGTTGGTTATAAGGTGGCCATCCAAATTTTGAGCAATTATTTGCTCAAAATTATTTGCTTTATTCATTTGCTTTATTTATATTAGATGTCTTATTTTGACCTTTTTATTCCCCACACTTACTTATATTACTTTTACTTTGAAAACTTTTAAGGATCAATTTAACACTAAAGTTAGAACTTGCTCTTTAAAATACTTACCTACACACTTTGTGTTTTTCTCAAAGAGAATTTTCACAATAAAACAAGTTGTGGGTATAACAATAACACTTAAAACACAAGAACTCACTTTCGTGTACAAGAAACAACCATTTCGGAAGAGATTTAACAAAAAATTTATGTCATAATTCTCAATAAAAACAAGCTGCTTTACATGCCTTTCGCAACAAAAAACAAAAAAATTAAAATTCAAGGGAGTTTGAGACACTACGACACTTGACATTTTATTGACTCCCCCCATACTTGGGTAAAACATTGTCCTCAATGATTAAAAAAAAAGAAGAGAAAATTGCAAAAACAAATAAAAGAAAAAGGAAAAGGGAAAGCTCACAATCTATTGGGGTCCCTGTGGGGATCCTCGAGGATAAAGTGCTCCATCATTCTCAAGCGCATGCGGTTATTTTGCTTGTGCATGCGATTGCCTCTTTGGACATCACCGCATAGCCCTGAGATTTCAGCACCTTGTCTTTGTTGCTCGGTGCTCATTCTTTGGATTTTGGTTTGCATCCATGCCCACCGATCATTGTCATATTGCCCACCGGCTTCATGGTGCACCGAATCATTTTGAAAGTGCCCAGCTTCCTTTTCATCATCATCGCCATCATCACCATGGACTTCTTGTACCTTTGGGTTAGTACCAAAATAAAACAAATTTTCCACCACCTCCTGGTTAGTCTTGGCCGGGTTAGGCAGAATAATCAGACATTGAGCCCTATTGACTCTCCATTCACATTGGTAATTTTGGCGGGCCATAAGGCCTAATAAAGAACATAGTAGTGAGGGTATCTAGATCTAGCCTATTGTCTCCCTCAATCCTATTGATCCCGCTCTCCTCACCCACTCCCATCTTCCTAGCAATAAACGTGATGATTCCACCTACCACTATTTCACTTTTCTCATCCGGTCTCTTTTTAGCAACAAAAACAAGATAATCAAGCAAATAATAACAAGTGTTCACTGGGCGATTGTTAAGCATTGCCCACAACATAAACAACTCATCGGTCCTAGTGGTCCTCACTTCTTTCCTACCCCCAATGGTGCAAGCCATAACCCTTTGAAGGTGTAACACCTTATTTCTATTAAAGTGATAAAACACGCGAATATAATGAATATTCAAGAAATAGACACTACGTCTAACATAAAAATCCAAAAGCCAAACATACATAAAATATCTCAACAGTCACAGCGGATACAAATCATATAACTCCAACATATACATGCCATGGTCAAAATATATCAACATATAAATCCTCCAAGTCCGAAACAAATGGACAAATTCAACAACAAAAGAAACATAATCCAACAACAAAAGACACCGACCCTAATCAGAGCCTAAACCTACGACTCCAAACGATAGCAGAGATAGCTCCAGCTATCCAAGCACTCACCAAAAGCAACTACTCCTGCACAGCGTCTACCATCCATACAGACAGGTATGCGGCAAAAACCACTGGAATACAAGCATCACATGATTCATACATTCAAGGATTCATACATATCACATATACATAACCATCCCTCCTAGAATACAAGCATCACATGATTATTATCCCCCATTACTTGCACCTCAAGCTATCACATTATTATCATTGCATAACAGACATACTTAATCTCTAATCAAGTCATCGACAAGAGTTCATCATTATCAACATCAACCAATTAAAATATTACTCACCTCATTACTCATCTAGCATGCTTAACTCAACAAGTACAATTCATCATTTTAAAGTTATAAGCAAGTAATCATCATCAACAAAGAGATCACCACATCATATGTATATACATATACAATTCTTACTTCGTCATTATTATCAAAGTAACTATCATCAAATAGGTTCACCAAGTGTATAAGTACAAGCAAGTGAGACATGCAATTAGAAAATAGTTAAATTATTCACAACCATCAACAAAATCCACCAATGTACATATACACCAATCCACACAATCACAACATTCACCAAATTTCACCAATATACAAATTCATCAAGTCACATATTCAATTATGTCACAACTCATCAACTATTAAATTCCAAATGTCACAAGTATGTATTCATCAAACACACTTATCATCAACAATCATCATTCACATGCAACAACAAGATAACATTTCAATATGCAATTCGCCTATACTCGACACATATATGCATGTGGTACCGTAACAACAGTCATTAGATGCCAACCGCACATCTATGTAAGAGTACACCTCCTCTTTCATGTAAGAGTACACCTCCTCTTACAACAACTATGTAAAAGTACACCTCCTTTTACATTTCAACATATGACTCAATATGATATGATGCATGGACATACAACAACGACCCGATAATGCACAACTTCAACATAACAACTATCAACGACAATGTAAAAGTACACCTCCAATTACATTGACTATCTCAACAACATTTGCATTATCAAGTATTCATGTTTACACATTCAACAAATCACAATTCAAATAAGAGTCATCAACATGGATCAACATACATCAACATCAACTACAAATTATCACAATAATTCCATATACTCCTCATAAACCAAGTAAAATGGAACAACACCACACTTCATGGTAACATCTTATTCAATCATCCACAATCATCCGCATATCATCAATTAATCATATAAAATCATCCACGAAAGATTTGTAAGGTAATTGGTTTGAAAGAAGCATTTTCAACCAAGTTTGTCTATCTTTCCACCATTTTCAAAATAATTGAAGCAATTGAACCAAACTAAGTAAACAAGATCCAACGCCTCAACTAAGTATACCTCTAGGCCACATATAAGTGCAGTAGAGAATACATTTACGTTTCACCGGCTAAATACGACGAATTCATGAGAATCACAAAGTTCGTCTCTCTTTATCACTTTTCAAGAAATTTCCATTTTCAAATCAAAACAAGTTAGCTCCATCACATCATAGTTTAAATACCCTTAAACACCTTAATTGAACTCATAAAACTCAAGTTTCGAAGCTTGGAAGCAATCCATAAGGTTTGGGTTGACTTAGAAATAGTTATGCGAAATTTTTGTAAAATTTCCCTAAAACCCCCTTGGAGTATTTTCATCATAACTCAAAAACCAAAAATCATTTTCAAGCCAATCAAAGCCACTGGAAATCTAACAAAATTATCTACAACTTTTATGTTTACACCGAAGGCCAATTCAAAACAGAAACATGCAAAAAAGATGCACGAACGCGAAACAGGGGATGTTGCCAATGTGCGGCTCTCCCCAGCGAGTAAATCACTCGCCATGGCGAGTAAAGCCACAGGGAGCACCTCCTGCTCGCCTCCAACTCGCCTCCAGCTCGCTGTGGCGAGTTGGGACAGTCCTGTTACGGGAAAAACCCATTTTTTTCACCCCAAAACCCTAATTTTGAATTCCCAAAGCTCAAATTTGATCCCAAAGTTTGTTTAAACATTTCTAAACATGAAAAGACACTCAAAATCATATAAAACTTGCACCAAAACATCCTCTTAACAAAATCATCATTTGACTCATTTTTATGAAAACCTCTAGAACAACACAAATTCATAACAACAGCAAATATTATGATCACCCAAGGTTTCAATCATCAACAACAACACCTCACAACATCAACAACAACATCTCATATCATCAATTATTAGGCAAAAACACAAAGCATACATATGTACATAATTTAAGCTTGCAATTTCATAATCAACAACTCAATTAACATTCAATTTACATACCCAAACATTGCATCACAACATAAGCACGAATTTACCAATTAATTCCACAATAATCAATTATTCAAATAAGCATTTAAGTAAAGAATTAGGGTAGAAGCTACAACTAAGTGATTATGATCAAAGACTAACCCCCTTACCTTAATTCTTCACAAATTCAAACTATGGCTTCACTTTAGCTCCCACAACTTGAATCTCTAGCTCTCTCTCTAGCTCTCCTTCTTCAAACCCTTTCTCTTCTCTTGCTCTTTCTCTTTCTACCTCTTCTCCCAAATGAAAATGTTGGTGTAAACCCTATTTTCTCAAAGAATAGTGTTTATATAGGCTCTACCTAATTGGGCTCAACTCACAATGCCTTAATGGGCCTAACCCATTACTAATCTAACCCAAAATGTTATTACTCACTTAACGGAAAAATGTAATATTAACGGTCACTTACCGGTAATAAAACAATTCACTACAACTCCCTAGCACTTAGTAAAATAACCACTCTCACTAAGCACTAAAAATAATCCTCATCGAAATTACTAAATCACCCCTACTCATAAAATGACCAAAATACCCCTGAGTCCAAAATGACCGAAATACCCTTCTAACATCGAATTCTACAATTCCCAACCAAAAATATACACAGAGGCAAATAATCACATAAGAGCACATATTAACACACATAGGAGAATTAAATAAATAATAAAATAAATCTAGCGAAAAATCGGGTTGTTACAGAAGGTACCTAAGCACGGGGTTGTGGATGTTACTAGCCTTATTGGAACGGGAATTATATTGCTCTAGCCTGGTGATACTCTTCCAAAAGGCAACAGGGTCATATTCGTCCGGCCTTAAATTATGATCCCAAGAGTTATGAATATACCCCACATTTTCGAGGCCTAAGTCTAAGCAAAAAGTTTCCAAAGACATCTCGTAATCAACATTTAAAAGCCAGAAAGAGACTCTATGATTAGGGTTATCTGTCTTCGACTTATCCTTACTGAAGGAAAGAGAGCTCAAGAACTCATAAGTGAAGTTTTCAAACCCCCGCATAGGTCTCAACAATTGGACCAAACCTAGGTTATTCAATAGCCTAACCACATCATCTCTAATACCTAATGTATTCATGGCACTATTATCAGGGTACCTACAAGCAGATAAAGGTTTAGAGACAAGAATTTTATTCCTATTCCTTTGCGCGACATCCTTGAATTCGATACCGTGGTTCCGGACTGCTGCTTGCCTTTTACCTGCTCCACTTCCCGAGCCTTCAACCTCCTTTCCTTTTCTCTCTGAAGCCATTGACCTTAGTTTCGGTTGGTTTGGGTTTAGGTTAGGTTTTGGTAAGATTTTGTGTGGAAAAGGTGGTTTTAGTGATGGGTTTGGTTTTTAATTAAGAAATTTGAGTGTTTTGGTGAGGATTAATGAAGAAATTGGAGTTTTTGGGTTAGGGTTTGGGGTTACACGAATTTAGTGAATTTTGGATTGTGATTGATGATTGTTGTTTTTGATGGGTGGATTGGGTTTGGGGTGAAGTTTAGAGTTGATTTGGTTTAGAAATTGTGTGATTTGGTGAAGTTCGGAGAAAGTTATGGAGGTTTGAAGGTTTGGGTTATGGAGGTTTAGAGAGAGAAGTTCAAGATGAAAGAGGTCGTGTTGTTTGAATGAAGGAAAAAGAAAAAAAAATTGGTTATAGGGGAGGGGTGTCGTGCACGGCCGTGCCTCACTCTCAGGTTTTTGTGTGTTTTGGGATTGCTGGACAGGCACGGTCGTGCCTCCACATGCATGGGCCGTGCCTCTGCTTCTGGTCAATGGCATCAATTTTTTTCGTTTTTTCACATCTTATTTGGACAAATACCTACAAAACAAAATAAAACAACACAAAACAAACAAAATAAAGCAATTAAATCTGTGGGTTGCCTCCCACGAAGCGCTCGTTTAAAGTCATTAACTTGACGGTTAGAAACACCTTCAAGGAGGATCAAAGAGATCATATTGTGCAGATGACGCTAAGAAACGTTCTTTCATACTATGATCATCAATAATGCAACAAGAATAATCAGTAGGGTCCTTATTAAGACTGGCCATTTAAAATCCTTCTCTTTCATCACTCACTTGAAAAACAATCCTACCACCCTTCACATCTATGATAGCTCCGGCTGTAGCGAGGAAAGGTCTTCCTAAGAGGATAGGGACTTCAGGGTCCTTCTCAATGTCTACTACCACAAAATCAGTCGGGATATATATCCCTCCTACCTTAACGGGGATGTCCTCAATAAATCCGACAGGGCGGATGGTGGTACGATCAGCTAACTTCAAGGTCATCTCGGTAGGTCTCAACTCACCTATGCCCATCCTCTTAAAGAGGGACAAAGGTAACAAACTAATACTAGCCCCTAGATCACACATGGCTTTCTCAACGATCTCACTCCCAATCACACAAGGGATGGAAAAACTACCTGGATCTCCAAGCTTTGGAGGCGATTTCTTTATGACATTACTACATTCTTTTGTTAAGGCTATCCTCGCATTACCCTCTATCGTTTCTTTAACAAGATATATTTCAAAAAATTTGCATAGAAGGGCATTCGAGATAAAGCTTCAACAAAAGGAATGTTAATGTAAATCTTTCTTAGCATGTCAATAAACTTTTTAAATTGTGCCTCCAAGTTAGAATTAGCAAGGCTTTGAGGAAAAGGGACTTTGGGCTTATAAGGTGGTGAAGCAAGAGGTTTTTCACTCTCTCCTATGGCTTTCTCACTCTCTCCTATGGCTTTCTCACTCTTCGGTTTATTACTCTCTTCTCTCTCAATTGTTGCGGTTTTCACAACAGGGTCCTCTAACTGTTTACCATTCCTAAGGGTAATAACATGTATATAGGCTTTGGGGTTGGCTTCAATTTGACCTGGGAAGACTCCCGAGGTCTGAGAGGAAGCAGCCACCTATTGGGCTACTTGGGAGATTTGAGTTTCAAGCATTTTAGTATGAGTAGCAATGGAGTCTACCTTTGATGTGAGTTTGACAAGATAGTCATTCAGAAATTCAGTTTGATTCTTAAGTTCTTGGAGCTGCTTGGATTGATTCATGACATAACATTCCATTAAAAGTTCCAAGCTAGATTTCTGAGGGACTCTCAGGTTGTTTGCATAACTAGGTGGTGCTATTTGTCCATAGGAATTTTGAGGAGTTTTATAAATTTTTTGATTTTGCCTCATTCCTTGATTGTATTAAGCATAATTCATTTTCTCAACACTTTTAATAGCACTACCTAGTTGGCACTCAACGTCAGTATGGCCAAATACACCACAGACTTCACAAGGAGGTGAAACAGGATCAGGTGTGACAGCACTAACATTTATTTTGTCAAATTTTTGGGGGAGTGCGTCAACCTTAGCAGCTAGATGATCAAGGGTAGAAATTTCATACATACATGCCTCTTTTTTAGAGGGAGAAGAAGCAGTGATGGCTCTCTCATTAGTCCACTGATAGTGTTTTTCGGTCTTGTCCTCGACCAAAGCATATGCTGTTGTATAATTCTTGTTCATTAAAGTTCCACCTACAGCTGCATCAACAATCATTATAAAAAGTGTTGACAATAAGCCACTTTTCTAAACCATGATCGGGACAAAGTCTAAGCATTTCTTTGAAACGCTCCCATGCATCGTAAAGAGATTCCCCATCTTTTTAAGTGAATTGTGTGATTTGATCCCTCAATTTAGAAGTTTTAGAAGGGGGAAAGAATCTGGCAAGAAATGCTTGCCTCATTTGGTCCCATGAAGTGATAGAACCAACTTCCAATGAATGAAACCAAGCACTAGCTCTATCCCTTAAGGAAGAAGGAAAGAGGTGCAGCCTTACAACTTCTTATTTTGCCTTCAAGGTTCCACTGAGTCTTAAGAAAGTTGAAATATGGAGATTTGGGTACTCAGTGGGTGATCCGGAAAATGGTTTTGCTGCACCAAGTTAAGATGTGCATGCTTTATTTCAAAGTTGTTACCCTCAACCGTTGGGTACACAATAATAGCATGTGGCTCTTCCGTAGAAAGGGTTGCATACTCTTTAAGAGTGTGTTCCTCAGCCATAGCGTTATTATTTCGTGCTTCTCTCCTTCTTTTATGCAAGAATCTTTCAATCTCAAGAACGAATTCACCAAGACTTTTGCTTCTTCGCATAAAAAAATAAGAACCCAAGAAGTTAACGATAAAAGAAAATAAAGAAAAAGTAAAAGAAAAAAAGGAAAATAAAAACAATCTAACCGCTATTAAAAAATTAATTAAATTGCCTAACACCCCGGCAACGGCGCCAAAAACATAACGCAGTAAATCCGCAAGTGCACGGTTTACCGATGTAGAAATAAAAGATTATCGTTCCAATAGGGAGTTATGAATTCAATTAACTTTCAACAATGATTAGAAGAGAGTTCAAGTTGAAAAGTTTGGATTTTGTTTTAAAAGAAAATAACAATAATAATAAAAACGCCCTGGGATTATTGGTTCATCTTGGTGACCAATCCTTCACAAACCAAACCTTAAACCTAGAACTTTATGTTGGACCTATTTTTTAAAGACAAGTTTCTCTTTGGCTTTTCACATCTCCTTTCGGTCTCAGTGAATGTATTTCGTTAGCAACCACGACTATTCTCAGGGTCGATTTCTATTGAAACCCTTTAAGAACGAAACTTTATTGTGTCAAGGTTTGCTAGACTATTCTCATGTTTTGCAATCCTTGTCTAATTTCACTTGTTCCAATATCAAAACTTCATCTTTCGATCCTTCGCTGGATATTTGTGATGATGAATTAACAACTATTAAACTTCGTCTTTCGGTCCATCGATTAATACTTGTTAATTCATTATAAAAACGGTAAAATAGATTAGAAAATATATTTACATAAAATTAGGGTTCGAGGCTTGGTTTGATAGGGATTAGGTCATTAGACTCATCCAACAATCCCAGGAATAAGAAATCTACTCACTCATGTCATTATAGACATAGAGAAGAAGAAGAAGAAGAAGAAGAACATAAAATAATATAAAGGAGAACTTTTATTCAAAGAAAAAATTGACACTATTAATTTTCAAGAACAAGAGATGATTCAATACGTTTGCTAGCTTCTCTATTTATAGTCTACAACTACTTAAGCCCCAAGAAATACATCAATAGAATGTTCCACAAGAAACCATGAGCTTTAAGTCAGAAATAAACTAAACAGATAGCTTATCCGATAAACAAAAGTAGCAAAAGGAGTGTTGTGGTGCGCGCACGGCCGTGCCACTGGAGACACGGGTCGTGCCATGCCCTCTGATGGTTGGCTTTCTTTGATATGTTGGAGGTTTGGGCGGTGCTTTGAAGGAACGGGCTGTGCCTGATATTTTTGCACAAGATCTTCATATTTTTGGCCCGAATCAGCTCGAAATCTCCTTTCTTTTGCTCTAGGACTCAATTTTTAAAATATTTGTTCCTGAAATTAAATAACTTGCAATCGAAGTAAAATAGTTCTATAAAGGAAATAAAAACACATAAAATCTAAATAAAACAGACTCAAATAATCTATTAAAAACACTAATTAATGACTCATCAGTCCTCCTGGGGTATCTCTGGCTCTGGCTTAGGCTGAGATCCTGCTAGTTTCCTTTCCACTTGCTTGGCAAGGCTCCGAATATACTTCTCATCAATTGAGCCCGTAAGTCTCTCATCAAAAGGTTCTAGAATCTGTACACCCTGGTCATGAACCAATCCCATGAAGAAACCGGGGAATGACAACTTGGTGAACTTATGTTTCAGACGACTCAAAGCCTCATGCTTCATCTCTCTAGAAATAATCTGAGCCGCATCTACCTCTCCTCCCTTAATTATGTGCCAAATCAGCGGGGTAACAAGCTTAGGGGTGGTGGTGACATGACTCTAGGGCCACACATTGTGTACCAAGAACTTAAAGATAATTCACGCTGGGAGGGTCATGTCAGCAAAATTTGCAGTGGTTCCGTCTTTTCCTATTCCCACATTATAGTGCCTTATGGGTAATAGGATCTCTCTCTGGATCTCACCATCGTCCCAAACCTGGTCTTCCTCATTTTGGCCATACTCACATAGGGTAGGGACAGTAGGGTCCGTAGATGGTGGCAAAGTAAGCAGGTTACCGAGGTAGGTGTTGATGGTGCCCCGGTCAAAGTGAATGGTGGTACCCCTCACATAGGTTGTGTAAGAATATCGGGCTTCCATGTCCTTTTTTTCACAGGTTGGCATGGCATTAGCGTAGAACTCTCTCATAATGTCAGTGTTAATCCGGGTGGGGTGGGGGTTCAAGAGTTTCTCCTATTTCCTAATCGCAAACATATGATGGATGTCAGCAAATGGTCATGTCGGGTTAATATGGAACACCTTGTGATGCTAGGTTCCTTTATCTAGCTTAAGAAACCTGTCATAGTGGTTGTTGGATGAGAACCGGTTTTGGTCTGGGTTTTTAGGTGGTGGTATGGGGCGGTCAATGACACCGGATGTGGAAGCTGGGGTTCGTTTAATGTTGGATGATGATTTTGGTGCCATCTGCAAAACAACCAGAAAATATCCATATACAGAGTATAAACAATTAGCATAATATACAGAATCAAATAGGTCAAGGCAGATCGGGCAATCAAACAAAAAGACAGTTATGGGCTCGCTCGCTTGCAGTACACTTAAGCGAGCTCGTAAGCGAGCATTCAAATGAAAAACTGGGCTGACACGCTTGCAGCACGCTTAAGCGAGCTCGTAAATCAGCATTCAAAGAAAACTGGGTATTCACTATGAATGCTCGCTTCAAGCGTGCAGCATGTAAGATATTTACATGTCATTTTCCTATGTACACTTGAGTATATTGGGATCATTTCCGCAGGGAGTTATGTATATCTTAAGCATTTCAACGACAATTGTCATCTTAAGTGTTTGGGTATAAATGTTTGTTTTTTTAAAACTATTTTAACTATTTGACATAAAATAAACAGAGACGAGATAGGGCTATTTCGCTTGGGGTTAGAAATACTCAATCCAAGCGTAACAACTGCAATCCCACGATCAAATAATGGATTCTAGCTTTTTAAACGATATTATCACAATCACTCAACAACATCATTCATGTCTAAATAATGTCGCGATTTCAATCGTTATTTATGTCTAAATAACTTCATGAGTTCATTCGGATTGTTTAATCGATGATTTCCCAATCCATTAAACGATCTAAAAGCATTAAGTTCTTGATTACAAATTGATTATCAAAGATTAAATTCTATGTCTAGAATGAAAACTTAGATAAATTAATATTCTCACCCTAGGTTCAAAAGTATATCTCAATAACATTCCAAATCTCAAATAAAGCATTAAACACAAGAATAATGTCAATATTGAATAAATAAGCTAGAACCATATATTAAATGATCAAAGATTACATAATAGCTTGATTGAATACCTCAAAACCCACAAGGGTAGATGTAGCTATATATGTCTATGCAAGCTTGGCAAAGGATGAAAGAAAGATGAAGATTCCATGCCTAGATTCATGATGTCTCAACAAATCTTGGGAAGAATCTAATCTTAACCACCTTGCTTTGTGTTTCTCTCTCTAGAAAAGCTCTATTTCTCTCTCTAAAAACCAGAAAATGCAATAAAACAGTGATAACATCGTTGAAAAAAGAAGAGAAAACTATTTATACGGGCACAATTTGTGGTCGCTCTCTTAAGAGAGAAACGGCCGCTTCAAGCGAGCGGCTAAAATATCTTTCGTTGGCCATTGAGGAGCTGCCACATGGGCCTTATCCACTGCAGATTGATGAACTTCGCTTAAGCGTGCTGGAAGCGTGCAATAAGTGAGCAAGTTTGGTGCTCTCGGGAACTTGCACGCTTAAGCGAGCTGAGGTTGCTTCAAGCGTGCAGTTGATTTGAAATAAGCGAGCAAGAAGCGTGCTAAAAGCGTACAAAGTGGCTGCCCTCTGGAACTTGCTCGCTTAAGCGAGCTGAGGCCGTTTAAAGCGAGCAGTTGATCTTCAACAAGCGTGTAGGAAGTGTGCAGATGAGTTGCTCTCTGGAACTTGCACACTTAAGCGAGCTGAGGTCGCTTCAAGCATGTAGTTGATTCTTGGAAGCGTGTGGGAAGCGAGCCATAAGTGTACAACTGATCTGTTCTCTAGAACTTGCTCGCTTAAGCGAGCTGAGGTCGCTTCAAGCGAGCAGACTTTGGTTCAGGAGCTTCTTTCTTGTTCTTTGCTTGTCATTTCCGGCATAAATTGGGTAGAATCAGGCTTGTAAAGTATAAATGGTAAAAAGTACAACATTTGGTAGCTTTTCCTTAGATAACTTGCAGAACAAGTCACTAAAATGCTTAATTTAACACAAGAATTAGATTACTTTTGAGCACTTATCATTCATCGCAAAATTCCTAAAGTCAGAGGCCATGTTAAATCCTCTATTGGTTTGGTGATCACAAAAATCTCAAAGTCGGTAGATGCGCTAAATCCTCTTTTAGTTCGGTTATTGAAAATATCTCAATGTTGATGGTTGCGCAAAATATTCTTAATTCTTATTGTTCGGTCATAGCCTATTCTCTTTATAATTTATTTTATTTGACTAAACTCTCCAAGTCGATGACTACGCTAAATCTTCTTTTAGTTTGGTCATTGCAAACTCCAATAAAACAAATTCATCATAACCAACTCCCCACACTCAATGTCTATGTTTATCAAATCAACAATTTCTTTCTATCAAGTTAATATTTTTACCAAACTAATTGCATTATAAATATCATTTCTTCAAATTAAACAACTCACAAACATTTTCTACATCAAGAAGATACGTAGGAGAAAGAGTCAACTTTTGTCAAGGATAGTAATAACAAAACCTTATATTTATCTCCCTATTTTTTTGGGTGACTTTCTCTCCCTATTTAAAAAGAATTCATTTTCTATTTAAAAAGAATTCATTTTCATTTAAACAAATTTTAATTCATATATAATGACAAGAAGAAATAATTATTTTTAAAGATAACAAAATTCTGCAAAATTGACTAGAGGAACCTTTTCAAACGGATGTTGTATGGTGCTAATTAATATCTTTTCTACGGATAATCGACTCCCAAGCCTCAATTTTGGTTTCAAAGACCTTTTTTTCATTTTCAAGGGTTTTTACGATGTTTTTCATATAAATTTTGGTGGCGACTTTATTGTTTTCCAGCAATCCTTGGATTTTAGGTTGCAAAAGTACTCGTTTTTCGAATTAAAGGTGAATAACAATCAACCCTTTCCTTACAAAACCAATCATACTTGATTTGTGTTTCTTCTGTGGCTATTCATTTGTAACTGTAACTACAATTTAAAATCTTGATATATGGTTTTTTGAAGAACTTGAACTCATCACCAAGGCAATCCAGAGGTTGACTTGAATCCAAAAGGATTGGAAAAATCATTTTATATTATCTTTTCACAATGGGAGAATTAATACTTGTTGAATATAATGACAATCAATTATCTTTTACTCTTTTAATTATTTTTTCTTCTTATAACCGATTGGTACAAATTTCTATGGAAGTTATTGCCATATAACCTTATGTTAATGAAAAGATACCAACGGATCCTATGATCAGAGTTGTTGTCATTAGTACACTTCAATGCTCCTTCAAAAAAAAATTAGTACACTTCAATGCTGACTATGACTAGCATCGTGAAGAAAAACTAATATGGAGTTAGCTTGGTAATATATGGAACCAATTGGATATTAATATATGGAACGAAAGCGGAAATAAAAATATATTGGTTCAGACACACAGATGTCTAAATTTTGGGGAGCAAAATCGGATATTGGATTGCACCGGAGGTCCACCGAAAATTTGCTTTCAGGCAGTGACTTTTGTCACGGCACAACAATTCTCTTCTATCTTTTCCAATTATGTGAAATATATTTTTCTATTAATATTTCCAACAATTTGAAAGAAAATTTATATATTTAATTGCATGAAAAGGATCATTTGGTGCCCTGCCCTCATCAATTGGATGTTAAAGAATGTGGCATGTGATAGTTCAAATAAATTGTCGTATAATTTGAGGTAAAACAATAAGCTTGGAGTTCAAGTAAGCCTTAAACTCAAATGTATTAATGAATATAAGTTTGTGTTTTCAAGGGATTAAGTATATATTATGCTATCTTGGAAATATTGCTGAAAAGTTTAAATGAAAATATCTACATGGGTATTATTAACTATTATTTTTTTAAAACAAAGGATACTTGCAAAAAAAGCAAGCCCCTCCTATTAACAAAATCTAATCTGAGTAGGAATGTGATCCCACCAAAAATGAGTACTAAGTTCTAAGCCAATGGCAACGAACTTATCAGCACAGTGATTCCCCTCTCTATAAATATGAGTTACCATCTATTTCTTAAGTTCCAAGGCACAATGGATTTAGACTTGAAAGCCAAAGTGACTAACATTGAGTCTATTTCAATCCATAGATGATTCCATCCTTTTTGAGAAGCCATATCTATTGCTATATATCATAGCTCCATTGATTTCAGCAGTAAGAGAATTACCTATGCCAAGATTGAAAGAGAAAGCTCCCAAGAATTCAGCATTACAGTCTCTAAAAACACCTCCACAAGAAGAGGGGCCTGGATTTCCTTTAGAAGCTCTGTCAATATTGCACCCAGAGAACTTCCTTAATTTTGGGAGCATTTCCCAGTCACAACCTGACTGAGAGGCTTTAAGGAGGACATAGTCATGAATAGAGGGTCTAGCAGCCAGTCTAGAGCAATTTCCAGAAAGAGAGGTGCTAGAAATAACAAAGATAATTGCTGTTCTATGACTGATTTTCCTGTCTTCAAATCTTCTTTGATTTTTACTGTACCAAATGGAATTGAAACAATTAATCACAGCTGCAAGAACCACTAACTTGCACAAAGGAGACCAACCTCTATTGCATAAATCAAGAGCATCAGAAATGTTATCAAAGTTGCACTGCATTTCAAAATACCACTAAGCCAGTGCCAAATAAAGCTAGAGAACTCATAGTCAAAGAAAATGTGTTTAGATGTTTCAATGTGTGAACCACAGAGGCTGCACATTGATGGACCATAACAACCTCTAGTGCTAAGTTGTCATCAGTAGGAATCTTGTTATGCAAGCTTCTCCATAGTAATAGAGATTTAGAGGGCGGAATAGCACTATGCTAGATGATTTTATCCTAAGCAAGATTTTGACCAATAGGAAATTGATGGAGGTAAACTTTTTTAAAAGAGAACTCCCCATTCTGAGAGTGAATTGAGGGATGAATGTCTAAAACAGAAGTTAGAGGCTCTCCACACCATGAATCTGACCAGAAATTAATGTCTGCACCATTACCAAGAAGTCAGGAAGAATTTGTAATCACTTCTGAATACTTATGCTTTATACTACCCCATAGATGGATGAAGAAATGTTATATGAAATGGGAGATTTCTTGCTCAGCACTCTATTCCTTAGAAAATGAGCCCATTGCAGGTTTGATTGAACAAGTTCCAAACAAAGCTTAAGATTGGGTCCTTCATTAATCTTAGACAAAGATCTTAGACCTAAGCTACCCTCGTTCAAAGGAGAACAAATTTTATCCCAAGCAACTGGAACTAATTTCCTTTTGTTGATATCCCCACTCCATATTAAGTTTCTGATCCATTTTTCCAGCATCTTGATTAAAAAATTGACTGGCCAGGAATAGATAGTAATACAACGAAGGAGCATAATCTGAATAACACTTCTCCACTTTCATAAATGGTCATATTTAGGCCACAGAAAATATCAAACGAAAATTCTGAAATCTATAAGAGAATTTTTAGTTTTTAATTTTTTTTTATCTTATAGATATTCAAATTTGTGCCATTACTTTTATTATAAATCCCAAATTAGTTTTGTTCCATAGATTTTCAAATGAAACTATAACAACCTCTAGTTTACCATGAAGGTTGCAAATTTGAGAAAGACTATTTTAAAGAGAGAAAAAACTTTGGCATAGACTTTATTGTATTCTATTCTTTTGGAAGTAGATGTTAATAAAATATATGAAAAAAAAAATCTGAATAGAATTCTTATCTTGGGCTAGTCACCGTGTTTTTAATTCTTATCCTTCTTATATTGAACATTGGTTGATTAATGATAATAGTTAACTTTGCTTTGGTCAAAAAATATATATAATTTACTGCACGAGTTATTGGTTTATCCGGATTTCTTGTTTGCTGTTCTATTTTGAGTGCATTTCTGTTTTCTTCCAAACATTGAATAATCAACTTTATTCCAGAAGACCATCACACAAATTATGGACATGAGTAACACATTTTCTTCCAAACAAAATTTAATATATTACACATACATCAATAAAATGCAAGATATGATTAAAATTAAAATATTTAATACATTGATTCACAATATGTTACTGTTGAACAGAAAAAAATATAACAATGACAAGGAAAATTACAAATCGATATTGAGATCTCAGTATTCATCATTCTCGTACCATCACCTATCTATCTGGTGACCATAACCTGTATAGATGGTTCTCCTAGTGAACAATGATTTAAGCATCTATTAAATATCTTAGCAATTCTGTGTTTAAGCATTGAGTACACTTCAACAATGACGTCAATCACCATGACTAACAGAAATGAACCAAAAACGATGAATAAAATCAAGGAGTTGACATGTGTAGGTGATATCCTCCACATAGAAAATAAATAACTAGCGGTAAACCAACCCATTGGAGAAGCCACTAGACCGCCTATTATTCCATATGGTATCATAAATAATATCGCTAAAATTGATACAGAAAAGGAATACATATTTACAAATAAAAACAAAAAGAATTCATATCCTGACAAGACTGATTTCCCAGCATTTCCTGGAATAGAAATAGTAGAATTTGAGGAAGTGATGTTCCCACCATTGTCATCACCGGCACTAACCTGATAAATTCCACCAGGAGGACTTAATCCTGATTGATCGATCGCAGTTGCAACAAGAGTTGCAACTATCAACCAAGTGTTGCGTTGCTCATCTGTTATATTTGTTTTAATGCGATTTCCATAAGTTGACATATTATCTCTTTTTGTTGTCTTTGACCTGAGTCTTTGTGCACGTGTGCGAGAATCAGCGACTTCTAAGCTAGGTTTTGCTCCAACCCTTAATAGTATACTCTTGATCTCTGCAGTACTTGCTATGTCTAATGCGGTTTTGTTCTCCTTGTTCTTTGCCCCCAAATTTATACAAGTACTAACCAACAATAGAAGTGCCTGTGCTACCAAGAAATTAATGAATAATATAATTGTTAGATATCATTCATGTTAGCAACTAAGCCACTTATCTTATTTATAAGTTGTACAGCACCAAAAAATAATAAGAAATATGGCCATCATTTACGACAAAACAAAAAGAAACATGACTATCATTTTTTCTTTAAGGTTCTTAATGTGTTCTTTTTTATTGGGGAAGAAAACAAGAAATATATAAAGGAGACATATAATTTTAGCTATTGAACAAGATTACCTGGGGCTCACTACTTAGTGCTGAAATATGCAAAATGGTGTTGCCTGCTTTATCCCTCTGGTTTAATATTCCATTTTCCAGCTTTTGAGCGCCTCTTCTTTTATTTCTTTTGAGCCAGCTAACAAGTACTTGAAGGGCCTCATATTGTTGATTCTTAACAGCAATATGCAGTGCAGTCTCGAATCTCACAGTCAAGTATTTAGGGGAATCCGGACAAAAAGAGAGAAATTCAGCTAAAAGTTCAACCTCACCATTTTGACTTTCAAAATGAAGAGGAGTTAAGCCCTCTCTTCTTTAATTCTAACAAGGTCTTTAATGTTGTGCACAAAGAAAGACACTATATATTTTTGGTCGTTTTTCATAGCGAGATGGATGGGGCTGAATCCTTGGGGATTTAGCTTCCAAGCAAATGAAGGTTTTAAATTCATAATTTCAATGGTAAACGAGATATGACCCATTGATGCAAACGAGATATGAACCATTGATGCAGCAATATGTAACGGAGTTTCAACAAATGGTATCAAATCTATATGCTCCAGAATGAATGGATCTTCCTCAATTACTGCGTAAAGGAGATCTATATCACCTTCCTGAGCTATTACTTGTGTTCATGTTTGAAACGTTAATTATTCCGCAATGTGCGAAAGATAGGTTCTCAGCTACTATTGCTGCTATTAAAACAATTTCTCACCGTACCTCTTGGTAATTCAATATATTATTTCATTGACCCGTGCACAGTGTATTTTCTTAAAATGTTTTGTGTATTTCTTTCATTGACTTGTGTGAGTTTTCCATGTGCAATGTCTCTGATTCCCAAACCTTTTGTCGTAGGGGAGAATTATTTTATCTTTTTACTCGGAAGTTAAAATAACACTCTAATTGCTTTGAAGGTATTGAGACTCATAACCATTTTAAATTCAAATTTTACATGACTTTACTTGTTTTCTACGGGATGGGGTAGTGAAGTAGTAGAGAATCTTTTTACTTCCATTCTTTTATTTTTTGGAATATGATATCAATGCTTTGGTCAAAGGAAATAATGAAAAGAAAAGAGTTTTTTAATTTAATTTGGTTAGCTACAACCTGGTTCCCTGGTTGGAAAGAAATAACATTATATTTAAGGAGAAAGTGACAAATGTGAAGGAGGTGGTAGAAAACATAAAAATGTTATCTTGGTTTTGATTTATCAACGAAAATCTTATTCCTCAAATATATTTATTCTATCAATGCCTTTAAAAGATAAATTTCTCCAACTTCACATTACTCCTTAGTTATAGGTTTTGATGATGTTTTATTTTAGATGTTGTTTGCATTCTATGTTTAATTAGCTCTATTGTGAAAGCACCCTAGTTAATCCATGATTCTATGTTCTCTACACATGTGTCTTATGTTAAAATTGTATTTAGGAGCTTTCTTGTGAGTCGAGTTTTTGTTTAAACAGTTTTTTGAGTCTTTTTTATTCAATTTAGAATTATTTTGAATCGTATCAACCATGCTCTCTGGTTTCTTTTCTTGGTTGTTCATGAGATATGAATCGAATCAAGTATATCATTATTCATTTCACTTTGATATGATTCCAAGAATTTTTTAAATCCTTTGATTCGATTCATTTGACCCCTTTGCCATGTGTTTAGGTTGTTTGATAATGTATCAATGTTCTTTGAATCATATCAATCATCATCTGGGACTTAATGATTCGATTAACTATTTCCTATGGAAGTTTGAATCAATGCAATCTTCATCTGAAATTTGTCTGAATTGTATCAATGTTCTTGTGAATCAATTCAATCTTCATGTTTTCAGAATTCCTTTTTTACACAATTGAATCGTATCACACCTTAGGTGAATCGATTCAAGCTCTTATTTTTTGACTAAAATTAGCTCTTTTCACTCACACCTATATATAGTCATCCCACACATTTTCTAAGCATTGAAACAATATGCAAATAGACTCTGAAATCTTCAAACCCTCTCTCTCTACTTTTTCTTCAGATTAAACACTTTCTCTAAGATCTTTGTATAGTGTAAGGTCTAGGTTGTTAGGTGCTATAGGATATGTAAGATTTATTTCTCTCAAGGGTCGGACTTGGTTGTGAATCAAGGACCTAAAGAAAAGAAGGCACTTTCACCTCCAAAGGGTTTATAGGCGTCAGAGAAAAAGGTGTTTGATAAGAAGGCTCCCCCGAGGAGGTATTACCAACCAATAGCTGATGTGAATTCCTGCAACTTTAACTTTGGACAACCTCGACTCTAGATTTAACAACATTAATTTTTTGATGGACAACATCAATATGACCATTAAGGGAGACCATAGCAGATGACCCAACACTCGAATTACCACCCTGAGGAGAAACAAAATTTTCACCAGTAACGTCTGTAGGATTCGGGTCCCTATTTGGTATCGGATCATGTAACTAAACATTTGTAAAAAGCAGTACCCATTCGCCTAACAGTTGGCTTCAGGAATTCACCTCATCCCCTATTACCATCGTCTTCCTCCATTTCAAAGAGTTGAGGACAACCTTTGTTAGTATGCCCAAGCCATCCATAGAGATAGCAAAAGACACCTAGTTTTTCATACTTGGACTTAATAATAGCAAAGCTTCCATCTTTGATTCAAATCTACCATTCCTTTTTCAAAAGATGGGTGACTTCAATTCTAACTTTCAGACACATAAGAGAACTGTGGCGTGTTCCTACTATCGTACTCATTCCACTCACCGAGAACATTACCTATACCATTCGCCACCCGTTGTTGCACCAAGTCAAAGGGTAAGTGATGAACCTGAACCAATATATCAAGATGATTGAAATTCATGCTCATCGGCACAACCCAAGGAGCAATTTGATCCACCACCATATTATAATTGTCATACAACTAAGGGCCCATCTCATGGGGTGGATTGTATTTCTCCTGGGGTTGTGCCGATGAGTGTGAATTTGAATTATCTTGATATCTGGGTTCAGGTTCATCAATTACATTTTGGCTTGGTGCAACTGTGAGTGGGGATTGATATAGGTAAGTTTCTTGGTGAATTGAAGGAGTATGATAGTAGGAACACGCTGCACAGTTCTTATATGCGTCTGAAAGTGAGAATTGATGTCACCCAACCATTGAATAAGGAATGGCAGATTCAAATAAAAGATGGCAAATTTGCTACTATTAAGTATGAAAAACTGGTGTCTTTTGCTATCTCTGTGTACAGCTTGAGCATATTTAGAAATGATGTCCTCAACTCTTTGAAATGAAGGAAGATGATGGTACTAGGGGATGGGGTGAGTTCCTGAAGCCAGTTGTTAGACATATGGGTACTGCTGCTACAAATGTTTCGTTACATGATCCGATACCGAATAGGAACTCGAATCTTGCATATGTTACTAGTGAAAATTCTGCTTCTGCTCAGGGTGGTAATTCGAGTGCTGGGTCATATGCTATGGTCTCCCTTAATGGTCGTACTAGTACTGTCCATTAGGAAATTAATGTTATTAAATCTAGAAGAACCAAGGCTGTCTAAAGTAAAGTTGCACTAAATTCACTCTAATGCCTCCTCGGGTCAGCCTTCTTGTCAAACACCTTCTCTCTAATGCCTCTAAAAGTTGCGCCCCTACCTAAACAAATGCTTGGATTTCCGGTTATGAATGGTAATGCTTACAAAGGCGCTTATGCTTTTGCTGCTGATGATGTCGATGACAACATACAGGGTATCGAGTTGAAGAAAAGCAAGAGAGCTCTTGCTGCTGTGGCTGGTCAAGAGGTGATTTCTGCTAGAGGAACACATGATGAACTTAAATATGTGTCTGCTGCTTCTGGGATGTGGGGAATATTCATGAATATTCAAGTTTGTGAGTTTTCTTACCCAAGACAAAGAACCCCTAAGTTAGAGTTCTCAAATTAAAATTGCTATTGGATCAGCTCATGTCCTTGAGTATCTCCATTGTAAAGCATATCCTCTTGATAAATATCAAAACTTGATATCTGCAAGCATCTTATTGGACAATGACTTCAGCGCAAAACTCTCAACTTCTGGGCTTGCTAAACTAGGACTTGTTGGAGACAAGACTCATGTTTCAACAAGGGTAATAGGTACATATGGATACAGCACACCAAATTATTTTATGAGTGGAAAATTAACTCTCAAATTTGATATCTACAACTTTACATATCAGAATTCATGAGCTAATTTGCCACTCAACAGAAAAAAAAAAATGGTACATAGAAGCAATATGTACTCGTCACTCTTTTTGAAACATGAGTATCGTCTCCAATATTTCTTAGTTTAGCAAGCTCAAAATATCAAAGTTTCCGGCTGCAGTCATGTTCAGTAAGATGTTTGCAAATATCAAGTCTCGATAGATAATAGGCAAAAATATGCTTTAAATGAAAGATACTCAAGCACCTGAGTTGCTCGAAAATCAGTAGGAATGTGTTGCTAGAGGAGTCTACGTTTCTATTTTATGATATAGTGAATGTTCCTATGTACTATTGATATGTGTTAGTTAATCGATTAAATGAATAATTTGTTTGATTAAATAATAATTTAATCAATTAAATCAGTAATTATTTCAACAAAAGACTAGCCTAAATGCATACTTGGAATATGTTTTTTTTTATGTATTAGAACAAAAACAACTTTGGTGGTAATAACAGTTGCCGCTAAAACTTTTACCGGCAATTACTTAATCGTCGTTGATTCTAATTTCGTTAAAAGTTGTAGAAGCAAGTCTAACAAATGCTGGTAAAGACCCATTTAATTTCTGCTATAAACTAAAACTTATTGTGGTAATTGTAACAGCCATGAAATATGCGAATTTCATGGCATGAAAGTCCTAGTTAATTTCATTGAAACAACAAAACAAAACACAATCATATCATTACAATCTGCAACAAAACAGTGTGAAATAACAAGTTTAAACTAAAAACCTTAAATATAAAAGAAAATGAGGTGAAATAGAATAACATGATTTAACACAAAATCAATTTTAAATGTAACAATTACCTGGAAATTATGACCAAATTCATGAAGAAGACACTTTCGAATGGAAGCTTAGGGATCAAAAGTTCAGTACTTTTCTGGTATTTACGAATCCCACTGAAAAATCACATTAATAAAAATTCAAAACAATGAAGACCTAAATATGATTAACCATTAGGTTAAATAACAAATTACGGATGGCAACTGTTCTAGGGCAAGAAATATAGTTTAGACAAAGAAAATATTGACAATTATGAAATGGTCGCTAAATAAATGCCACTAGAGGCAAATGTTGAGTCATTATTGCGTCTAGGCTTAAATACAAAAGGAGGGACAAAATAAAAAAATTAACTCACGGATTGAAGACATAAAATGTTGCTGTGATTTTGATATTAATTGATATTAATATATGAGCTTGGATTTTTTGACCCTTCTTTACCAAGATGGGCTAATTACGGTTAAGCCCATATAACCTGTTACCCTAACCTAATTACAAGAGATGCAACCGTAATCCCATCACTGCCGCCACGGATTAAATGGAGCAAAATAGGCGGTGGCGGCGGCCGAGAAAGGGAGCACAAAGGAGATGGTTCAAGCAGTGGCGCCGCCGGATCTATAATTGTTTTTGTGATTATAACATAACTCAGTGTGAAATACATTACAAACCCTATGTACCAAAAAACAATAAAAATTTAATAGACCAATCTACGTACCAAAAAAAAAACTAGAGAAAAGATTGAATTCACTGACCTTTTGTTGTGTTTGTGTGTCTCCTTTTACAAAAAAATACAACAAAAGAAAAATGATACGAGAAATGACAACTTTTGTGTCTCGTTTTGATTCCGGCATTGCCTCTGCTTTTAGGGTCCATTTGGTTCAAGAATTAGTAGGGGAGGGGAGGGGAGGGATTTTAACGGAGGGGAGGGGAGGGGAGATATTTTAATTAAAAGTGTGTTTGGTTCACAAGGGGAGGGGAGAGATTTTAAAATTATTTTACTGTTTTACCCTTAAACTTAATTAAATAAGAATAATAAAGTAACGAAACAATAACAATGTAATCGATAACAACATATGATATAGACGATGGAATAATGAATTAGTAATAGGGTTGTTACAAGGAGTAATAAAAGTTTTTTTTTGAGGGAAAGATAACTCATTTCATTTCATCCAAAATAATAGAGTGAATACAATATGGAGAATGATAGAAAGTAGTGGGACTAGCATGTAATATAGAAGCTCGAGCAAGATTATGAGCGACTCTATTAGCTTGTCTCCTAACATAAGCTAGAGCATAACTAGCATTCACTACTAGAAATAAGATATTTAGCAGCGACTTTTTCTCAGCGACAATCAATTTGTTGTCAATAATATGCCTATAGCAACGACTTATTTAAGTCGTTGTATTAAGTTGTTTTTTTTCACAACAATTTCGTTATCGTTGGGAAAAATGACTTATTCCAACAACAATTATTATCGTTGGAAATAATACAATTTTTTGATATACATATAGCAACGACTTATTTAAGTCGTTGTAATAAATTAATTTTTGTCACAACAATTTTGTTATCGTTGCTAAAAATGATTTATCCCAACAACAAATATTATCGTTGGAAATAATACAATTTTTTTATATGCATATAGCAACGACTTATTTAAGTCGTTGTAATAAGTTTTGTTTTTCCTAAAATAAGCTGTTTTTTTTTTCACAACAATTTCGCTATCGCTGGCAAAAATAACTTATCCCAACAACAATTATTACTGTTGGAAATAATATAATTTTGTAAAGTCTATTAAGTTTATCCAAATTTGTAGACTTTTTTTTTTATATTTTTAAGGAATCCAAGTTTGTAGACTTGTTCATTGCCACTTAGTTTCAAACTGTAATTTTGTTCTATAAAAAAGGATATGGAGGACAAGCATCACATATGTTGCAACTAATTAATATTAAAAAAAAAATCAAAGAGCACGTATTAGGAAGAAAAGAAAAAAAAAAAACTAAAATTCACCCCAACAAACATTGAGAAAAAAAATGTTTCACGTGACATAAAAACAAAACAAAAGAAAAAGAAGAAACTAAGACTTCTCCCTCTTTCTCTTCTTTCTCGCCAGCCATCTCTAACCCCAACCCTCAACCCATTCTTTCACTCAAATTTCTCCATGCATGTCTTTTATCCAAGCTTCTTCTCCACCTAATTGAAGGAATCAAAGGGTAAGTTGAAGGAATTTTTCTATCCCCTTTTCTTCTCTCAACTTTTCCCTCAAAATCTCATGATTTTGTGTTGAATTTTTGTTGTATTAACTGAAAATTGCGATGACAGGGATCAGTATAGAAGGAATTGGAAAAGGCAAGGAGGTTTTAGAGAAAAAAGTAGAAGTTGGAGGCCTTAGACATCAAGAGAAGCTAATTTGAGGTGAGTTCCCTAATTAGGCTTAAATTTCTTAGTTAGGGGATGTAGATTGAATTATGATGAAGAGATATTAGATTGTGTACGATAATTGAAATCTCATGAGCAAATATTAGATTATGTGAATAATCCTGCTGAAGTAACAAAAGGGTCAACAAAACACTTATGATGCAAGTGAGAGTCTATAGCTCAATAACGTCAGAAAGCTCAAAAAGTGATTATTTACGAAATTGATAGCAAGGGAAAGTCTATACCTCAAAAGGGTCAAGATCAAGGAACTGTATTACTTTTGTAATAAGAAAACTGTTTACCAGGTGAGATGTACCTTATCAAAACCTCCAAAATTATGCATCGTATCAAAATAAAAAGAAAAGATAGCAGTATAAGAAAAGCTATTAGTTTTCTAGTAGCAAAAGTTGGATGAAAAATCCAATCTAATACATTAATAATAACAAAAACTACTTTTCATTCTTTGAAAACCAATTTAGAGAGATATGGAAGTTCATACAAGCATACAAACATCAAAGATAATGATCTTTGCACAATGATCTTTAACTTTTCCAGTATCAAATATTAACACGCACATGCATTTTACTTATGCTTTGATTGAGAAATTAAAATTGAAAAATGCATATGTTGTTCACATTAAAATCGAATCAAAACCATACAAAGCAAGCCATAGTTGTGAACTAGATAAACGCGAATGCAAGAATCAACGAATCTGGTTGTATAATAACTAAGAATAACATAGCAATTTCTCAAGCAAGCATTCAATCGACCATTACTAATTGAAACAAAGGCTTGAATCAAAATTAGACAATTATTAGATAATTGGTGATTGGATTATTAATTTAATTTCCTGGACTATATATGTATATATAGTGAGCTGCTGTGTGCTTTTAGAGGGCTGTTTTGAGGGCTGCTGTTTTGGATTTTGTGGTTCTGTTTTTTCTGTTTTGGCAGCGTAGTGCCCTTGGCAATCATGCTAGAGGTGCTTTGTGTTTTCTGGCTGGGCAGCAGGGCCTGTTTTCATGAGGTTATATTGTTGAGGTGTTGGTTTTTTGTCTTGGGCCGCCTTTTAGCTCATACGCTTCGGTGTTGTATTGCGTTTTTTTGGACCAAATTATTTTATGAGAATTAGTTTTGAATATTTTAAGTTAAATTTATGATTTGTTTCCATTAGGTTTATAACACATTGAAATAAAAACAAGCTTTTAATGCATTGAATTTGTCACATATTTTTAATGTTGTGCATATTTTATGATTGAGAATTATGTTTTTTATGGTGAATTTGTCACATTCTTATGAGAATTATATTTTGTATAGTCAATGTTTCATTTGTCACATATTTTTAATGTTGTGCATATTTTATTTTTGAATCGCAGGATCGTGTGATAATGCCTAAACAAAATAAAAGATGGATCAACCTTAAAGATAGAAGTTTACCGGAGTATTTAAAAGGAATGGATGACTTTTTAGACTTTGCTTTTTCTGGGCCCAACCCTCCAAACACAATCAGGTGTCCCTGTTGTAGATGCAATAATATTAAATTTAAGACAAGAAGTGAAGTGGATCGTCATTTACTTGATTTTGGATTTGAACCAAGTTATGATAATTGGGAGTATCATGGAGAATCGTCGGATGATTCATCAAGTGACAGTGATTTGAAGGATGCAGATGACATTGGCTGTGGTGCTGATCATGAAAGGAGCGATGATGCTCAGACGTTCAACATGCTTTATGACATGCATCAGTCATTTAATGCGAATAGAGAAAATGTGTTTGATCATCCTACATCTAGTAATAGCAATGAAGAGCCAAATAAGGAAGCTAAAAGATTTTATGGATTGGTAAAAGATGCTGAACAAACATTATATCCAGGTTGTAAAAAATTCTCCAAATTATCTTTTATTATACGCCTTTTTCAAATGAAATGTCTGTATGGATGGAGCAATACCTCACTTGACTCACTTCTAAAGCTATTGGCTGAAGCTTTTCCCGGAGGTAATGTGCTTCCTGACTCAATGTATGAGGTTAGAAAGATTATCAAGGATCTTGGACTTGATTATGTCAAGATAGATGCTTGTGATAATGATTGTATTTTGTATAGAGGAGAAGACTATGAAAATCTTAATGAGTGTCCTATTTGTAAGAAAAGTAGATGGCAGAAAGATAAGAAGAAAAATGTCCCTAATAAGATACTTCGCTACTTTCCCATAAAACCAAGACTACAAAGGTTATTTATGTCAAAACAAATTGCAGAAGACATGACTTGGCATAAGAAGAAGAAAATTGATGATGGGGTTTTAAGACACCCAGCTGACTCTTTGACTTGGAAAAGATTTGATGATCAACATAAATCTTTCTCTAAAGATGCACGTAATGTGAGACTTGGCCTATCATCAGATGGTTTTAACCCTTTTGGTATGATGAGCACCAATTATAGTATGTGGCCTGTGGTTTTAGTTCCTTACAATTTACCTCCCTGGTTATGCATGAAACAACCCAATCTTATGTTATCGTTACTTATTCCCGGTAAAAATAGTCCTGGAAATGACATTGATGTTTACCTTCAGCCACTAATCGATGACTTCAAAGAGTTATGGGATGTGGGTATTGAAACATATGATGCTTTTTCAAGATGTAATTTTCAATTGCGTGCAGCCTTGTTATGGACCATTAGTGATTTTCCAGGTTATGCGATGCTTTCGGGATGGAGTACTAAAGGAGCACTAGCTTGTCCTTGTTACAATAAAGATACTACCTCTTGTCATTTAAAATATAGTTTCAAGCAATGCTACATGGGCCACCGTAAATTTTTACCCAGTGACCACCCGTGGCGTAAAAATAAGAGCTCATTTGATAATACAAGGGAGGTTAGACAGGCACCACAGCCATTGACTGGAGAGGAGGTCATAGCACAACATGAAAAAATACAGCCGGTTATCTTCGGTAAAACTATAAAAAAACGAAAGAGAGAGGAAGGGGAAAAGCATAATTGGAAGAAAAAAAGTATATTTTTCGAATTACCTTATTGGAGGACTGTATTGTTAAGGCACAATCTAGATGTGATGCACATAGAAAAAAATATTTGTGAAAGTGTTATTGGAACATTGTTGAATATTGAAGGCAAAACAAAAGATACTTTCAAGTCTCGAATGGATTTGAAGCACATGGGATTCAAGAAGCCACTTCATCTTATTAGGAATGGAGATAAGTATACCATGCCCCCAGCACGTTA